>NC_045440.1:119072715-119087474 GCF_002776525.5 Piliocolobus tephrosceles | reverse complement strand
CTAGCCGGGCGAGGTGGCGGGCGCCTGTAGTCCCAGCTACTCGGGAGGCTGAGGCAGGAGAATGGCATAAACCCGGGAGGCGGAGCTTGCAGTGAGCTGAGATCCGGCCACTGCACTCCAGCCTGGGTGACAGAGCGAGACTCCGTCTCAAAAAAAAAAAAAAAAAAAAAAAAAAAAATACTCTACTAAGTAGCCTTCAAGAATATTATAATCTTGTCATGTATCAGAATGCAAACTCCACCTGAAAAACCAATTTTAAAGAGACCGTCATTAGGAAGTTGTTTTCCTTACAAAAGTTTAAAGTGGGTCAGTCATGCTTCTTTGAATTCTACAAAGCAGTAAGAATGGTTCAAAGAAAACATGATATCTACAGAAGAGAAGGAAAAGGGAAATGAAGCTATTTCTTTAAGATAGTCTTGCTCTTTGGGGGCAGTCCTCACCCATTTGAAAGAACGCAATGTGTAGACAATTAAAGACTGTTGCACCTGTAAAATTAGAGGAATTCAATCCTTAAATTGTAAGAACGAATTATATAACGTATTTTTTTCCATTGCAAAAAAAAAGGAAGTGCAAGTCTGAAAGTTATATAAACGATCATTTCATAGAAACTGGTTTGGTTCATGTTTGTGACACATGTCATAATTGTGCTAAGAGTATCACTTGTTTCTTAAAAGAATTTTCAAAAGCCCATAACTGCACTATCTTAAAGGGAAAACTTCATATCTCAGTTATGTAATAAGGGTCATTTGTCCATAAACCAAGTTAGTTTATCTTTACATTTTCTCCTGGAAAAAAAAAAAAAAAAAAAAAAAAAACATTAAAACCAACTGAATTTGTCTACGTGCAAACAGCGTTGAGAATAAAATAGTTACTTTTGAAAAAAGGAAATTCAGTCTGCCTGTAGAGAAGCAAGTGTAGCATGTTTTTTTCCTTCTTCTAATCTTTCCACAGGTCATCAATCACAAATTTTCCCTGGTATGTTGCCGAAGCAGGGAGCAAAATGTGCAGCTGCCGATCTACCAATAGGACCATTTTTGTACCTGCACATTTAATAAGTCATCCACACACAGTCAGAAGGAAACCCAAACTTTGTTTTTTTACCTCATCTGTGATTGTAGCTGACATCAGCATATTTTAGCTGAATGTATTACGCATTTCAAATAAGACGTCTGCATATTCAAAATGAAACAACATAGTTTAACGTTAATACCACATTTTTCAGAAAGAGATGTTATGATATATTCTGGAGATTGCAATAAGCTGCATTTTTTATCTTTTTTTTATTTTTCCACATCTCATTACTACTGAGCTCACTTTGCGGCTTTAACGAGCATACTTTCCATGTGTCTTTATGTCTTCTCTTTTCATAACATTTGGCATTTATAATTATAAATTTGTTCATCAACCTGGCATTACTTGCAGGTAATATGATATATTTTTCTATATTTTCAGATAATAAAAATAAGATATTTATTTAAAGCCCATGAGCAAAATGTGCTATGAAGAAATAAAATTTCCAATTCATTTATTGAATCATTCTCTGCCACTGTTTCTGAAAGTGGTCCAATGCTCCAAACTCATTCTGTAAATTTCCACTAAAATATGATGGCATATTCATATTTTGCCTTCAAGAGGCTGAAGTACTTTTGAAAGTGTAATGTAAAAAGTTTTAATATGTTCAGTTTAACTCAGCAAACGAGTACTGAACATAACGTGTATAGAAGCACTATTCTGGGCACAGTAGATCACGAAGGTGACCAAGAGCTTGTTCTTCATTTAATATGCGGCAGAAACAGGAAATAAACACATAGAAAGAAATTTCTAGGGACATGTGGGGAATAAAGAGTGAAAATGCTACAGATCCAAGAAGGCTTTCTGGAAGAAGAGGCACCTAAGATGAGTCTTATAGTAGGAGTGCTTTAAAATCTGTGAGATGTTGCAGGATGTCTGGACCTAGGAAGCCAAGATTTTGACTGAGAATGCTTGAGAAAGAAAGATTTTAAGCAGAAGATATGGCCAATTTTCTAGCTCATTCTAGAATCAGTGTAAGAAGAGACTGCCAGAAGAAAACAAATTGGAGGCAACGAGATGAGTAAAGAGATAATTCCAAAGTGAGGTCTGCAGACAGCAGCATGGGCATAACCCAGGAGCAGAATCTGAGGCTCCCGCTCCAACCCTACAGAGTCAGAATCTGTTGTATCAAGATCTTCTGATTATTTGCATTCCCATTAAAATTCAAGGAACACTGACCTAGACTGACTGGGGCTACGTGATGGTTTGATTTTACTAATTATTGAGAAGCGTGGATGTAGGCCTGGAGGGGTGAAAGTGGTGTAGGTATTCCATTAGAGGCTAACACACTAACAAACAATAGAGATAAATGTAAATGACCTAGTTTGTATTCAAAGACTGGAGGAGCTCAAACACTTTACAAAGGAAATGTGGAGTAAGAAACAGATGAGAAGAAATAAGGTGGGGGAGATGATAATTTTAATTTTTGGATGGGAAAAATAGGAGATCAGCATTGGGAAATTCATCAGGCGTTTGGACTTACACAACTGTAGATTCCAGAAAAGGTCTGGATAGAAATGAAGATCTGACAGCCATCCGTCTATATTTTGGTTGTTAAAATCAGGACAGGACATGATCATATGGGGAGAATATGTTGACTTAGAAAAGCAGTGAAATGCAGAGTTCCCGAGAACAACAGGGACTGAGAGAAGAAAATAAAGGGCAGTCAGATATCGGAGGACATCCAGGACATGTGGAGCCGAGGGAAGAGACTGTTTCAGGAGAGTGTGTTCAACAAATTCCAGTGCAGCAGGGTTCCAAGAAGATTTATGTCCACTGAATTTGGCACGCGTTTTAGTTTGAAAGCAGGAATATTAATTTCTTAAGGTGACTCAAATTCATAGTCTTCTGCTAGATAGCTCATATTACTTTTATAAGTGAAATTTAAATCACAGCTGAGTCTAAGTCAAAAAATGCACTCTATATTGGTGGTTTAACTCAGCATCGAATTTTCTCTCTGGCATTGAAAATTGCATTAGGTTTCGGTGGAATTCCCTAAGATAAGCACCTGATGAATCCAGGTGCAATGTAGCATGGTAGCCTGAAGATCCCTTGGAGAGTAAGTCACACTGTAAAGGTTAATTTCCTGGCAGATTAGCTTGCAGTGCAGGATTAGTTGTAGGAAGTGTGATCATGAGTATGGGCTTTGAATTCAGACAGCTCTGAGGTCAAAATCCATTTATGTCAATAACTAGATATGCTTATTTTTTCTCAATCTTATTTTGAGCATCTGTGAAATAGGATGAATAATGCTTGTGGAGTTATTGAATTAAGTGAGAATAAACACACATAAACATATATACATACATATTTTATATGTATACATATATGCATATACATATGTAATTGAATTGAGATCATGTGTATAAATACACACACACACACGCCGGCACGAGTAATTGCATTTAAACTATACATAGAGAGAAGTCCTGCCATATAGCAGATTGAATAATCCATCCTTTCCCACCTCTATGAATGCACACTTATTTTATAACTATTACAAAAAACTAAGTATAATTTGAAAGTTACTATCTCATCTCAAACTTACTTTAAAAATTACAGTTTGGGTAATTATCAGAGAGGCAACAAAATGCTTCAGAAAAATTACAAATATTAGGAGTTCAGAGACCAGGATGAAAATTTCACCTTCATAATCAATAGGGTGAGCAATAGTTATTTATCTAATGTACATGACTGAATTTGAATCATGCCCTGCATAATGACATTTTGGTCAACCATGGACCATAAATACTATGGTGGTTTTATAAGATTATAATGGAGCAGAAAATTTCCTATCACCTAGTGATGATCCTGACTCTGTGTGTGCCTAGGCTATAATGTGTGTATTTGTGTCTTTGTTTTTAACAAAATATTTAAAAAGTTAAAATAATATTAAATTTTAAAAATAGAAAATAAAGCTTATAAAATAAGGATATGAATAAATAAAATGTTTTTGAACAGCTGTACAATGCATTTGTGTTTTAATCTAAGTGTTATTACATAAAAAGAGTCAAAAGTTTAAAAATTTAAGACTTTGTTAAGGAAAGAAGTTACAGTAAGGTAAGATTAATTTAGTGTTGAAGAAAGAAAAATGTTTTTATAAATTTAGTGTAGTTCAAGTGTACAGTGTTTAAAAAGTCTACAGTAGTGTAGAATAATGTCTTATGCCTTCGCGTTCACTCACCACTCACTGACTCACCCAGACGAACCTCCAGTCCTGCAAGCTCCATCCATGTTAACTGACTTGTACAGAGGTGCCATGTTTTCATCTTTTATACCATACTTTTACGGTACCTTTTGTATGTGTAAATACACAAATAGTTACCATTGTGTTACTACTGCTAACAGTATTCAATACAATAATACATTGCACAGGTTCATAGCCTAGGAGCAATAGGCTATACCGTCTACCCAAAGTGTATACGATCTAGGTTTGTATAAGTACACTCTAGGAAGTCCACACAGGATTAAATCGCCTAACAATGCATTTCTCAGAATATATCCTTATCATTAAAGGATGCATGACTATATATATAGCACACCCATTATAGATCAACTTCTTTGGTAGGAAAGGCAGAAGGTAAATTCTACGATGAAAGGAATGTTTTCAGTTTAATTTATTGCTATAGCTTAGCATACAGTAATGACGCTCAAAATTTATATTTACTGGTGTCCTTAAGAGTATTAAATTCTAGTTGTAGGTTTGAATTATAGTAGACCTCAATTTTCTCATCTATAAAATGGCATCTAGGGTCCTTTTCAATTTCATAACCCTGAATTTTTTTTTTTTACAGTAACAAAAGAGATAGCAAACTGGATATGCACGTCAGAACAGAAACAATTAAATTGTCCATATAGTTAATATAATTTTTATTAGGTTGATGGAACAGGAACACCATTAATAGTCTGTGTAATAATTAGATTTTAGTGACCAACTGACTTGCTAAACAGTCAGTATATATTTTGTGTACCTACAATGTGCTAAGCACTGACGAGGACATAGTGGTAAAGAGGAAGATGCAGGCTTTACAATCATAGGCAAATAGTTAATCTCTTCTATTTTCCTTGTGCCCAGTGACATTAGATGTGAGATGGCCTGCAGTTTGTAATCATGGAACAGAATGAATCCAACTAATAAACCCTAGGGTTAGTCCCATTTCCCTGATTTGTTACGAAAATACAGCAGTTTGCAAAAGTTGAATTAATACTGGAATTATTTATTCCTGACAACTATAATAGTCAGAGATAAACAAAATAGATTAAAGTCTATTACAGTAGCATCAGCAACCTGACCAAGTAGGGGAAAAGTATGCAGGCAAGCAGAGAATTAAAAGAAAAGTAAATAAAACTACATAGAGGTAGATTCACAAGGGTGGGGATAGAGCAAGGATGACATAAGTCATGTTGACAGCCTACTTGGACTGAGCCTGATGCAGAAGAATGTCTTTGCAAACAACGGGTTTAAATCCCACGAGCTGTTGCTGAATGTTTTGTTGTATTTCCTGGTGTCTGGTGATAACCCCTTACATACATCCCAGGAAGATATTCATCACTGCGTGCTTCAATAAGCCTTTCTATAACTTAACAGCCATCTCCCTTTCTTTTGTATAAGATATTTTATTATATGTTTAGAAATATTATAACTATTCCTACTGGTTGTGCTACTATTTGTTTAACTTTGTCCCACCATGACAATTTTTAAGTATTCTTTCAAACTTTTGTCTATTTTTGAAATATGATGCAATATTTCTGTATATTTCAATTTTTAGAGTAATCATTATTGAGTTTGTTTAATTTATATAGATTTTCCCTTAAAAGATGTTAACAGAAATTCTTTAACATGAGAAACCAATATTAGTATTACCTTTACTTTTTGTATAATAACATCTTCTATGCATTATTAATTAATGTTTAAGAAGTTTAAGTTTTGCAACTATTTTATCTGAAAATACACTGTTTTGGCAGATGTTTATATGTAAAAATAAAGTCATATTTCTCTGAAACATTAGCACTTTTATAGCACAACTCAAAATGTTTTTATATGTATGGTTAGAAAAGTGATGTAGTGAAAGTGTCTATTTGTATGCATAGCTGTTAATTAATGTTTGCTTTAGACGGAGAGTCATATATAAATGTGTACATATTGACGTGTATTTAGTATAGGCAAACCTATGTAAATAAATCTATTTAACCATATGTTAAGCAACCAATGCATATTATCTCCTAAATACTAAAAGGAAAACCCAAAATGTCCTATAACCTGTTCACAAAGTATTTTAAGGACCTCAAAACCCTGCTTTTTTGTTTACTCCAGGATCACTAAACTTGAGGAACAAATCTGTCTTCTACAGGGCCACATATCCATATTGTCTTCATAGAACTTCCATTAATCCATTATAAAATCTGCAAAAGGTTTACGAATACACTCTTTACTATCTTGCAGAATATTCTTGAAAAGGAGGCTTTTCAACATGCAAAGTTTAAATCACAAAAAATGAGTATATTTGCTAATAAATCTCAAAGACTTGATTTTGAATCAAGTTTTATTCTTCAATTTGAAAACAAACCTGTCTCCTGATTTTACTGCAACTTATCAACTTTAGAAGTAAAGTAAAAGAAAAGAAATTTTAGAGATCCTCTTTGCACTTACATGGAATAATATGAAATGTAGGTTTCATCGAGGATTTGTCTATATGCTAACTCTTTCAGTGATTTCCACTTTAGAGAGTCCACTGTGACTACCGTATAAGAATACCTAATTCATACCCTAATTTTTACTATTAAGACTTTTCATTATTAATGATCAAAATGGTAAAAAGAAAAATAGACTTTTGTTGTTTTGTTAACATTGCTATTTTGTTTTAGAACATGAGCAAGGAAGGGTTACATTCGCTGCTAAGAAAAGAGGTAATGTTAAGAGACAATAAAAAATAGCATCATTATTCAACATTTTTTCCAACTTTTCTATCAAGAAGCATGATCTTCAAATGGGTGAGGTTAGGACAAACATCATTATGAGGGAATGGAATTCCAGAATAGATGAGGAGATAATAGAAAGTAGCTAGCACTTCAAATGAGTTCAGGTCTCTTTATGAATAACATCCCATAGTGCTGAAAGAACTTGCAGAAGAGATGATGAAACCACTGTTGGTAATCTTTAAGAAATCATGAACAACAGGAGAGGTGCCAAAAGACTAAGATATGAAAATGTCCCAATTCTCTAAAAGGAGAAAAAGCACATTACATCAACTACATGCTAGGAAACTTGTCAACCCCCAGTAAAATTCAAGATTATGTTATCAAATAGATGATGTATAAGTAAATGGGAAAAATACAGTCATTGCTAGAAAGTTTCATGGGAAACCTAAAGACGAATATTGCCAAACTGCCTCACTTTTGATTATCATTACAAATCACAACACGAACACAAAGCAATATGATATTTTTAGGTGATAAACTGATTGCTAGTTCTGGATGAGTGAAAACGTATACATCAAAAGCCATGGGAAAAGGTCTTGAGGTTTTTAATTGTCAAGATTATCAATATTAGCCAGTTGAGTGACAAGTATTACAAAATGGGCCTATCACTTTCAGATGAAGGAAAACAATATTACTATTGCACCTACAACTGATCAGAGCTCATCTGGACACTTATTTGCAATTTTTGTGGCACTAACATCTGGAGGATACTGTCAAACTGGAGCCTGTCCAGAGATGACCCAGGCTGATGAAGGGTGCTTCAATCACAGTTGCAAACCACTGAGGGATTTAGAATAAAGAGATTGAAAGAATTATCTTTAGTGATGTAAAGGAGAAGTACATGGCAGAGAATATATTGTTTTGAGCAGGTCCAGAATCCGTAGCCAGGAACAATTGGTGGATGTTGCAGGAAACCAGGGAAGAGGTTTCTTTCAATTAGAAATACCAGAAAAATGGATCCGCCTATCTTGTGAAGCAATCATTTTCCTGTCACTGGGAGTGTGCAGGCAGAGACTGAACAGAACAAAGGGATTTCTTCATTGCTTGGGCAATTGGTCATGTTTTTAAGCTCCTTTCAATTCTATGATTATTTGATTCTAAGCATTTCTAACAGCCAGTTATTATACATAGGAAAAGAAAGAAAGGAAGAAAGGAAGATGAAAGAGAGAAAGAAAGAAAGAAAGAAAGAAAGAAAGAAAGAAAGAAAGAAAGAAAGAAAGAAAGAAAGAAAGAAAGAGAAAGAAAACAAAATATCCTGAATAGTCGCTAAATATTAACTAAAGGTTTATTAAATATAGTAGTTTTCATTGCCGTAGAGAACTACATTCAGATGTCATCATACAATATATCCCTGAAAAAAAAATTGTATTTAACTTTTCTTTCTTGGCATAGGTACAACATTTATGTAATCTTAATTATGAATTATATATAGTGATATTTTATCTGATTTGTTGTTATCAAAGAAACATGTTTAAATTTTGTACTTACACAAGCTCGGCATCATTTTCTCTTTACTAGTTCAGTTAAAGAGAGATTGCTAGATTCAGAAATGAGCACCTGGTTGAGGATTCTCAGAGCCTTTTCTGCTAAAAATTTATTACAGAGAAAGCTGACTCTGAATTAAAGAAAGTAGACTCCTATATCCATGGTTCCTGACTATATCCATGGCTTATGATAATATAAAAATATAACCATGTTTACTCTCAGTTTCTATAAGCTATTCAAATTCAGCCTATATAGTAATATGTGGCTTGAGAAGTTGTATAGCTATAAAATTTTTGGACTCCAAATTCAGGAAATTTAAGTCAGTTGAAGATGAAACTTTTGAAATGCACATTCAAATCAATAAACCATGGGCAAAAAAGAAAAGTCTCTAAAATAGAACACACTCTTAAAAATGCTAGTACTTCAGTGCATATTTTATAGGGAATGGTGAGTTTTAAACTTTGGGGAAAAGTTAATTTACTGGTTTGACAGATGGGAAGATATTCCTTTAAAAATTAAAAAGAAAGCAGTTCTATTGTATATGACAAATCTTGCTCACTACACCATAAGCTTTTAATAAACTTGACTATGGACTGATAAAATCAAGTAATATTTTGAACATATGCAAAATATAAGAGACTTAGCTAATATGATTTTACATATTCATTATATAAGATATAATGTTTGCTGAAGTTAGAGAGAGGTGATTTAATCACGATAATGGAGTGTTCATAGGAGGATTACATTATAGGCAAAAGGCACTATATGTAGTTGGATAGAAAAAAAATAATGTAGTACAGCAAACCTCATGTATAATACATCTCATTACAACAAGAATTCAGGTTTGCCAAAGGGTAAATCATGGCCCACCCACCCATTCCAGCTTCAAGACCTTCAAACTATATAAAGAAGAAAATTTTTTTTTTTGCTGTACTCCTTTGCTCTTTATTTTAGGTGTTACTCTCAAATCCTATATCCAAAACTACAACGAGTTTCATCATTGTTCAAAAATAAGAAGGGTTAGTGTAGATATAATTCTGTAAACTAATCAAACTATAAATATAAAAAATAATCTTAAGATGTAAAGACTTAGAAAATGGCATAATAACATAAGAGCGAAGTAGTTCAAAGAAAAACAGCATTGTGCAAAAGAATTCCAAATGAAATAAAACATAAGGTAATACATTCATATTTCATAAAACATTAATTTTTCTTCCCAAATAATACTTGCTGAATTAGTTATCCAGCAAGAAAAATTACATGGGAGAGAGGCCAAAATACAAAGAAGATGCTAAGTGGCCACTTATTTTGTTCTATAAAGATATTTGAAGAAGATCACAAGTATCTTTTCCTTTCGCTTCTTAAAGATGGGAGAATGGCATCTATATTAATGCAGTTTAGATGCGTGCCAACAGTTTAGTAAATTGTCAACACTAAGAAACATGTTAAAATGTGAATAAGCCTGAAGACTGGAAATGGTTACCAAAATAATGAGATAAATCAAACAAGTATAAAGCAAGATATCTGTGGAAATAAATGAAAATACACTATTTTGTTATGAACTTGAAAATTACTTAAGAATTGTCATAGATCACTGGCTCCCTTTCTTGGGTCATGACCCAGATTAAGGATGCTGAGGGTCTACAGAAGGGTCAGGAAGGATCCTCAGGGAAAATGTGTTCCTAACCTCCTGGATAAACACAGAATGGTGCGGGGGAAGGAGGTATGTTTTGGTCCCTCACCCCCGCCCACCAGTAAAAAGAAAATAGGAGGAAAACCAGGTTGCTTAGGCGTCTTACTCTGGGTCACAGCAGCAGGGCTGAAGAACAGGATTTACACATCAACATGGCATAAATATCTTTCACTGAAGAGCTGGCTTGCATCTGCACTCCCCACTATCCACCTGGAATCGGGGGAGTCACTGGCCTATAAAATAGTTTATTGTAATAATTCTTGTTATATATTAATTTCAATAAAGCAAATAGGTGTAGCTTTTATAAAACTTCTTTTAGCCTGACCAGTAAAGACAGTAATAACAAATTTATAACTTCCTTGAGAGAAAATTGACCAAAGCAGGGTAGTAGATGATAGAAAATGATGGTCAGCAGTCAGTTCACAACCATATGGAAGTCCAAAAGTGAAACAAATGCTCTCTCTCTCTCTTTCTCTCTCTCTCTCCAAGATCCAGCTAAGGAAATTTGGGACAATTTTGATTTTTCAAAATGAGAGCCAAAACAACTAAAATAATGAAGCTTAATAATACATTAGACAAAAAACAAACAAACAAACAAACAAACAAACAAAAAAAGTGTCATTTAAGTTACAGCAAGTGGAGCCTGCAGGCAGATTAATGTGCATCAGAGTCAGGTGAGTGGTAAGAATAACAGTGTAACTACAATTTTAAGTGTAGCTTGAATATATAGAACTATTTCCAAAAGATGAGCTTGTAAGAGTGCATACAGGTTTGGTAAATGAGCAACAAAACATTCATTTGTTTAAAAGATGAAGTTTAATGAGATACTTAGCTTAGACGGTGACTTAGTGCTACACTTTCAGAAAATAATCACATTACCAGTTGGTACTTCTCTAACAGCTAAGATTTTTATTCTATTTACACTAAAGGGAGAGGTAATTCCAACCTGATAATTTTCAGCTCTGAAGTTTTATTTTGCATGCACACTGCCAACTTGCAGACCCTCTCAGGGGTTTGCACACTATAATCAGGGTTGCAGCATTCAACACCCTTTTCCTATAACAATAAAAAACTCTCCATACCTTTTCAACTTGTCACGTTTGCAGTGCATTATAGAATTTAAACAAGCTTTGAAGATGAAAAAGACTGTACACAATGCTTAAGTGTTACTATTATTATGATTATGATGATATGGTCCACAAGATGTACAAGGGCATTTTGGGATGAATGTATTATGAGTCACAAAGTTGCAACTGAAGACAGCTGTTTGATTGCTACTTGAGAGAGTAGAGTTGAACAAGCCTGAATATGGATGATCTCATTTGGTTTTATAAAACTAAACAGAGCACAGGCAGTTAGTTGGATAATATATCTCCAAGGGAAAGAGGAGTTAGGGTAATTCATCTCTCTGTTGTAGTATATATCATGTTGTTGCTTATAAACTCCAGATATGATTTCTGTTTCCCAAGGACAGATTATCTTTGGCGTGACAACCTCAGTTTTTGGTCATAGCATGTAAGTTTTCATTATTGTTATCTTTAAAACTCTAATTATATTAATAATTTTCTTGTTTTCCTTGTATATCCCACCACTATATTATCTTCTTGGATTATCGGTATTTACCTTTACAATTTTCCACTCCCATGGGAATAAACAAAAATTACTTAGAACATTGACTTGTATTCATGAGCTCCCATGCTACTGTAAGATATAGGGAAAATATATTAGCTGGAAACCTATAACCCATTTAATGATTCAAGACACAGGAAAATGAAAAGTTAAATAATGATATAAGATTAAGTAGCAAGAAATGTCAAGGGTATCATGGTTAATTATCAAATATGTCTCATAGAGGACTGTAGATTTAGGCCTGGACTATAAATGTTGTAAGAGAGAAATGGAACTTTTCCGAAGTCGTATTGATTGAAAGGAGAAGGGTATGGCATTTTAGACTGGAGGAATGCTGTAAGAAGTCACAGGGCTGAAAAGGAAAAGGCATTTTTGCGGACTGGTGTGGTTGGAATAAAGAGCTCATGAGGAGTTTCTGGGAAAAAGAGTTGAAGGTTTGCTGAAAAAAGATGTGGGCAAATGTTGAGTCTGGGTCAATAAGATGAAACTTCATTCTGAAAGCCTAAGAGAGTAAATATCACATGTCACATCTGATTTACTGTTTGATCAACAGATAGATTGATTTATAGTGGATGTCCTGAAATTTATGTTAACAAAGATTACGAATTGGCTCTGGATAGGATTTTCAAGGTAGAGCTGGAAAAAGTATTGCTAATGTGGTGGCCACGTGTGTGTAGAATTCATGCTAGCATTTACCGTCTTTGAGTGAAGTATTATGGACTAACTGAAGGTTGTGATACAGAGGAAACACTGGAATACAAAATTTAAAAAGTACAAAATTGTAAAATGTACTCTTTCATTGAATGGCCTTGTCAGTCTTGCAGAATCTGGATGTGTGGAAGCTGGGTCAGTGAGCCAAATAGATAGTCCATCTTGCCATCTTGAGTGAGTAATATAGCAAAATCGAATGGGAAGGAGTTTGATGAAGATTTGACTGGCAGACTTGAAGAAAAGAAAACATAGTGTTAAATTATACCTTGTAATTATTGATAGTATTTGACTAGTAATATTTTTAAAACTGGATACAAATTTTAAATGACTTTGCCTAAGTAAAGAGTGAATGTGTTACACATTCTTGCCCAAAATGTACTACAAAGGGTTGAGGACGTAAGTCCCTAAAAGACAGCGACCATTATGCTTTTGACAACAAACAATAGAGTAGTGGAAGCCCTGTGAATATTTCTAAATTAAGGTTTCCATCAGAAAGGAAAATATTCATTTGATTTTTGTCCAGAAGTGACCTAACATACTATGTGAAATGAAGTCTTTCATTATCAGAGCACATAGCTCTGTAAAATGTAGCCTTTCAAGTCTGTAAGGGTTTTTATTAGGGTGTGACACTTTGGGTGGCACTTAAGCTAAGTTAGGCACCAAAATATGGCATTGGGGAAGACTGTATCAATGAGAAATTGGTCAAAAAAAATCCACCAAGCAAAACAGTGACACTAATCCCCTTTCCTCAGAATTAATCATTGAGTGTGCCCTATACTCAATATTTGTCTCAAGTAAGAAACTCCAGAGTACAAATGGCCAAATTTACCCATCATATAATGTTATTTTGTCTAGAAATAGTTATCAAAAGCTTAGTCACATGTTTCCATGATATGTTTAAATTTATTTGATTTGTAAGAATTTGTTTTAGGGGGAATTTTCAAGAATGCTACTTGTGTTCATTTATATTCTGGTTTTAATTTGCCAACTTTTTAAAGATAATTGTCAAATGTTGGGGGAAGAGGTGTGCTACATGATATATGACTTAAAAATCAAATCCTGAAAGAGATAACTTACTTCTCCAAATGCATAACATATCTAAGAATGGCTTGAATTGATATGACATAATCTAACATAGAAATGGATGAGAAAAATAGCATAGGAGCTATAACTTGGTTTTATTACTATTTTTTTCACCAACTAGCTTTGTGCACTTGATAAAGTTACTAAATGTCTGTGGATTTCCATTTCCATAGCTGTCAAATGAAGCGATTAGACTTGACGCTCTTTCACATAACTGAATTTTTGAGACTTTGTCACATGGAACATATGCAGATGACCAAGTAGGCTCAAGAGAAACTCTGGAACTTTGGTTTAGAACCCCAGAACCACAAGGAAGTCTAGAGCTACTGGCTGACAGCCTTCCCTGCACTGCTGCATTACCCCGCTGACTGTGGCACATAGAGAGGAATAGTAACTGTCAACTTGATTATAGATCTCAGAATTCGCCCTAAGAAGATAACACCTGAGTTGTGAAAAGCTCTGCATTCAAGAATATTCATGATAGTGTGGTTTGCAATGGAGAAAAATGGAGAGTGATCTAAAATGTAAGGGGTGGATACTGTAAGCAGCCATTAAAAATAATGATGTAAATGGAATGAAAAAATGCCCACAACATCTTTTTAATTATTAAAAGGAAATTACAGGCTAGATGCCTAATATACTATTTATTTAAAATTGTATACATATTTCTCAATGGTTATAAATGCATTGATATGATTCAAGGTGGCTTTTACATTATTTTGGGGAAACTTTTCCATAGGGTTGAAATTTTCAAACTTTATAGGCTTTACTATTTTAAAAACAATAAAATGAATAAAGAATATTGTGGCTTTGGTGAGCTAAAAGTGAACGGAGAACACCTGGTCAATAACTGTGGCAGTTGTGAGCATTCTTTTTGTATCATGTTTAATATTTGGAATGACTTTTTAAAATAGAAATACCTTTTTATTAGAAATATATATTAAATTAAATATCTATTTTTAAAATAGAAAGATCTTCAGTGTCCGAAATTCCGATGTCTGCGAATGTGAGTAAATACTCATTGTTACATTCTTACAACTGATTCCTGAAGCTAGGTAACTATCATGTCTTGTATCAATGTTATTAGGATAACATTGCTCTAGTTTTT
>NC_045440.1:118995823-119072615 GCF_002776525.5 Piliocolobus tephrosceles | reverse complement strand
ACTCTGTTGCCCAGGCTGGAGTGCAGTGGCATGATCTCAGCTCACTGCAACCTCCACCCGCAGGGTTCTAGCACTTCTCCTACCTCAGCTTCCTTAGTAGCTGGGGTTACAGGTGCTCGCCATCATGCCCGGCTAATGTTTTTTTGTATTTGCCTTAGAAATAGTGTTTTGCCATGTTGGCCAGGCTGGTCTCGAACTCCTGACCTCATGTGATCCACCCGCCTCAGCCTCCCGAAGTGCTAGGATTACAGGCATGAGCCACCACACCTGGCCCACTTTATGAATCTTTATAGGGAATAAAGAAAAAAATTCCTTTTATAGAAGCTAATCATGTGAGATATTTACTCTTCCAGCATTCCTTGGGGCAAGTATAGCCTCCACCATCAAATATTCCAGCACCAGATCTTAATAAGGAGTTATTACTGCAAGAGAGAAGTGAAGAAGAACATTCTTTCTTTCTTGGTGGCAGCAACAGTGGTGGCAGCTGCATGGCCAAGTTTCTGGAGGTAAAAGTGTACAAATGTCACATCTTGAGTTCAATGGTAGCAATGGTGGTTTCTTTATCAGTCTAGCTCTGAAGATAGTTTGGGGTATTGTTTCTGGAAAGTAAGCTTTGTGTTGGTTCCCACTGATTGTTTCAGCTGCAGGGTATACTTGTAATAAAGTTATTCTCTTCTTAACCATCTAGTCTGCTTGCAGCCAAGGACTTTGCCTGATACACTCATGCTCCTCTGCTTCCCACCACCAAATGGACATTCATACTCTCATCTTTACCTTCTCTCTGACATCATGGAGTAGATGAACCCTTCTCTATCCAAGGAGGATGTACCATCTATCACCTACTTAAGGACTTGGCTTCTCACATTATGCTGTTTCTCCAGTGTTTCATCAATCTCTCTTGTTCCACAGGCTCTTTCCCCTCTGTAGACATGCTCACGCATCTGTCATCTATAAAAAAATGTCATGTCTTCACCCACACTTGCAAGGAACTCTAAGCCTCTGACTCCTGAATTGCCAAACATCCTACTATCTATGCGTATTGCTTCCACTTTCTCATCTCTGATTCATTCCCCAACTCTCTGCATTATAATGTCTGCCCTCATCATTCCACTGGAACATATTGTAACCCTCTGACAACCTAATGCCATGTAACCCAATTCATGTAACTCAACTGTTTAGCTTTCCCTTTATCTCAAAATAATTTTCTATCCTTGAATTATTTGACTACATCCTTTTCTGTGTTTCTTTCTTTAACACGGGTTGTTTCTTCTCAATCTCCCGTGCTAGTTGAGAAGAAAGCTTTGTCTGTATGTGACCTCTGAAGTCTCAATCCTAGGTGCTCATCTTTCCTGTAACTGTGAAATAATTGATGTAATGTATTTCCATGGCTTGAAATGCCATTTGTATGCAGATGATGTGTGTGTGTGTGTGTGTGTGTGTGTGTGTGTGTGTGTGTGTGTGTCTTTCCTTCCCAGATCTGAATTCAAGACTTGGATTTGTGACATGGCATCTTTTCTTGAACATCACATTTATCTGACCAAAACCTGTTTCTTTCCTCATCTTTTTCATTCCACTAAATGGTATGACTGTTGTTACTCTATTTTCTCAAATCAGTACACTGGAAGGCATCCTTGAGTCCCCATTTTCTCTTATTTCTTATATCCAGTCATTCACAAATGTCTATCAATTCTGCAAGCAAAGTATCTCTCAAGTCTTCTCACTTTTCTCTGCCTCGTCAGGCATCACCATAATCTCAAACTAAGTACAGTACTGTAACAACCCTATACCTACCCATGCTTCAATTCTTGGTTCCAATCTTTCCCTGGACAATCTTGAACTCTATGAGAGAAAAATTCCTGTTGGTCCCGAATTTATTGGTGTTATCCTATGCCTTCTACATAGTAGATGGTCAGTAAATATTTGTTGAATGAAAAACTTAACAAATCAATCAATATATTAGATTCAACTGGTAACAAGATGATCACAAACTTGTTCTGGAAAGGTGAAGAAAATCCAGTGGATGGTAAAATAAATTGGATTGAGATGCTTTATAAATAAAATTAAAATTCCTGGTATCATAGTTGCCAAGAAAATACCTAAATGCTAAACTCAAATATTCAAAGTGGTGGACTGAAAGGTACATTCATGTTAATGACATTGTAATTAATCTCATTTGCAATGTAAATCCCTCTTGCTTAAAATAATTTAATACAAGGACCTACAAATAATTAACTGATTAATTTAACAAATATGTATTGAGCACCTATTATATGCCAGCTGCTATTATGAATGCAGATAATACAGTAGCAAACCAAATAGACAAATCCCTGTACTTACGAATCTTATAATTTAGTTACAGAGACAGACAAATCAGATAAATAAGTAAAACTCATAATATATCAAATAGTGATATGCACCAAGGAGAAGGAACAAGGCAGGGAAGGGTAAAAAGTGTAGCATTTTCAGTTGAGTAGCCAGGGCAACCCTGATGAAGTTGATATTTCAAGTACATACTTGAAGTGAAGGACAGAGCCATGGGGATACTCATGGGAAGGGCATTCCAAGCAGAGGGAACAGCAGGTGCAAATGCTGAAAGGAGAAAATATGTTTCCATATTTAAAGAATATCGAGGAGGCCAGTGGCTGGAGTGCAGTGAAAAAGAAGATGAGGGTAATGAGAAATTCATTTAGAGGCAAAGTGGGGTTGGGAGTGGGATTTTTTCTGAGTTACAGTGAAGGATTTGGATTTTATGGAGAATGATGTGAAAGGCGATTGAAGGACTTTGAGCAGAGGTGTTTGACATGATGTGGCTCAAGTTTTAAGAGGATCACAAAATATATTTCGCAATTATTAGCCCATAAGATCTTTGAGGGATGCCAATATAAACCATGTGCAAAAATATAGAACTGGTACAAATGTGCATTACAGTCATGTGCTTTGGAGCATGTTAGTTACACGACTTCTGGTAGTTTGGTCAAAATATAAAAATTAAGGAAAATTGATCAAAGATAATGAAATAATGAAATAATGCTCAAGAATACTTGCAATAATTTTAATCTTTATTTTAGAAAAATTTATTCTAAAGTTTAAAAACGATATAAACACTGTATATAGTTGGCTAATTTTTAGTCATTGAAAATATAGTTATTTTTAACTTATTGATATACTTTACTATATCATTAGTACATTACTATCACTAATATACATTAGTAATATACATTACTATCACTAAATATAAAAATAATATAAAATATCTTATATTTTCTTAGGGAAACTCTGGGGCTATACTGCTTGAATTTAAATCCTAGTCCTGTCACTCACCAGTCATGTAATCTTATGCAAGCAACTTATCTCTCTGTGACTCATTTCTCTCATCTCAAAATGGGAATAATAATTGTAGCTCTCTCAAATAGTTGTTCTGAGAATAAAGGAGCCAGTAAGCATAAAGCTTTAGCACAGTGCTTGACACAGGGTCAATATCCTGTCACCAGAATTACTTTTTCTACTGTTATTTCAGTTGCTGATTTTTAAGTTGTTGCATTTAAGAGTGAACAGTTGTATGAAAAAGCATGTAAGGAACATTTCATCTCTAACATCCTATGATTTTATTTTATTTTATTTTATTTTATTGATTTATTTTTTTGAGAAAGAGTCTCACTTTTGTTGCCCAGGCTGGAGTGCAATGGCGTGATCTTGGCTCACTGCACCCTCTGCCTCTTGGGCTCAGTCAATTCTCCTGCCTCAGCCTCCTGAATAGCTGGTATTGTAGGCGCCTGCCACCAAGCCCGCCTAATTTTTTTGTATTTTTAGGAGAGATAAGTTTTCAGGTTTTCATCATGTTGGCCAGGCTGGTCTCGCACTCCTGACCTCAGGGGATCTGCCCGCCTCGGCCTCCCAAAGTGCTGGGATTACATGTGTGAGCCACCATACTGGGCCACTTCTGTGATTTTATTTGGACCACAGTAAGCTAATGCTCCTTTTTGCCTCTCCACACAGTTTTATTTTTATAAGCAAAATTCCAACATAAATTAGAAATTACATATTAGAAAGTGAAAATAATGCAAATATCTTACTAGTTTAACTGAATTTATAAATTTGGCATCACGTACAGAGTCTAGACACCCTTTTTTGTAGTATCTCATTCATTGTTACACAATCACCTTGTTTTAATATGTGCTGTGTTTTTAGGCAAACATAAAATAGACACCACCAGAGCCACATTGCATAGAGTGTAGTGAGTCATAATGAAGTTTGTTGTAGGTCGGTATTTAATCACTGTTAAAACTGATAACAGAATCATCAGAAAGATCACTCGAGATTATGTCTGCTTGGGCTTTCTCAGGTCAATAATCTCTTAGACTTCAAAACTCACAACATGTATGATGTGTGTAATCATCATTTGCCTACTTAGGCTAACACAAAATGTCTAAACTTTTGATGGAACAGGTTTTAATCTATGCTTCCTGATTTGATGAACACTAATCACTTCCTATGAAATCTTCATTTCTATATAGATCTGAATTCCTTGATCATCTTCATATGGAGCCTTTCAAACACCAAGGGTTTATCGACATGTTGTGATCAATGTTTTGGCCAGTTAGCCTATTTTTTTTTCAGTTCATTTTAAAGGGTATTTACAAATCACCAGCCATTTATTAATATGATAATAATAATTTGCGAAGTCAAGGACATATGCAATTTAAGATTATTAGATAAAACTGCTATTTAAAATAAACATATTTCCTAGAGCTTGAGAGAATATAAGGTAGTCCAAAGATGCTGCTATTGTTCACAGAAGTTTTTGAAATTTGTCTGATATATTCATTTGAATTCTCTTTGACACCAATTCACAAAGGCATAAGCCACACAAAAAGAGCATAACTGGAGAATTCTGGGGGTTATGATTGACTTGAGGTGTGGCATTATTAAGGGGTCCAAAAAATCCTGCAGAACCCAGAATCTGTCTCTCAGTGTGTAAGCTCTGCTTTCTCTGAATTAGCTCAAATTTTCTGCACCAAGACAAAGCCAAAAGCTCCAGCTTTACATCTTTGTCAGTCCAAGTGCAATGCAATACAAAATTCAGGCTTTCTCTCCAGTGGTCCCCCAAAGCTTCTTTGCCTCCAATTGTGTAAAGATTCTGAATGTCATTCTCTGATGAGCTTCCAGAGGAAATCAGCGGGCTGTTGCCAAAGAAAAAATGAAAGAATGAATGTTGATGGCTAAAAAGTAGAAAGTATTCACATACACACACGCACACATACACAGACTCATAATTGCATGATTAAGTGTTAAGCCAGAACCATTGGTTCAAGTCCCAATTCTGCCACCAAAATGAAAGTAGAGAACAGTTGAGATTTGACCCTTGACCCAACTAGTTCCACACCTGACTGGTAGACTTTGGCTATGTTACTGCATATGACTCAGTGTCCTTATCTATAAAATGAGGACAGTAGTGATATCTCACAGAGTGTTTATTAAGATTGACTGAATTCATATATGTGAAAAATTTGGAGCCTGGCATATTGTAAGCACCGCATAAGTGTTAACCATTATTATTACTTAGGTGTGTTCTTGATCATTCCAGCCATTTACTGTCGAAAACTCAGTTCCTTTATTTGTAAAATCATTGTAACATTGTAAAGTCAATATTCCACAATTCTATGCCTTCACAGACATTTGGATGATTCTTATCCTCTAGAATCATCTTTCCTACAGAGACTTTGAAGAAGGAGTCCTGAAGCCCAGCATGAAAAAGCTAAATTTCACCATGACCTCAGTAGAAATTATATAACTTTTATCTTATGGTATTCTGAATGAGAAAAGAAAACCACTGCCAAAAATGTGGTTAAGAAATAGGTACCTTGTTAGAGTAGCTTATAGTTGAATTACTAAAAAATCTTAATAAAGCAGAATGATCCTCAGCTAAACTGTATCAATAGAGTATTATATTGGATATGTGATGAACCACTGAGCAACATTTTAAGTTTTGTCTAACGACATTATAAGGAAGCAGTACATACTACATAGTATGCAGTATGGGAAGACCACAAAGTTCTTACCTGTAGCCAATCTGTTCACCATCTTTACAATATATTCCATATGCAATCTATATAAATCATTCAGATGCATTCTACAGAACGGATTGTGTCTAGATGGCTACTTCATATTCATTTTTGACTCTTGTGGTCAAAAGATAAAATTACCTTTATTCAGTTAATATAACATCAAGATATGAAATGCCACTGTCTTTTTAAATAAAATAAAATAAGATTTGGTTTGAAGTACCTTAAATTTGTTCTGGGACTCTGTTAGATTCTAATGTAGAGCAATTGGAAACTCACGACATTATTGAAGCAGCAGTTGCAGTCTTCATGTGTCCTTGTGATTAGGAGAGATAATAGGAGATATGTTTCAATTATGTTTCCTTGTTTAAAGTGCCTCAATATACATGTAAATATTTTTAAGAATCTATATGTATAGTGTCATGTTATACTGCTGGACTAGTTAAGTAATTGGAATATGAGTAATTCAAGGATCTTGCTCAGGACTGCGTTCAATAAAATAGTTCAAGAATATTGAGAACAAATTAAATAGTATTATTTAAAAACTAAGTCTACAATTGTGAATAATTCTTAAAAGTAATAAATATTCCCATTTAATGAAAAAGTAATGAAATGATGGTGTAGTGGCCATCTGGCGTGCCATTGGCATGCCCCTTATCAGAAAACCCCAGGTGTCTCTGGGAGGGGTGAAAAATAGTTAGAAGTCTCAGATACTACCGGTGTTCTCAATCTCTAATTTGCGAATTTTTTGAAGCTCAAGAAATTCCCCTTATTCCCAGGACTCTTACCTTGTTTATCTTGCTAACTTAATTAGCTTCGGACTATGAGTGTCCGTGCTTCTCTTTCCAGACAGAGCTGTCTCCAGAGTCTAGACTAGAGCGAATTGGAACAATTGCCCAGGGTTCTGCTCTGCTGGGGAAACCCAGTAGCTGGGACTGCTACAGTAGATTTGTGAATACTTGCTACAGAGAACAAGCAGGAATATGCGTGAATACAATGGAGCCCAATTATTAAAAACAATTTGCAAACTATGTAGAGCATCCACTACCCTCAACTTTTGCCCACCCCATGAAAAGGCAGTGCCCTAAGCATTGTAATCCACTATTAATGAACTCACCCTCCATATCTCAACCAGTTTCTTCTCAACATTAATTCATGCCTTCGTACGTTAATTCAACTAACATTTATTAAGTCCTTACTTTGTATCTTCATATTTGTAACGGATTATTCAATACTTATCACAGTCAAAAGATCACTCTCTCTCTCTCTCATATGTTAATGAGTACAACAATCACATGGTCTGCTTATTAAAATTGAATTCTCTGGTCCAAGCTCTAAGGATGCATGTTCAGTAGATGAGGCCTATCCATTTGTATTTTTAAAATACCCAAGATTCTTTATGAAACACTTAATTAGATCATAAAATCCACTACATAGGAGCCATGTCAGCTCATTTACCACTGGGGTACCCAATATCTAACAGTGTCTGGCACACGGGAGTTACTCAACATATAATTGTTTGTCTTTACTGAATTAAATTATAAAAATGATGCTAGACTCTAGGGTGCAAAGATGATTTTATCACAAGTCCTCTGTGTCCAAGCAGATAACACAAGGCACACTCAGAGGAGTAATTAAAGAGAATTTAATGAAGGGTCATTTACAAAAAAGGTATGAGTAGGATTAAGGAAGCCAAAAAGAGATGGTGAAACACCCAGGGCCTAGTAACAGCCAGAAGCAGCTTCAACCCTCAGGACTAAAACCATAAGGGGAGGGACTTACTACTAGAACCCTATGAGTATAGCTATGGAAGAAGGGCTGCCCAATGTGAAAGAAAGGAGCCAGGGGGATAAGTACACTGATTGTCTCTCTTCCTGCTCTCTGATCTAATGATGCTCTGTGCCAAAACCCCCTGGAACCTAGATGGCAAGGGAGATCAGGTGATAAAATGTTCCTTCTCTCATGGCACACAGCAGAGAGACAATGTGGAAAGTGCCTTCCTTTCAGAAGCTGACAGGGTACTGTCTTCTAATTAATGTAGAGTTACTGATGAATGAAGTTTAGAGTGAAAATAATAACTAATACTTATCATGTGATCATTTAGCAATGCCTATGTGGCTCTTGATGGAGCAGTCCATTCACCTTGTCTGGGTGTACTGAGGGTAAGTTAACTGTGTGACCACCAAGAAAACAGGGGTTTTCATTTGCCAGATGCTCAAGCAGTCCCAGACACATGCCCATGTATACACACAGGAACATGTGCTCACACACACACACTTCCGCTGGATTCATAGAACATTATGAAACGGAATCTCTGCTGGAACCTAGACATTTGGGTGTATAAAATTAATTAAATATCACATAAGCTTTTGAGAGTTTCACATCTGTAAAACTTGAACAGATGGAACTATGCTAAAACGATTCAATATTTTAATGTTAAACAACAGAGAGAGAGAAAAAAAACACTATTAATGTCTAAAGAGGTTGCTTATTCCTACCTCACTGTTATAACTTTCCTAATTCGCACTCCTGGCTTCTAAAACTACAAATAATCCCTTCCCATCTAAAATTTCTCTGCTTTCAGCCTCATTTTCAATACTCCCATATTTTAATGCCTTTGGATTTAAGGATCTTTTAAGTCACTATTTTTAGAGTAACATGGAATTATAAACCAAAACTTAATGATAATGAGGACAATATTTCAGAAGAGGACAAATGTCTCCTCTGATACATTGCCAAAAATATGTAGCTGAGATGAAGACCACCCAGAAGCTTCAATTAGTACATGATGCACCAGCCCATATGTATGAAAGAAAGAAAGAGGGAGAAGGAGGGAGAGGAAAGGAGGGAAGGAGAGAAGAGAGAGAGAGACAGAAAGAGACACAGAGAGAGACACAGAGAGAAAAGAAGAAAGAGAAAGAAAAAGAAAGGAAAAGGAGGAAGGAAGGGAGGGAGGCAGGGAAGGAAGAAAGGGAGCAAGGAGGGAAGGAAGGAAGGAGAAAAGGAAGGAAGGAAAGAAGGGAGGGAGGGAAGGAAGGAAAGAAGGAAGGAAGGAACGAAAGAAGGGAGGGAGGGAGGGAAGGAAGGAAGGAAGGAAGGAAGGAAGGAAGGAAGGAAGGAAGGAAGGAGGGAAGGGAAAGGAGGGAAGGAAATGAAAGAAGGAATGAGCCATATAGAACTGGCCTCAAAGGTTTGTTTCTAGGTAGAATTTAAAGAGGTTGATCCAATCCCCAAAATCAATTCAACAGATGTTACTGAGTAACTGTGATTTCATGGTTTTCTGCCCTCAGGAATCTTTCAGTTTAGCAGGGGAGGGAGATAAGTCAAGGAACAATATCATAGAAGTCACTGGGATGAAATGCTACTTAGAAATGGAAGCAAATTCTATAGAATCTTAGTTCTTGCACTGCTGATTATGATTTGGAATTTGATGAAGGTTATGAAAAAGGCAGAGTCTCAGTTTGACCTTATAGGAGAGAGAATACGTACATGGAGATTTAGCATAAAAGTCTCTTGAAAGCCTTCAAAGTGAGGTGGCTGTGTAAACATAAGCCAAGACATTCTGAAATGTTAGCCGTATCTGGGGAACGGTGAGTCAATCAATGGTCGAGAATGGTCTGTGTGGAAGAGTTGAGTGAAGAATGAGGTCAGAAAGCAATTTTGGACTAGGTTATGAAAGAACTTGAAGTTTTTTGGGGTCGTTCTTCTGGCAGTTGAGAGTTACGGGATTTTTGTCATAAGGTCATGAGGGGTTAGAGTAGGGATAACACATTCAACTGCATGTCTTGAGAAAGATTTTAACTTTTGGATTTGAGAAGGATCCGTGTGGATGAAAAGAAAGGTGGTAAGAGGTACAAACGCCTTTTTAAAAGAAGCACTAGAGGACTAGTAAATGATTGGATGTGTGACCTATGGGAGAAGGTATTGCCAAAGATGTCAAAATCCTAAGGTTTCTGGTCTGGATGACTCACGCCTTGAACACAGATAAGGTTTGTCGATTTCCTTCCTCCTTCGATGTTGTCTGTCTTTATAGTCTCCTCTTTCTTAATGATGATATTGGACATATTAAATTTGAGTTTCTAGTGGAATATGTTAGTCTGAAATTTAGACAAAATCAGGTGTTGAGTTTGGTTATGTACAACTGAGAGTTTACTGCGTAAGTATGGAGTAGTGGGTGGGATAAGAGTGCAAAGCAGCAGAGGATAACGGAGCAGGGGGTAGAAATAGGAAGAAAATTGGAAAACACCTACTCTTCTATGTCAGATGGAGAAGAGTTGAATCTGGGTTAATTCAGATGTAAATGTTCTCTCTTACTTGAGAGAAAGGAAATGAGTTCAGCTCTTTCCCATAGAGATTTGGTTTGAGTATGCAGCACTGAATGGTCTCATTTAGTTCTTTCAATCCAGTGGATAGTATATGGTTGGACATTCATAAAACCTAACAAGAAAGCAAGAATCAATATTTTTATTCTGGGATTGACCCCGGTCAGAGATTGTGTGTGTATGTCTCTGTGTGTGTGTGTGTGTCTACACTTCAGAAATTTGTTTCCCTTTTTAATTAAATAAAGCCCATGTTTGTTGGCTTTTAGGGTGGGCTGCGAGGCCCATCTGTTTAACTAGGCAATTGCCTGATATTGCAGGGGGAAGATTGGCAAGTGTAAGTGTGAATTTGAATACCAGATACAGGCTATTTAAAGCTGAATTTCTCTTTAATAAATTCACCCAGAGGTGCTCAGCAATAGGTATTTTGGAAAACTATCATAATTTCTGTGGAAGAGTATGTTTTTAAATGTTGATTGCCGAGTGATTGTGGGAAGAAATAAACTTAAGGTAGTTCATCTCTGATAACGCCTCTGTTCCTTCAGGTCTTACCATGAAGGAAGGTAGAGTATTTCAATAATTGCTTTTGATATGCTGGAAGGTAAAGGGTCTTCCATTTCACATGGGGTAGGACTAACTTGAAAGCAAATAATACATAAATGTTTTCTTGATAGTATGTGTTAAAGCAGTCGGCATTTAGGACCAAGGGTTGTCAATCTTTGAGGTTTCTAAAAGGAATTGCAATTTATGACGTGTTAGGGTAAACAGTTGGATTACATTTCTGAAATACGTGTTCCATCAGGTAAAATCATTGTGATTACAGGCACTGGAACTGTAAGTAAGTAGTGTGCTAAAAGGTTGAAAATGTAAAACAAGTATGCTTGTGCTTAACTGCTAATCCCTCTTTGTATCTCTGCTGAATAAACTACAAGAAAAGGGGGGAAAAGAATGTTTAAATAATAAAACAGAAAAAGTATATTATATTATGTCATTTTGATAAATAATGTGTATTAATAACACAGCTTGAGGAACTGTTTCATCAGTGCTATAGTCGTGAGAGAAGATTCCATAATTCAAAGAATTAGGAAAGAGTATAAAGAAATTATTTTAATTAAAATGTGCTTCTTTTGTTTGCTTTTTTCTTTCTCTTAGTATCTTCTTTATTTTCTGGTATGTCCTATAAAAGCACAGGTTGTCTTTTTAACATCCAGTCTCCATTGTTCTGAAATGCGTTGCAAATAAGAGAATGGTTTTAAGAGTTTTGCATATGTTTGACAGCAGAAGGTATTAAATGTAAATAAATCTTTAATATTTCCCCTAATTCAGTTTGTGCCATGCAAATGTCAGGACTAGAAAAACAAATCAACAAACATTTCAAGGAAAACAATATACGTAACTTATTTTATATATTAAAAACAACTGTCAAACAATTATGACCTCATGTATTAGTTGGTTGTTTTGAAATATTCCTACTAGAATTAAAAAATGCTATGAGGGCCTTTGAGTTTAACATATTGTGTCAATCAAGAGCACATGTAATATATCTAAAGCATGAGGTAAAAATTTTCTTCATAAATTATTTCATAAATAAGTAATTTGCTTGAAAAAGTTTACAAAAAAATTTGTGCTTTTATTAAGTTCTCTACAGATCCTTTGTGGTTAATGTAAATGAATTGATACAGACAGCAGTTTGATCTGCTCTACTGTAACTTGAAATACAAAAAGTAACATGAAGAGTCTTCATTTCTCAGGCAAACTTCAGCAAGATTGAATCCGTGAAACTTCATTCATTAAATTTTTAAGTGACCATGAATTTGTTGGCTTCAGTACCTGAAGTGTAACTTTATCCTTTCAATTAAAAGACATAATTCACCCTCAGACCTTTGGCTTTAACTTTTCATATAATATGTAATTTTGGGTACACTTAATGGTCAAATTTTGTATTATTACAGGTGGAAAAACACCAGCCATCTCAAGGGCTTTGTGCTTGCAAAAGCATGTAATTTCATTTTTTTGAACCAATTTAATCAATGATTGTTTCATGTGAATAAATTTACAGTCTTGATGATTGCCTTAGATTTGTGGGTGATGGAGAGGAAGATCACTTCCCCTTTTAAAGTGTCATTTAAATCTTGGGGAGCAGAGGGAGATTAGGGGCCTAATCCTTGTGATAAATTGTACTATTTAACTTTGCTAAGATGCTATAGCCTCAGATTTTATCAGTTAGATACCAGCTTCAGCAGTTTTAGGTTGCATTAACCCTTTAAATACAGTCTCACTATTCGAATACATATTTCAAAATGGATTTAATATTTTTAGTTAGTCATGGCTAAAGAATGTTTCACTCAGATCCTTATTTTTTTCCTTTAATAAAAATGCTTCTCACTGTGCCGTGCATATTTCCATAAAAGTCGGCAAGTTAATTTATGGCTTAAAAAAAGAAAATAAAAGGTCTATATTTAATATATGAATACTTTTTACAGTGGAAATTGGTGGTGGACAGTATTAAATGACTCCAGTGTGGAAATATGCAGGTGGTCATTAGTAGCTGACTATGAGATTTACTGAAGATTTTGATATTAATTTTCCCGGCATGCAGTACTATATATAAATCTAACTCTGTTCCCAAATTAATTTAAATGGATGATAACATATGAATAACTCTAGGCATATGAGGTTCATTGTCTTCTCTCTCCTTTAGGGAATATATAGTTTGCCTCATTGTGAAACTCTATTTTGACTACTTTTTCACCTGACTAGTTTCTCTATTGCAAAAGAATTATTGCTTTTCTACTCATAAAGAGTGTATGGGAAACGGTACCAAAACACTTCTGGAATAAATGTGCTACAAAAAAAATCACATATCTGCTTGACTAAGTATATTAAATAAAGACCATAGAGAAAAAGTAGTAAGGTTCTAAAAGCACCTACTTCAGTTTTAATTTTTTAGTATGATTGGCTTTTTCACTTCTGATAATAGTATGTTTGGAAAATATACCCGTCTTTTCTTTAAAAAGATGCAAGAATCATTTAGTGAAAAATATTTTGGAGGAAATTACTTCATCTTCGGCTCTCAGATTCGTGATTGTACCTCTCTAAGATTCTAATTTTAATCATTTTGTAGTTTGGAAAAGGAAAGATGTTTCTCCTTTTAGCACAAAATTACTTTAAACTGACTTTCACCAGAGGAGAAACATGCCACTTAAAGTCACCCAACTGAAGAAAATGAAGTCCAAACGCCCAATAAATGTTTACTTTGTTTTTAACACCTACTATACTTTGAATCCTGTCATGGTAATGTTTTATGCATTGTTGATCTTTAGAAGCCAAAAAAAAAAAAAAAAAAAGAAAAAGAAAAAGAAAAAAAGCTCAATCCATTGAACTTTATGTTGACACAATTTCTCTTAAAAATGAGAGTATATGGAAATGTAAAGTAGGTAAAAAAGAATGTCACGCTTAATTCTGAGTTCCTTATCTGCTACTAAAACCCCAAACTGCATGTATTAATTTTGCAGCATTTGAATAATGTTCCCATTTTGTCTATTTTGTGGTACCCCCTTGAAGCACCCATTGAGTTTCTGGCTTCTCTTTAGCTCAGAAAACCATAGCAACCTCAGTCCGCACTTCTCCAACTCAGGATAGAGTTCAAGTTGTTCTCCTCAAGCCTTCTTGCCATGAAAAGCATGGGGAATCCTGATCACCAACTAGGTGCCCTAAGACTTCTTGCCACAGATAAAGGGCGGGGGAGGGGGCGCACACGCACACACACATCCTGCGTCGTTTAATTGAGAGACAGAAGGGAAAGTAACAACAGAAAAGGTAAAAGGACTTTGAGAGTTCTTTAGATTGTTTCTCTTAGCATCTCTGAGTGTCTGGGGAACGTCGGTTTGGCGGCCACGCACTGCCCCCCACCTGCCCCCCACTCCCCCAAGGTAAGTCCTCGTCTTTATCACATTATTCCTAACGCGTTTGGATTTTTCCTCCTTTTCCAGCCCGCACGTTCACAGACGGGAGGTGGGGGAGGGAGGAGGGGGGAGAGGCGGGGCGGGAAGGTAGCCGGGTCCCTGCACCGCGCGGCTCTCATTTGCGGCGCTCCGACTCGGGCGAAGTTCTCGCGCAGCCGGCTCGCCGCGGCCGGGGCCGGTCCCGGCGGGCGGCGGCGGCGGCGGGTGCTCGGAGCCGGGCGGGGCGGCGGCGGCGGCGCGGGGACGCGCGCTGTCTCTTTAAGGGAGCTCGGTCTGGGGTGGCGCTTTCCTCCGCGAAGGCTCCTTTGATATTAATAGTGTTGGTGTCTTGAAACTGACGTAATGCGCGGAGACTGAGGTCCTGACAAGCGATAACATTTCTGATAAAGACCCGATCTCACTGCAATCTCTAGCGTCCTCTTTTTTGGTGCTGCTGGTTTCTTCAGACCTCGCGTCTTCTCGATTGCTCTCTCGCCTTCCTATTTCTTTCTTTCTTTCTTTTTTTTTTTTAAACAAAAAACAACACCCCCTCCCCTCTCCCACCCGGCACCGGGCACATCCTTGCTCTATTTCCTTTCTCTTTCTCTCTCTCTTTCTCTCTCTCTCTCTCTCCCTCTCTCTCTCTTTTTTTTTTAAAATAAGGGTGGGGGAGTGAAACGGGGGGGGAGGCAGGAAAGACCTTTTTCTCTCCCCCCCGCAATAATCCAAGATCAACTCTGCAAACAACAGAAGACGGTTCATGGCTTTGGCCGCCGCGCCACCATCTTTCGGGCTGCCGAGGGTGTTCTTGACGATTAATCAACAGGTAAGGAGGGGAGGCCCCGGCGGGCCGCGGGGCCGGGGGGCGCGGGGGGCGCGGGCTCCCCTCGACCGGGCCCGGGGCGCCGCGACGCGAGTGCAGCGCCCGCTCGTGTGTGCGCAAAATGTGGGCGATCGCGAGCGGGGAGCCCTGGGAATTAAAAGTGACTTTCTTTGAAAAAAAAAAAAAAAAAAAAAAAGAAAAAAAAAGGCAGAGGGAGAGTGTGCGGAAAGCCAAGCTCAGGCTTCTCGGGTTTCACATGCATTTTCTTTCTTCCTTTTTGAGCGTGTGATTTCTTTCTTTCTTTCTTCTCTTCTGCTCCCTTTTCACCCCTTCCTCTCCTCCTTTTGGTGGGTCTAAGGCATCTGAGCCTTGGAAACCAGCGACTTCAAACTGCAGTAGCCCCTGGAGTCAGCAGGGTCAAGTTCAGCCGCCGGGGAGGAGGAAAAACAAATCCCCATTTGCCAAAAAAAGAAGTTTCAGGCCAGTGCCCCCTCCCCCTCGCAGCCCCACTCCCCCTCGCTGTCTCTTTCTGGCTGATTTTAATTCTCTCCTACCGGGCGCAGCGGAGGAGCTGGAGGTGGTTGGACCCGAGGGGCCGCCGCCGCCGCCGCCACTGCAAGTTTTCTGGGGGCTCGTGACAAGCGGGGCGCAGACTAGGCACCAGCATGCAGAGTAGTAAGTTGGGCGAACTAGGGAGGGTCGGGAGGGTCTCAGAGAGGGACCTCCGTGTGGTCCCCAAAGTGGGAAAACAGCACAGGACTGCCTTTGGCTTTGAAGAGTTTGCAAATGCAGGCTTCAAACTTTTTTCCCTTAAAGGCCCAGATGGGCTCTGGAGAAGGCGGGTGTCGCATCCCTTGGTGCACCCGCCTCAGAGCGGCTCAGGACAGCTTGGCCGAGGGGTCTGTGCCCTGTCTGTACCATGTGGCAGGGCCTTGCAGCCCGGGCGCTTCCTTAGGGACTGAGGAAGGGACAGACTTCCTCTGCGATGCGGTTGATGCGCCATGTGTCGCGCGGGTCAGGGGACACTGGTCGGTGATTAAATGCCTGACAGCGGTGGGACATCCAGGCGGACAGACGCTTTGCTTTCTGTCTAGTTCCTGTTTGGGATCTAGAGAAACGCATCTTTGAAAGGCCAAGGCAAACATCGCTGTCCCTCCAAATAACTCCAGGATTATAGGACCCCATGAATAATTTGAGGGTGAGGCGGCGGTGGGAGCTGTTTGAAGTGCAAAGCTGTTTTTGTGGCTGGGAAAGCTTTTTTGTTAGTACCTGTCTGAGATGGTGGTGTTTCCCCCTTCCCTAGGGAAGTCAGTAACTGTTTTATGGCCCCAGGACTCTAAAGCAATTTAAGTTAGAGGGTCAGAAGGACTGGTGGGTTTCAGAGGGAATCTTGGACTTATTAAATTTTAGGACGGGCTTTACTTCCCTCTATCTTTTTAGGCCTCATATTTGATGCTTTGAAAGTTTTTTGAGTAAGCCATGGATCTTAATGGTGAATCTAAATGATGGTAGAATATTCATTCTTATCCCATTTTGGAAAATCACGGCTAGAGTTTAAGCGAGGTAAGTGAGAAGCTCAGCGGAGAAGTTAAATCTGAGACAAGTTAGGCCTATTCATTGAACTTTTGTGGATTCACTGAACTTTTGTAAACACACCAGGTGAACAGGAAAGGGTCTGGGAGAGATAATAAGTACAAAAGAAAAATACAGATAGGGCCTGAGACAAAATTACAAAGAAATGATAACTCCGGGCCTGGTTGTTGGCTAAAACTTGATTGTTCAAAGCAAAAATAAAATAGGAACCTTCCAACAATTCTTCAAAGTCCTCCAGCTCTGAAGCTAAAACCTATGGATCTTGCTGGCATCATGTTACTTTCCTGCTGGTTTTAGAAAAAGTTGATCATTTAGGAAAGGCTGCCAGAGTTAAAAATGCAAGGGACAGCAAAGGAGAGTCATGCGGGCAGCCAGTTCTTGACGTGGACAAAATGAGAATGAAAGTTTCTGAACTCACTGTTGTGAAGTTTTACATGCCGCTCATTTGCTTAGAAGGCTCTCTCAGATATTCCACCAGTTAACGTATAAAAGCAAACAGGATCTAAAATCGTGTGGGCTTTTTTTTTTTTTTCTTTCCCCAAGTATGCCAGGGTTGTGAATAAATACAGGGTTTGTATGGGAAGATGAAGCGTTTCCTGTAAGTTATGATGCTGACAGGACAGTCTGGAAATGATACCAACATTTTGAGGATTTTTTTTTTTTTTTTTACCTTTAAGTGAAAGTTTATTAATGATGTGCTTAATCTTAACAAGTCAAACATATTCTTAGAGTTTCTCTCTCCTTGGATTTCATAACTTCCTTTTAAAGCTACACCTTTGGATAAAAACATCTCTAGATTCAATTTAATATACAGTGCTAGCTAGTAACATCCTAAAGTTTGACGATTATTTCTGGATGTTAATAATGTGAAAATAAAACTCCTGAGGGGGAAATAGAGTCTTAATGCCAACATTATAACTTGATTTCTCTAAATGTGAGGCCTTCTGAAGCTTCATCAGTGCTCTGTTGGCAAAGTGTTATTTACCAACGGCAAGCTGATGTTTATGGCTTCCTGATATGTATGTTATATGTTAGGATATATATGTGTATACTGCTTTTACATACATAATAGCTAGTCTAACACTTTTCAAATAAGTGGTGGAAAGTAGCAAGTTATTAACACAATGCTTGTCACTCCTTTGAATTCTAGATGCTGTGAGGGTCTGTGCTACTATTTAGGTTTTGTCCTTTGTCTATTAAAGATAACATTAAAGGTAAGGAGAAAAGTGTCATAATAGCTGTGAAGTCTCAACTGAATTTAGAACTTAGCATTTCGATGACTAATATTTTAAATGATTTTATAAAATTTTCTGCGTACGTGTTTGAAAACCAGTTTGGGATCCGAATCAGTGTCCTAATCCTAAATGAGTTACACATACTACTACCATATTTTCAGTATTGTTTAAGTCACCTACCACTCCTGAGTTTATTCTGATTTACATCATATAGGTCTCTTCTTATACGGAAATCTTTATTCATAAGGAAAACCTTTAAAACAGGGAAATGCATGCATCTGTAGAAAAGCAGCTTTTACGATTAAGTATTTCAGTGATGGTACTATTATCACTACTATTATTAGATGTATATGTGTATGTGTGTACAGATATACAACCTACAATATGTGATTAATGATCTGTACATTTTTATGAAGAAAGCAACCAAAGAGTGTATGTTTTTTATAAACTCTTGTCTTACCTTCTTTGTTGTAAATAAACATTACTCAAAGTTTTCAGAGGACTTGCAGCAAATTGTTTTTGAACTGGAACTTTATTTCAAATCTGAAATTGGAATAAATACTGATAACTGACCTTTAAACCTTTTTTCATAACACAAAGATTTTAAAATAATTATATTTTAACTTCGGTTCTTCTTTTGATAGCAACGATAATGTAACAACACTGTGCTATTGTGTGTAAAACAAAATAGACTTTAAGAAAGTTAGGGGCAGGTGTCTACAATTGATTTAAAGGAATGATTATTTTTGTAATAAGTGATGAACTTAAAATAAAATGACTGGCTTACATTAAAACATATTCTTATTAAGATTTCTCTGGTGTGTAAAATGAAGCCATTCATTCAACAGGCTGACAACTTTCCACTTGGTATTTGCCTTTCCTTAATTTAGTTTCCGCAGGACAGCTAGTGTGGTAGTCTGCATCTGTTTTTAGCAGGCAGAGAAAACTATAAACTCAGACAGTTCTGTCCCAAATATTGCAGCTCACAAGTTACAATCAATTTGATAAAAACAGGCAAGTTTTATGGGCTCGTATTTTGTTGTTCATCCTTGCTAGGTCAAGCTTTCAGGTAATAGGTTTCTTTTTCTCCCTCTTTTGCTGATGATAACTGCTAATACCATTGATAACTAATTCTGAGTCTTGTGTACTCATTTATCATCCTTATTTACCATTTGTTGAAGTTTTGGGAAATTAATGATAGCATACGTAGACTTGGTTTTACTGTGATGGCTTCTCTGTGAAAGTGACATTTATCTTTTGTTATTATACAGAAGTGAGTAAATTCTTTGTTACTATCATAGTTATGTTTATGGAATTTTTGAGTCCCCCTTAGATATACTATAAAGATGCTCTTCTAGCCTTTGCCAAGTAGACATTTAATCTAATTGTTTAAGAGTACTTGTCGTGTGTGGAAAAGACTAACATACTTTGCAGTTATTTACATTAAAAAATTACGTAGAGGTTTGTTTTAGTGTAATTTTAAAAATAATTTGTCTCTGGAAAGCTGTAACCAGTGGATTAAAGTAAATATGGTAAAATACCAAATCTTGTTTTATACCATTGTTCAATAGTAAACAGTGCTGCAGAGGATATAACCACTTTTCAAAATTTATCCTCCGATGTAAGTAGGGCCAAAGTCATTTGTTTGTATAAAATATTCTATTAATTATATATGACCTTTATAAATAATATCTTCAATTTTATTATTATGATCACTGTTTGAGCTGTCACAGCGCTCAGTGTTTCTCTTGTTCCTGAGAACTGAATTTGGCCTTTAGTTTGGTTTTCTGATGGACATAATAATGTAGAACTTGACTTTGGTTAGAAAGAGATCTTTGAGCTTCAGGAATCTCTGAAGTTGCAGTAGGATCTACAGGTGAAAACCATTTAATTGTTAAGCATTAGTTAGGTGAGGAAACTCGACTGGTCCCTGCAGCATATAGCAGCTATTATTGTAGCGGTTTACTTTTTGCTATCCCACCTTTTTTTTGTTTGTTTGTTTGTTTCCTTTTCCAAGAGCACAAATCCAAAAAATAGCAAAAATAAAGGTGAAATTATCTATGTACTTCAAATTTGGAGCATCATTTGAAATCATTTTCTGATTCCGAGCTATAACTGAAATACAAATATAACATTAAGACACCCCGAAGAAGACATTAAGGATACACTTGTCGTTCTTAAGCGTGTTTCGCTGAAAATGATAACAGAAAACTTTTAATTTTTAAAATGTTTCTAGCTTTTAAAAACCTGCAGTAAATGCTTTACAAGTGGCTAGACACCTTCCCTGGTGGTTTAGTTTATACAAGCAGGAAACTTTCTCTCCTACTCTTTCTCTCTCTCTTTCTTGTTTTCTTTAAACCAACTGACGTAATGCCAAACTTTGCTTTAAAAGAACAGACAGAAGTAATTGGTAGCTTTTAACTTTTAATAATGTTCTGGATTGGTTTTAGTGGCCAAAATGCCATTTAAAAAAAAAAAAAAAAGTTCAAGTAAGAACGGGCTTGTGGCCTGAGGAAGAAAGGCTCTGTTGATGCAGTTATTTTTATTCTTGTTTTTCAATCTGTTATTAAAAATCTTTCCTGCTGAGCACTGCTGGATTTCTCCAATTGCTCTTTGTGATGGCTGGTGCATTTCAGGTTACCGTAACTTAAACAGTTTTTGGGTTTTGGGGAGAGTGGGTATTTGCGTTGCATTATTTCTTTCTTATTTGGAAAAAAAAAATCCATTTGTTTTTGTTTCAATGGAGATTAATTAATTAAGGTTATCAATGGCCACAGGTCAAAGAATATGTTTATAAAAAGAATGTGACACCTGTTAGCAAGAGCCTAAAATGTGGAAGTTTAAATGTGACATTAATCATTTTTATGTGCAGAGGAAGGAAAATAGATGAAACTTTACAAAAATGCATTTTTAGATTGAAAACATTAATTTTAAGGGTCAGTGCGTTTCTACGGGCCGCTCTTTTTTTCTTACAATTTTAGATGATTTTTTTAACCCTATTTATCAAACAGTATTTATAATTTCCTTTTTTTAAAAAAATATAGTCATTTCTTTCTTTCTGACTTTGCACAGGCAAACAACTTTCACCAGCTAGGAGACATCTTGGTGATGTTGATTGACATCAGGGCAACTTCAGAAGCTGGCAAGTAGGAAAATATTTTTAGGGGGCAAAAAGATTTGTGCTAGTGTTCCTTTCCTTGGGGAAAGACACTCCACCCAGAAATGAGGCCCTCTGCCCCATTTGGTGGGTCAGAACTAAGTACTGTCTCAACTTTTCTTTGGTGAATTGTTCCTGAGGTTTAAATCTTATGATTACTTGTCGTGGACTTTGCTTTCAACCCAAATTGTTCCTGATAGATTTTTTTTTTTCCTTCCTTCCTTAGAGCACATTTAAGGAATAATATATATAGTGAAAATTGTCACACAAGGAAGAGTTTAGTCTTTAAGGCATTTGTGACTATAAAAAGCATTCCACATATTTGGGGTATTGAAGTGTTCTCTGCTTAGAAATTTGACAGTTTTGATTTACTTGTTATGCTTCTCAGTTTTTCTTGCGAGAGTTACAGACTCTAGTTCAAATCATAGGCATTCCTCTTTTGCTCATGGCTCCTTTAAAGATTTGTTTGGAAAAACTTAAGGAACTTAATGTATATGTTGTTCACAGCAGCATAGTGAAAGTTTCTTGGAGTAAATCTAGATTCATTTTATTTATTACAAAGTTTTCAAACATATATTTCATGTTATGGCTGCATCTGTTAATAAATTTTTATTTAATGAATATTGTTTGTTACTACAAAACTGAGGGAAAAGCAATCAAGTTTAGCAAGAAGGAAAGAAGGCAAAGGGAGGTGTTTGGAGTTGTATTCCCTTAATATCAGCAGATTGTTTACTGGTAAGTGGTGGGGAGGGGTTGGTGGGAGGCTTTGTGGAAGATGATACCAAAAAAAAAAAAAAAAAATCCATCAATTGCGCATATGCTCCCCTCCCCTTAAGGTTTACTTAAACAATATGTTTCGGTTTTGCCTCAAACCATTCTGCACTACTTCTGCTCCAAGAATCCACCACTATCTTGGTTCCCGAGAGGTTAAGGATGACATTTTCTGTCGTATAATGAACAGCAGTATTATTTGAACAAAGGTAACACATTTTGATTTGTGTAATTTTTTAGTAGCTAGTCATAGAATACCTATAATATGAGAGGAGTTCTGGCAGTGTAATTGCCTGCAAATGTTTGAAGTACTCACGATAGCTTTGCTATGTTTGAATTATTGCCATTATATGTGCATGCTATTATAGGTGTTTTATATATGAAATGTACGTAGACAGATAATACTCAGACGCATTTTGATGGTGGAATTTAGAATGCTAACTATTAACTCTGTACTTGAAACGTGAATCTTTTAAGGAGTTAACGTGACCTACATTGTGAAGTCTAAAAGTTTGAAATGAGTATGGAGTTAAAACATAATGAATCAATTGTTATCATAATACTTATATCTGCTCTGAATTTACTAAGGAATTTTTTTAAATGAAAAAAATTGTAAATCAAAATGCCACCTTTCAGCGCATTTTAAGAAACGCTTCTGAGATCATTTTTAAGTCTCATTTCTGTTGAGAGGAGCAGTTAAGGGACCGGACTGTTTGTGAGTATATCATTTTATGGGCTACCACTTTATAGTTTACAATTCTATCATCTCAAAACGTTATGTGGAAATAATATGGAACATGTAAAGACTCTGTACTATGACCCAATGCGTTTTTCCCTAGGGTGATGGATTCTGTGCGTCACCCAAATGTGATGCTATTTGCCAGGCTTGTAATACTGGTTTTGAGGGTTGCTCTATGTCCTATTTCATCAAGCAACACAATACAATAACTTTGGTATCTAAGGTAATTGACACAGTCAAAATAGGCTCTGGAAAATATTCCATATACTTTTAAGTAAGTCAGAAGTTAATGTACATATTAAATTTATTTAACATGAATAAGCAGATGATTTATTGTTAGCTATTTGTCTTCTATACTAGATAGTGTTAGAAGGAAATATATGAGTATTTACAGTTTATGTTCCATTTCTTTTTTTCTCTTTTTGAGGGGAGCATGGTTCTCTTGTTTGCATTAATAATAGCCTTATCTGTTAACTACTTTGTATTCATGATAGTGAGTAGTATAGTATCATAAAAAATAGTAAACATATTTATATTATCTACTGTATATGTCCCAAGCTTAAAAAAAGCATTAATATTATTAGTTATTAAATTGAGTATTATAGTAACCAGGAATGAATCCAGTACTGTATAAGACAATAGATAAGACATCAACTGCTATTTAAACACTAAAAATACCTTAGCTATAGAAAAAGAAAGATCAAAAGGATTTCAGAGCTGTTTTTACTTGTAGAATTTGGACAGAATGTATAAAGCTTACAAATCGATAAACATTAATAATATAACATGTGCTTCCTGATTAGATTCTACAATACAAGGTGAATTGCTATTTCAGTTTCTCTATGTATCATACGGAAGATCAGATACGTTTATAAATAGTGGAAAAATATATGGCAGAAGTTAGTTTGTGGAATCTAATTTCTCTATTACATGATACACTTCATGTACAAAGGGATCAAGCATTACTAATCTAGTTTTAGCTTTTTCTCTCTGAGCTATGCACAAGTGCAACATATGAATTTGTGGCTTCATATTAACTAAGTGCGTACATGTACGTGCAGGATAGCTATAGTCTCACTTGCATAGAATGTTTTTACATTACAGGCACTACATGGAATTTTAACATATTACATATTTTTTGAAATGACTTTAGTCTTTGTAATGCCCATTTTAATTACTTAATGCATCCCAACACCTATTTGAGGGTTAATTTAATTGTAATTTTGGTTCTGAAATGAGACCATGATAGACAAAACAAATTAAAAACCAAATTCTGCTTGTGCCTACTTTGTGATGTCATTATCTGCATATCATCTTTAGCTTTGCAAGATGTGGAAATAAATACATCAGCCCATTTTCTCTCAATCCTATTAAGTAGCTCCTGAACATATAAAAGTTCCTAAAAGAAAGTTTTGCATTTGTTTTTGCTTTGCTTTTTGATGCCAAGTTAAGACAGGTCATATATATATTAATTTTCATCAAGGCCCCATTACTACATTTTTCAATACATATTCATCTCTTTGTTGTATGATTAATAATTTTTTCTCAATTATTTTTTGATATACCTTTGAGAGCTTTAAAATGATATGTTTTGCCTGTATTCGGATGCTGAATTTTTGTATGAGTTATTATATTTAAATTATAAATTAAAAAATACGAATGATGTTAAGCTGTCTTTAAATTAATATTGGAAGTATACCTTTTTAGAAGATTATTGCAAAATTTGCTCCTCAGTTCTGCAAACTTAGGGAAGTTTTAGAAAATAATTTATCTTCAAGTAGTTAGTGTAAGCAGTTACACATTCAAGGATTGAAGAATTTGAAATACTATTTTCTGTAACTTATAAACAAACACTAAGAGATGTTTCTCCTTTGTATTTATAATGCATTTGAATTACATTCTTTGGATGTATGATGTGGTAAATTACTGTAAGAAACCCACTGTCATCTAAACCTCAATTATAATAAACTATTTTACTCTATCCCATCACTGCTTAGTCTGCTTTTAAAGTCCCGTTTTTAAGAAAATTTGTGCCTTTGGAGGAATGCCCTAATTATTTATAACACATTTTACTTTTTATTTTAATAAGCTTTAAGAAAGCTGTCAGTAAGACGATTTTAGGTCATTGGTAAAAATAATAGTGTACACATTTTATGTGTAAATATGTGTACACGATCTTGCATCTTCACTGTGTCTAACATTCAGCTTTTTAGTGTTACGCATATTTGTATTCAGTGTTACACATACTTGTGTACATTTAGAGTTATGCATATTTGTATTTAGTGTTACATGTATTTGTGTACATTTATGTATATCATGTACTTTTTACTCCCAGAATAATTCAGTATATCACTGTTAACACGTAATTATGCACATACACGTTCTCACTCTCTGAACAATTCAGTGTGTCCTTGGCAATACTAACATTTTAAAAATGAGAGCAATAATGATTAGACCTGGAGAACTGGGGGTAGATATTAGTTGTTAGCAGGTTTCCCTCCTTTTAATTTTTCCCATTTTCAGTTCCTTCTTTAAAAGAGACATGTATATATATCTGAACAGAAGGGGGACTAGGATACTGTATAATCCATGATAACATAAGGAATGGTTGCTGCATATGGCTTTATTTATGTATCTCTGACATAGAAAACTTTGACCCCTTCGCCTGTTGTACTTGGGAATTTTAGATAAACCCCATTGGGGTCACACTCATCAGTTCCGGCTTTGCGTGACAAAAAGCATTCTCTAGCTTCTGGTGCGCTACTGTGCTGTTTTCCTTCAGGAGTGGAAGGTCCTGTAAGTTCATTTGGCATTTGGAAGCACAACTAGATTTCTTCCTTTTTGAAAATCCTCTGAATGGTTTTCAGAAGAGTAAGCAGAGATCATAGGCTGTGTGATGTCGTTGATTTTAGGATGCTAAAGAAAATTATGCTGAGACCAAGCATGCTTCCTCTGGTTTATTCTGCCCTGCTTGATCATCACTTTTTTCTTTTTTTCAACCTCCTACCCCTCTTCCCTCCACACTGTTTGGGGTCTAATATTTTGGTTTCTGGAGTAAGGATTTACCTTCTCAGTGGAAAAATGTGTAAGCTGCAGGATTTTTACTTACCTTTCTTTACAACTTTTCCATTTTGGGGGCAGTGTCTAAGAAGAGGAAGAAGCTTACATACTTGATTTTATTTTATGTCATTGTTTGCTATTGAGTAGGAGTTTGCTATTCCATTTCTATGAGGAAATGCATTGCATGGAATTAAATAAAGTTGTGTAGTTTGGAAACAATTACAAGCACCACCTGTGACATAGTTCTGGCTTTAAAAAAAAGTCAATTTTAGTTATGCAGTACTTCCACCAAACTCTCTATTCCAAGTTTATAAACATGAATTTGACCATTTGACCATGGATGATGCTTGAAAATCATGTTTTCAGGATTTAGGGCAGAAAGAATACTTAAAAGATTCTCACCATCATTATGTTTTAGATTCCCAAGAAGTAGAATGCCAAGTATCATGTTATCAACTCTTTGAGGTCTACAGTAAGGAGTTTACTTGTTTCTGGTAGCTTATAAATTCAATAACATCAGTCACAGGCTGCTTAACGTATTTATGCGTTGAGCTAGTGTAGTTCAATAAATGATTGTATTTCCATCAAGTTTAGGGAGTAACGCAAACTGGAATAGTAGCCATCTATTAAGAATAGTTCTGAGGTTTGGAATTTGTAACTGATTTTTAGGAGCTACGACATGAATATCATAGCAGGTAGAAATACTCAGAGTGATCACCTTTTATGAAAGTTAGTTCTATCTTTCATGTCTAGGAAAATATAACTGTGAATGTTTGCTTTTTGTATGTTTTGTCTCCAAGCAAAGGAAACTGACAGTTTTATGTTTTAAGTGCCGAAAGTTGTTTTTGGCTAAGCGGTTCCAGAGTTAATCACTGGGATGTTAACTTGAATTTTTGTCTTTAAAAAGTTTTAGATTTTTAAAACGAAATATGCTTCCATTATTTCCAAACTGACACCTTGTGTTCTGAATTAGTTTTTAGAGAAATGTTTCCAAATTCTCTTGGATTACTTGAAGTCTATTGATTTTGAAATAATTGGTTTAGTTTTTTTCTTTTAAAGCTTATCAGAAAGTAGAGGAAGTACTCTATCTTTCTGGGGTTTTCTTATTCCAGAAACCTTGTTATTGCCTATAAAATGCAAATGAATTTTGCACTTATTTTGTATTATTTTCTCTTATGTTGTTTTTTCAGAAACGTTTTGATGCATCAGAAATTGAGACATCAGTGATTTCAGTTCTCCTGTCACACCTTTTCATGATAAGATATTTTGGTCATTTCTAAAGAGTAGTTAGAGCAAAATCCTTTCATAAAAACAGTGATGTTGGAAAATTATATAGTATTTTTGTGGTTAGTTGAAAACTATGAATGATGTAAAATAATATGACATTTGATTGTTTCTCATTTAGACATGATGCATTTTATATCTCAAAATTTGATGGGAGGAAAAAGAAAAAAAAAAACCTCACAACTTTTACCAGGTTTGAAACTAGCTTAAGATAGTTCTGTAGAATTCTCCAAAAGTGATAAAAAAATTTAAAATACTGCCAGACACAGGGTTAAAATTAAATCTGTATGTAGAGTGGAGACTTAGTCTGACATATTTTAATGTAAAGACATTTTAGAATAAAGAAAGCTTTCTTTGGTTTTGTCGGCTGTTTTTGTTTTTCGACCGCTTTGCTTGAGATGATCGGCATTCTTAAATTGTAATTATGTATAAAGACAAATAAGCTGCTACTGTAAACAAGTAACAGCTCTGCACATACATCTTGAATACTACTAGAAAACATTTTCATTAGAGGAATAAATGCATTAGGCCCTAAGTAAATTTCAGATACCAAACTGCTAACTTAGTATCTCTAATACATTACCCATACTAGGCCCTGGAAAGTGGAATTGGTTCTGAGAGAGCTCATTATTTCTATTGCTAGTAGAGTGTATTTAACAATATTTTGGTGTCTCCACTGGTAGAAATGTGGACATTTCAGCTAGCCACCCCCTTGTTTGGTTCCTGTGATGTCAGGCAAACGTTTTGCCAAAATGTTTGGTCCGATGTAATCACATCGGTGTTGTGTAATTAAGATAATGTGCTGATTTTGAATCTTGTTAACGTGTTATTTTGAAAGTGTAATTTAAAAAATTTGCCCATTTGGAATACAATAGACGAGGCAGGATGATGTTTTTAGATTTAATTCGAAGCCTCTGTGTACAGATAAATTATGAAAAGTTCAATAGCTCTTTTCATCTTTTCCTAATGTGGGAGAATGTGGGGGTTTCTTTTCATAAACACCATTGTAAAAATAATTGATCAGCTCTTTTTTTGGCAAAAGATCATGTACATATATATTAACTGACTTTCTGAACTAACAGAATGTACATTTTATTTCATTAGGTTACATTAATAAACCCATGCGCAAAAACATATAAACGGAAGAATAAATGAAATTGCATCTCTGAAGTCAGATGTAGGGTAAATGGTGTAGTCTCTGAGGTGACTCTCTTAGTTCTGTGATTTCACCATAAGAGCTGGCCCCCATCTATTCTGCTTTGGACACATTGTGCCAAAGTGTACAATGTTTAGCTTCCCATAAAAGCAAAAAAAATAAGGGTTTAGGCTTAAGAGTCTTCTAACATGCTGTTATGGAGAAACAGACCCTGGCCAAGGAAACACTTCTTTTCTCAATGGTGGAACTGTCTTCAGCTGGTCAGTCTAAAATCTGCCATTCAAGTTTGGTTTTACTTCTTTGTTTTTCTTGACTTCAGGTGTATCAGAGTGACCACTGGGTCATGTTTTATTCTGAGTGACAGAAAGGACTTGAACTACTATCCATTCCAGCATGTTCTTATTTTATAAACAAAAAAACTGAACATAAAGGTGACTTCCCCCTACTTGGTTAAAGGACTGAACTAGAACTTGGGTGTGTTCACCATTCTCATTCATATGTCAAACACTAGATGATTTTGATGTTTGCTGAGGAAATCTCACTATTTAAGATTCATTAATCTTTACTTTTCCTTTTGCACATGGATATGAGAATAGAATTAAAATGTCATTTATTAGGATGCAGTGAGAAATTGATGATCATAATGAATCAGTTGATCTTTTCACATGATTTCTTTATCAGTACTTTAGATTGATGGGCATCAAATGTTTAGAAGCTGTCACAGAAAGTTAAAGAATTACTGCGAAAAATCTAGGCTTAATGCTTTTTTCAAACACCTTAGCAATAGAAATGTTGGATTCATTTAGATAAAATCTAATTGGTACTGAAAAACTGGTTATGAAAATGGTCATTAATAAGAAGCTAAGTTTGTATTACTCTTTTCTTTTAGCGTAAAGCAGCTTTAACATTTTTCTATATAGAGAGTAATATTTTTAAAAATAGTCCATTTGAATTAAGGATATTTTTATCTTCCATGAAATGGATGTTTCTTTATTCATAATGCCATAGTTCCCTTGGCAGGTTGAAAAACTGTAGACAGCATCTGTGAGATTAGGCTTGAAATGTGCAATTAGTTATTAAAATCTGGCTGGAAAAACCATAAGTGGTGTTTTACATAAACTCCTCAGCATTTATAAAAAACTAATGAAAGAAAAATAAAAGAACCTCATTTATTTTAAATACTTTCCTTGTGAATCCTGTCTTTTGAATGATCAATTTCAACTTCAAATGTAGTGAAAATAATTTAAAATGTACATTTAATGCCTCTATTTCTCTTTTAGAATTTCTCAACTTTCCATTTTTAGCCATGCCTCCACCATACAACATGGATGCAATTTATGTTTATTGATTACAGTTAAGCTAATTTTAATCATTTACTTTGTTGGAGTGAAAATACAGGAATAATTCTCTGTCTTCTTAGACTTCTGAGGTATTTTACCTAAATCCCTTGTTTCTTATCTTCCAGCCCTAATAGTTACATTGTATAGTCCAAAGGGTGAATGCCCGCATAAGTGAAATTCACACATTACAACCCCAATGCTATTGTCATTTTCACCTCTGGATTTCAAAGAATTGTGGTAAATATTTCTTTTAAATCATGCAGAAAGATGTTGAACCTAAGACAGCCCTAAGCTCTTTCAGAGCATAGCTCCAGAAATGTCTTTGAAATGCTGGAAGAGGTGGAGGAGGAGGAGGTGTGTCAGACCCTGGAAACGCCTGGGCTGGTCCAGGGTCTGTATTTGAACCCCGTTCAGTTCATCCTGAGTTGCAGGGTGAAGAAGACATTGTACTTTAATTTGCATGGGTTTTCCTCTCTGTCTCTTAGCCAGAAGGCAGCCTTGTCTTTTTTTGTTTTTGTTTTTGTTTCTTTAATGTTTCTTTCAAGTGAAAAGCCTTTTTTATAAACAGCTTGTAAATAGTTATTCCTTTAAATGAAACAGTTTGCTGGTGGAAAATAATCTTACTCATTCCATCAGATATAATCAATTAAATCAGAAAATTATAGAATGATCTTTAACATTAAAAGGCAATTTTAAAATGGGTTAAGGAACTATTTTGACTATTATGCTGATCATCCCACGTAAAATTTCTTTCTTGGTGTGGTGAGCGTACTTTATGAAGAAAGGCTGAAAACTTCCATTATTATTACATAATCATCTAGTTTTTTTCCTTCTCATCCTGTGGCTATTATCTCTATATAGCAAAGTTTATTTTTCACCCAGACTGTGAACTATAATTTGTCATTCATTGTATACCTTATAGAACCAGAGGAAACCCTATCAGTGCTTATGAGGCCTAGTTTTTCTTAATGATTTTGTTAGTGTTATTTATTTTTTACATAATTCTCCCCCTGTCTGTAAAATATCTCGTTTTCTTCTTTGACTTTGAGAGATTGGAACCTTTTCGTGTACTCTTGGCATTGCAGATCAAAATAAGGCAGCAGAGCTCTTATTCTGGGCTTTGTTTATCAGAAAGTACTGTTTTTTGGTTGGTTTTTATAACAGGTGATGTCCAGATAAGGTTTAAGTAAGATGAGTTGCTATATTTTAATGTTTACTTCCACCTCTTAAGGGATTTGCCTTCCTGATAAATCAGTATACACTTAACTGTATTGAAAATGCCCTGAATCACAGCTATGCTAATGTAGTCACCTACTTTGGAAAACTCCTTTTCAGACATTCTTTAAACTATTTTATAATAGTTCTCATGAGGCATATTTGTGAACACAGACTATCGTGGATATTTTATAGAAGCTAGTTAAATAGCATTATCTTCTGGTATTTGGATTATAATCCAATTGTAGACTGATTATGGACCATTCTTGGAATCTAGGAAAAGTCCAAATGCAATTCTGTAGCTTATACATGGCTAATGAAGCTGAGAGATAGATTAGGTTTTAAGCAAGGGATGGATTTTAGGTAACAACAAGTATTGAATATGGCTCCTTTGAAAGTTTAGAACAAGACAAGGTAAAACAAAACAAACAGCTACTTTTTATTTATTTCCAGATGGATTTCAACTTGCAAGTGACATGGTAAAGTCAAAACGTTGCTTGTTGAGATTTATTAATTAGAATGCTTTTAAGTCGGATACGGAGTTTGTTCTGTTTCAGATAAAAGAGAAACCTACTCAGACATAAAAATAAAAATAACCTCAGAGCAGAGAAAATATTGAATGCCCGAATCTGGGTTTCATTTCATGTGAATCTCCATTTCTCAACTAAGTGATATCTGCCAAGGCTCTTCTGTTTGTTGACATTGCTGTATTGAAGTCGCCAGTAGCCTCATGGAAGCCAGGCCCCAATGGTCTTTCCATCTGACTGCATCTCTCAGATGAATTGGATGCTGCCAGCCATTCTCTTGAGTATCTCTTCTGGCTTGACTTCCAGGCACTGCATCTCTGCCACACTTGTTCTAGTCTGTCATTGAATGTTCTCTTAATCTATGCAATTTTCTTGGAGGATTTTATGCTTTTAGCTTTTTATCCAAATGAAATAACTTCTGAGCCTTCACCTCTAGACCTAACTTGGTTCTGAGTTCCAATATGGAACTCAGCCTCCATAAGTACTTGCTTTTAAACTTAATTATCATCATTAACTTGGCATTCAGGACCCTTCAATTTGCCCCCAATTTACCAGTTCCATCTGTACTACATCATGTGTCTATCCTTACTGTAGTGCTTTCTAGTCCTAGAACATTCTCACACTGACTTTTGTTCATATTCTTCCCTCTTTATGAAATGCCTTCGATGCAGCCGTAACTACAGGGATTCTACCTGTTCCTCGGTATGTTCGCCTCTATATTCTTCTACCCCTACTCATTTAGGTTAAAACATCCTCACCTTGTGCTCCCATTTATGTGTGGCTTTAGCATAGCTCATACCAGAAGCTACTGGGCATCACGAACCTGAGGAGAGTGAGAGCATACCTAATTCATTTTTGTTCCCTTTACAAATGACTTGGATGCAGTAGTTCTCAAAAGTGTTGCATTACATAGGAACATAGGGGAAGAACACTTTGGCCGGCAACATACACTTTCAGGTACTGAGAAAGTTGTGAAATTGGTTTGTGAGGTTTCAGCAGAAAATAAATATTACCTGGTATTGCATAAGTTATATATGTTTCTTGATGTTTGCCCTAATGTATCATTCCTAAGGTAGGATACCACTGGTTGCAACGTAGTATGTTGTATTTTGCAGTATGCTTTCAAATCCTGCCTTTTATCGATTAATGTCATTTAGCGAAGTAGAACAGTGCCAGTGAAACTAAGGCAAAGGGGAAGCCTGAATTCATTTGAAAAATAGAGGAAAAAGAGAACACAAGCAGCCTTGTACTTTACTGATATTATATGTGAGACACTATGAACTCATCAGAGATGCAAGGTGATAAATGATGTGTCCTTAACTGAGGATAACAGCATTAGGCTCTAAGGTCATGAGTCAGAAATGTGCCTTTTTAACGTCCATGTTTTGAATATTCTCAGGCCCAAAGGTTGTGTTGTGATGTTTGAGGACAATGGCTTATGTCTTGGCTTCAGGATGAAAGTTACTTGTAAGTAGGTCCAATGTTTGCATGCTGAGGGGGCAAGGGTGATTTAGACTCAGGAGATGTAACATGAATATTGATGAGTAGGGTTAGGAGCTGAGCACAACCATAGGTAATGTTGCTTTAAGATGCCCAGGTTTATGGCAGCAAGAGGATATTGTATTCCTCTTTGCTCAAGTATTTTTAATATTCATGTTTCCCTGAGTGATAGCCAATCAAGTGATAACTGAATAATAGCTGCTGAGACGTTTTTCATGTTGGAACAACAATGCCTCTGAGATTTCTTTGAATGTTTGATTTTTACTAATCACTTTTAATTTCGTCTTAAAAGCCTGAGAACAATTTTGAGGTTTAAGAATTTCTTTTTTTTTAACTTAAAAAATTATTTTATCTGAGAATTGGGAAGTCCCTTTGATTTAACATTTAACTCTGTTAAGCACCTAAATATTACTTTAAACAGCTCTGGAAAATTAAGCCCTACTATTATTGTGCATTCCCAAATCTGTATGGACATGGGACCATGAAGGAGAAATCAAGGAGATCTATTTAATGAATTTCTTTGCTTCTAGGACAGTTCATTACTTGTAGGACTTGCACTTATCTGTCCCTTCTTTAAAAACAAAACATTCCAAAGCTTCCTAGAAACCTTAGCTAACTGCATTATACCAACATGCTTTTCTGATGTCACCTTATGTCTATAAGCAACTTTACAAATCCTTTGAAAGAGATAGTTGGATTTTTAAAAGTAGTATCTGCTTGGATTTTGCAAATTAAGCGACAGTAGAAACAGTTTCACTGTAGAGTACATGCTAGTTAATAAGTAGGGGTTTTTAAAATCCTCTGTACTTTTCCACAACTGAAAGGGTGCATACTTTTGGTTGAAAGTGAGTAGGCGAAATTTAGACCTGCTCTTCTGGTAGCCTTAGTGGCCATTTCATAATCCCTGATATGATTGTCCGGCTCTCCTGTTTGCTAAATGCAGAAATAGAGGAAGGAAATGGATGTTTTGGCTCCATTAAAATGTTCCTTATCAGACTGTATGTAGGAGTGGATGCTGTTGAAGATGCCTCTATTGCCAGCTGCACAGCATGTGTGCTGGGCTAGTTTCCTGGCTGCTAAAGCTGCATGGTGCCCTTTAATGATGGGAAGGAGGACATTATTAAATGTGTTGGGCTTCGTGTTTTCACTTGTGAACATCAGGGAGCAGAGGGCATGCAAACTTTGCCCAAAGGCTGGACACGGTTTGCATAGAAATGAGCTGCGTGTAGTAATAACTGCCTTGGTAGATGCGCAGCTAAGCACTGATTACTAAATAAAAGTGAGCGCAACCACAGGCCACAGGTGAGCTAGGTTGGCCAGGGAAAGGCTGCGTTTCAAGAGGTTCGTCTTCCATTGGGGCCGCCTTAAAATGCTGATCCTGGTTCATATTGGTTGAGCAGTCTGCTGTGTATTGTCTTCACTTGAGGTAGAAGTGCTGTCATGTTCATTTTATAGAATGGAGAGAACTGGGTCTCAGGAAAGTATAATGAATTGCCTAGGCTACAACAGGTAGCAAGTAGCAGAGTCAGGATTTCAGTCCAGGCAGCCTGGCCCCAAGAGCTGAGGCTCCCTCTACTTTGTTTCTTATCTGGTGGGTGAACAAGATTTGAGTTGCTCTATCTTCCAAGTTAGTATTATAATAGTATTTCAAAGACTAGATGACTTTTTAATGTTAACACTGTTCCAGTTTGCTTTCTCCTTAGGCCCTAATTCATTGTCAGAGAGATAAGGCCGTCACCTTTATATATGAGACATTTAAACAAATGTTTTTAGTAATAATTCAGGAAACATCCAACCAGTATTCTTTCTGTAGCGATATCTGCAGTCTCTTGTTAAAAAAATAACTCTATTAGTTTAAGTACCTGTCTCTTCTTGGCTCCATTACAGTAAAAAGTCTGTGATCAGCACCCTCTTGTAAGGGGAAGTTGTTGAATGACAGGGATGTGGTACTGTCCTGATAATCCTATGGCTTTGTATTTCTTAGTGTATTTATACTCCTGGGTAACTACCCCTGCTCCACATGGGGTCTTGATAGCTTTGAATCTGAGGTGGCTTATGTGTGTTACAAACACACACACACAAAAGAAAGCGTGGTTTGGATTAGACTTAAAACAGTACTTGCATCAGTTATTATCCAGTGTGTCGGTTAGATTTTTAAGTAATTTATATTTTATGAAAGAGCTTTAAAGACTCAGTGTGCTTTAATGGATAGTGTAGCCAGAGAAATAAAAATGGTAATAATAATAATGATAATAAAGGACATTTTCTTTAAAAAAATTTTCCTTTTATTTTTAAGAAGAAAAAAAAATCAGAACTGCAGATCAGGAACAGAAATAGCGTTCCAGTTTCTTTTCACGGATTCTGGAGCAACTACGGTGAGAGTGAGTTGGCTGAGTCTGGGAAGGAGGCTGCTGTCTGCGGCCCTGCCTAGGCGGCAGCGGCAACACGACAGGAGCTGCGTGTGTGTCGCTGGCGTTCGCTCTCTCAGGAGCCCCGGGCCTGCGGCCGCCACCACGCGTGCTCGGCGCCCGGGCTGTGGGCGTGTTATCGCAGGAAGTCCTGCGGAAGCAGTTGTGTGCGCCCGTTCCCTCCGGTTACCTCGCTCATCCTCGGCTGCTGCGCGGTGCCTGCAGCCTCCCTCTCCTCCTCCCTCTCCCAGCGCTGCCTGCCCTGCCAGCTGTGTGGAGGCCGCCTGCTGCCCGCCTCTCCCCACTCCTCTGCCCTGTCGCGTCGCATCCCCTGGCCAGCCTGCCCTTCTCCCCACTTCCTAACTTGGCTTCCTCTCTCCATAAACTCTCTTCCCTCTTGTCTTCTCTTTTGCTTCCTCTTTGCTGCCGCCCCTCCTTTATTTGACACTCTAATTTCCTCTTGCCAGATCCCAAATTGGGTTCATCAGCAGTTACTCATCCTTAAATCTTATTATTCACCTGTGATCATTGGGTGAACTGTAAGAGGCATGAGATTAATGCAAAAAAGAGAGTTCCTTACTGTGGGAGGAGATCTCTGGCTATCAAAAAGTCATTTTTTTTTAAGTCACATATTAAAATTAAGCACTAATGTAAATACGAAAAAATTTAAAATGATGGCTTAGATTATTAATGAATCCAGGAATAAGGCAAAGAAAGACAGTCTGAAAAAATAACCTCAAATGAATATAACAAAATTGCCCATTTTTTATTGAGATAACTAAAACTGAGATAAAGTACTATTTTTTTAATTAATGAAAATGTATTATTAGTCTTTAAATTAGTCATGTACTTTCTCATACAGAGTTTTCAAGGAGCTGCTTAAAGTGTTTCTGATACTTTGAAGTATGTTTACTTACATAAACATTCTTGAGTAGATGAAAGTGTGTGTCTCATGCATTCTCAGTCAGAAACTATGAAGAAAGTCATATTCAGTAAATCAAAATTTACCTTATAATGTAATAGTTTTACAAACACATGAAGCCTTTTGGAGTGGCTAAGGCTATATATGTATATAAGGCTACTATATTTTTAGCATTCTGGGAACTGAGGCCTTCGTATTTTTCTTAAATTATGAACTTTTAAGACAGTTGCTATACGTGGATCCCTATCAAGTTTTTGCCTTTACATCATCAAGCTTCTTTTTAAATTAATTCTTGTTAAGGGCATGCTTTTTATACCCTGTGTATTAATTTCCTTTTCTAGAAGTCTATATTAGTAAGACCATATCATGAAAATTAGTATTTTTAGTAGAGCTGTTCTGAAATTTTTCCACAAGAGATATTTTGCAATAACTGAGCTATATTGTTTCATAGAATTTGTGTCCAACTGCTTCATTTTTGCCTTGAGATTTCCAGTGTGCCTAATATTAGGTAAAGAAAATAGTTGATATATAACTGGATGTGAGGTGGCCATTTTAACTTGTAGGTGACAGGATTTATCTCTGGACTCCTTCATTAACTTTAAAATATTTTTTTTTAAAAAATGAGGAAGTTTAGATTCTTCTTTTTAATTTGTAACACTTCAACTTCTAGTATTGCTTTCTGTAGGGGAGAGTTTTTCAGTTGACAACATGAGTTGATTTCATAAGTTATAGTATTTAAAACTAGAGATGCTTTATTACAAAGAAATCCCTTTAATGTATGATTTAGTACGGCAACTCTTTTTAAAGTAATGTGTTTAAAAGAAAAACCATGACCTCATGATAAAAATAATACTAAACCAATTATTAATAACTACAATTTGCCATCAAACGTCTAAGCTAAATAATTACATTATTAGAAGAAAGGTACTGAAAGCACAGCACCAGAAACTGTGCTTTAATATTCAAATAATAAAGACTTTAGGTCCACCATATATTTTTCTCATGGCTGGAGGAGCCAGTCCTAGAGTATGGGGGCATACTTATTATTTCAGTTGTCATAAATGTGGATCACAGTATTTTCTAAACTTTTTGTTTTATTTTGCATTTTTCTATAACGAGCACTTTGACCTCTTTTTGAGTTTATTTGTTCTCCAGAAATGCACAATACAAATTAAAAGAAAGTTCAGTCATCACAGTGCCTTTTGGGACACGCGACTGTCTGGAATAGACTTACGTCCAGCTATGATTAGAAGTCCCATAGGTTGTAGCTATGTTTTCCTTTTTGTATGTGGCTCTGTTGGAATAAAACCAGTCTTAAAGTAATTCTGTAATTTCTCTAGAGTGCAGTCTTCTCACCCATAGGCTGTGAGTAATAGTACCTGGGCACAGGTTTTGGGAGAAGAATCAGTTTAGATAAGATACGTAAAACAGGTTTGGTGAATGTCAAACGACTGAATATTTATTTCTATAAATAATGATAATGATTGTTCTGTTTCTAATCTTTGTAATTTCTGTATATCATTAACTATGGGAGTGCTTAGACTATTCAAAATAGTATTTCTAAGGCCTTATTTTTAATTTTAACAATTATATTTAGGATATTTATGGAGAGGAACAAACTGAACATTCTAGCCATCAGCTATTGTAGAAAAGAGTGGCATTATATTATCCCAAAAGGTTAGCTCAGTGTCATACCTTGGTAGAATACATGCCTTAAATTCAAAAGCTCTGTTATGTTTGAATTTCACTTCTATAAGCTTTGGTATTCAGTAGTGCCGAGTTCAAGGTCTAAATTGGAAACACTTGCAAGAAGTATTTTTGCATTTTTTTTTTCACATTGTACATCTTTGCCTTAATGACCTTTTATGGGCCTTTAATGATATGTGCCATCTTTTTTTTAATATTTGTATTGGCACCTAATTTTAACATGGGATTAAGAAATATGACATTTTGATATCGAGAGATTTCCTCTTATAGTAACTTTTTTGCGTTCATTTTATGACATTTTTCGTCTTCTCCAAAATGAGCACACAATTCCTCCTAAAACTTATTTTTCAATAGGTTGTTTTAATTTTGAATATATCAGGACCTTTCTTGAGGAGTAGTATTTTAGAGATAATGTTTTGTGGTTCTCGCTGGATATTTTAGAAGTTTTATTTTGATTATGTGGGATATGTCCTACATGATCATAAGCACTTCGTTAATAAAAATGGTTTGTTATTACTGAGATCACCCAGTTTTTCAGCAGGAGAATAATAAATAGAAGTTGTGTGATTCCATAGCCACTGTAGGGTGTACTCTATACCAGAGTGATTCTGAGTTGTAACCACATATCCTAAATTTCAAGCTAAGTGTGTGTATGTCTGTGTGTATATATACATATATATATATACAAGCATTCCTCGTTTTATTACACTTTAATTTATTACACTCCGTAGATGTTACCTTTTTATAAATAAAGGTTTGTGGCAACCCTGTGTCAGGCAAATCTGTCATCACTGTTTTTTCAAAAATATGTGTTTACCTTATGTCTCTTTTGTCACATTTGGAAAATTCGTGCTATATTTCAGACCTTTTCATTGTTATTATATTATATCTGATATGGTGGTCTGTGATCTTTGATGTCACTATTGTAATTGTTTTGGGGAGCCATGAATGGTGCCCACGTAAGATGGCAAACTTAATTGATAAATGTGTTTGTTTTCAGTGCTCCACTGTCTGGCTGTTCTCTTGTCTCTCTGGGGCTCATTGGTCCTCCCTAGTCTATGAGACAATGATTTTGAAATTCAGCCTATTAATAACCATACAGTGGCCTCTAAGTGTTCAAGTGAAAAGAAGGGTTTCATGTCTCTCACTTTAAATCGAAAGCTAGAAATGATTAAGCTTAGTGAGGAAGGCATGCTGTAAAAGAGAGAAGCCAAAAACTAGGCCTCTTGTGCCACATGGCCAGGTTGTGAATGCAAAGAAAAAGTGCTTGAAGGAAATTAAAAATGCCACTCTGTTGAGCACACACGTGATAAGAAAGCAAAAACAGCCTTATTGCTGATATGGAGAAAGTTTTAGTGGTTAGAGAGAAGATGAAGCCAGCCATGACGTTCCCTTCGGGCACAGGCTAATCCAGAGCAAGGCCCTCTGTTTGATTCGGTGAAAGCTGAGAGAGATAAAGAAGTTGCAGAAGAAAAGTTTGAAGCCAGCAGAGATTGGTTCATGGGTTTTAAAGAGATATGTCATATCCATAACATAAAAGTACAAGGTGAAGCAACAAGTGATGATGAGGAAGCTGTAGCACATTATCCAGAAGATCTAGTTAAGACCAATGATGAAGGTGGCTACACTAAACAACAGATTTTCAGTGGAGACAAAACAGCTTTCTGTTGGAAGAAGATGCCATCTAAGGGTTTCATAGATAGAGGGGAATAGGAAATGCCTGGATTGAAAACTTCAAAGGACAGGCTGACTAGTTAGGGGCTAATGCAGCTAATGACTTAAAGTAGAATCCGTTGCTGATTTAGCATTCCAAAGATTCTGGAACCCTTAATCATTATGGTAAATCTACTCTGTGGGGCTGTGCTCTATAAAAGGAACAGCAAAGCCTGAAGGATAGCACATTTGTTTACATTATGGTTTACTGAATATTTGAAGTGCACTTTTGAGACCTACTACTTGGGAAAAGATTCTTTTAAAAGTATTACTGCTCACTGACAGTGCACACAGTCACCCCAGAAGCTCTGATGGAGATGTACAAAGAGATGAATGTTATGTTCATGCCTGCTAACACAACATCCCTTCTGCAGTCCTTGGATCAAGGAAAAATTTCAAAATTCAAGTCATTATTTAAGACATACATTTCATGAAGCTACAACTGCCACAGTGATTCCTCTGGTGGATCTGGACAAAGTGAGTTGAAAACTTTCTGGAAAGGATACATCATTCAAGATATCATTAAGAACATTCGTGATTCATGGGAGGGTGTCAAAACATCAGCATCTGCAAAAGTTTGGTAGAAGTTGATTCCGACTCTCATGGATGACTTGGAAGGCTTCAAGACATTAGTGGAGGAAGTAAGTGCAGATGTGGTAGAAATAGCAAGAGAACTAGAATTAGAAGTGGAGCCTGAAGATATGACTGAATTACTGCCATCTCCTGATAAAACTGGAATGGATGAGGTGTTGCTTTTTCTTAAAGATGAGCAAAGAAAGTGGTTTCTTGAGATGGAAGCTACTCCTGGTGGGGATGCTGTGAGCATTGTCGAAATGACAAAGGATTTAGAATATTCCATCAACTTAGTTGATAAAGCAGCAGCAGTGTTGGAGATGACTGACTCCAATTTTGAAGGAAGTTCTACCGTGGGTAAAATGCTGTCAAATGGCATTGCATGCTACAAACAAATCATTCATGAAAAGAAGAGTCAGTTGATGTGGGAAGCTTCATTGTTGCCTTATTTTAAGAAATTGTCATAGACACCCCCACCTTCAGCAAAGACCTCCACTGAGCAGCCATCAACGATGAGGCAAGACCAGCAAAAAGATTACAAATTGCTCAAGACTCAGATGATTGTTAGTATTTTTTAGCATTAAAGAATGTTTTTAACTAAGTGCATGTTTTAGACATAATACTATCTCCCACTTAATAGACCATTGTATAATGTAAATGTAGCTTTAATATGTACTGGGAAACCAAAATATTCATGTGATTTGCTTTATTGCAATATTAACTTTATTGTAGTGGTCTGGAACTGAATCTATAGTATCTCTGAGGTGTGCCTGTATATATATATACATATATATATGTGTGTGTGTGTGTGTATATATATATATATTTCACGAAGTAAGCGTGCTTTCAATATCAGAGATAAAAACATTAACGAAATATGTCTTTTTAGGGAATAATAAAAATGATTAAAATTACTAATGTTTTTGCTGGGGTTAGGTTATCAAAGCATTTTTTTTAAAAACACTGACACAGTCATTCATATTTTCTAGGAGAAATTACCATGCACCTTTGGAGTTATTTTTTATTTGATAGAAAAGATTTCCCTAACTGAGAGTACTAATTCTAAATTTTTGTTGACAGGTGCTGCTATTGAATTGTATTTGGATTATAAAATTCACAAGTTTCATAACTGGAAACTTACAGAGTGCATTGATGAAATGATTAGAATTACTCTTTTGGTTATGTAAGTTTTTAAGTAATGGAAGAAGTTCTAGAAATCATACAAAAATTTCCAAAATAAGACTTTCAGAGGGTGTGAATAATAGTGATTTTCTGTCATTTTTGTCATTTAAACACAGTTCTCTATTATTATTTTGCTCAGCAATAAATGAGTCAATAGGTCCACCTGTATGTTTCTGTTTGTATTCATATCGTACATATGACTATGTATTTATATAGTGTTTTTAATAAGTGAATGTGTGTGTGTGTGTGTGTATATATATATATGTTTTCTTTTTTTTTTTTTTTTGAGACAGGGTCTTGCTGTGTTGCCCAGGCTGGTGTGCTGTGGTGCGATCATAGGTCACTGTAGCCTTGAACTCTTGGGCTCAAGGGCTCTTCCAGCCTCAGCCTCCTAAAGAGCTGGGACTACAGGCAGAAGCCATCATGCCTGGCTAATTTTCTAATTTTTTGTAAAGATGGAGTCTTGCTATATTTTCTAGGCTGGTCCTGAACTCCTGGCCTCAAGGAATTCTTCCCATCTCAGTCCCCCAAAGTGCTGGGATTACACATATATTGTAGACTTTGGAAATTAGGAAAACTGAAAATGGAGTTTTCTTTTGGTTTTGAGACGGAGTCTCACTCTGTCACTCAGGCTGGAGTGCAGTGGTGCAATCTAGGCTCACTGCAACCCCTGCCTCCCAGGTTCAAGTGATTCTCCTGCCTCAGCCTCCCTAGTACCTGAGACTACAGGCATACGCCATCATGCTCAGCTAATTTTTTGTATTTTTAGTAGAGATGGGGATTCACCATGTTGGCCAGGGTGGCCTCGAACTCCTGACCTCCGGTGATCTACCTGCTCTGGCCTCCCAAATGAAAATGGAGTTTTCATTTCCATGTCACAGTTGTTTTTCAATATAGATCTTCAGTGACGGGAAGCCATTGCTATAGGCTGGTAATTTGATAACCCATTTTGAAATGTATTTATTGAGCTCATTGTAATTCAGTGTGCCTCTGGTGAAAGGCGTGGGATGGTATAGATTGAAAGAATAATCTGTGGTTGTTCCCTACAGAGACCCTGCTGCCCCTTTTTGGACAGTCATCTTTTAACCTGGCACCCACTAGTGTATTTGCTAAAACGGAGTATTCCAAAATTTAAATGATGTCACATTTGAAAGCAATGCCAAGAAACAATGCGGCAGTTTCTAAATTTTGTGAAGCTAAAATCCCTGGTTACAAGAAAGAGTACATGTCACAGATGAGTAGTTAGTAATGACTTCAGTTTAGCAGGAAAAGAGCAATTCCCATATGCTGATTCTAGTCTCATAACAAAGAATGTTATAGAAAGATTGCACAGTATTTAACAAGCTGTGAGTTAATGTGACAGTGTCGGTGTATCTAGTTCCAGAAGGATAATCACTTTACCATATTTCTTCAAAAATATTTTAAGTTATATTCCAAAACAGAAAACTTGATACATATGAATCCAGACTGTTCCCTGCAACACCTCCCCACCCCCAAGTTAGGTAGTAAAATCAGGTTTAAGCAATTGAATTGCTTCCGACATGCTGGCTCCTAAATACCTGAATAAATGTAGAAGTTCTGTTGTCAGACTCTGAACCTCAGAGGCTTCCCTGTTATATAAGGGAGAGTGGGTATAAATGAGAGTGTTGCGTCTTGAACTGTAATTATCCAAAACTTAGTTTTTAATACGTGAGTTTACCTCTAACCAATAGCCTATCCTAATTTGAACATAGACTACGTCCTTCAACACTTACGGAAACCTAAGGAGTTGAGAAAATGAGGTAAAGTATTGCTTTCAGTCCTTTGGAACACATACTTGTACTGTAGGTATGTTAGTTACCAGCAATTCATTTCCAGGGTTTTTCCCAAAGACCTACTGTTTTATGCGTGTTCATATTAGCACTATGATTTGCTTATTCCTGTGAACATGAACAACAATGACAGATAGCACTTTTGAACAGTAGACCTTTGTCTTTTAAAAGCTTAAAACTCCATGCTCATCATTTTGTGGCTGCAAAGATTCCTAAAGGCAGGCATGGGGAGGCATTGTAGAATAGGGAGAGGATGTTATTTCCTTCAGTGATTTAAGGAAATGCGTGTTTTCCATCATGAAAGAAAAGATAATCGTTATCAAATTCAGAGGATATTGTTTTATCATTCCCATAATGAACTTGTATCTCTTTTACCAATTAACATATAGATGGATATTAGGAGAAACCAGCTTCAGGTAGAAAGAGGTACATAAAATTAATAATCCTTCACGAGGAATTTCTGCAAAGTGCCTTTTATAGAGTTTTTTTTCTTGGAAATTTTTGAAATTATCAAGTATAAAGTTGATGCTTAAATTATGTTTTAGTGTTTCTTAAGACTTTCTCTGGATTCAGATTATGGAATTAAGGTGTTTTGATACTGTGAAAGTATGTGTTGCTAATACTGTAACATACTGTACATTTACTATACTGTCAATAATATATGTAACTACTACCGAGTATTGACTACTTTAAGAAGTTAAGGTCTCTCAGTTTGTCAAAAGAGACATTAGTCTTATATCGAGTGTCCTCATGAAGTGACATAAGCAGGCAACCGACATTCTACTACCACTTTTTGACTTTTTATTTATTTATTTATTTATTTATTTATTTATTTATTTATTTTTGAGATGGGGTCTTACTCTGTTGCCCAAGCTGGAGTGCAGTGGCACTATCTCAGCTCACTGCAACCTCTGCCTCCCAGGCTCAAGCAATCCTCCTGTCTCAGCTTCTGGAGTACCTGGAACTACAGGCATGTGCCACCATGCCCGGCTAATTTTGTTTTGTAGAGATTGAGTTTCACCATGTTACACAGGCTGGTCTCCAACTCCTGGACTCAAGTGGTCCACCGACTTGGCCTTCCAAAGTGCTGGGATTACAGACGTGAACCACCACGCCTGGCCGCTGTTTGATTTATACTGTATTTTTAGTGTACAAGCTGTTTAAGAGAAACATTGATCTTAAAACATAAGAGTCAGTGACTTTGAAAAGTGAAAACAAGGGAAATCTGGTCAAATTTCCTTTTATCCTTCCGCCCAAAATTGTTTGGCTGCCTGCATTTTGTAATCATATAATGATTGACTGTTGGACATTGTGGCTCATGCCTATAATCCCAGCACTCTGGAAGGCCAGGGTGGCAGGATGGCTTGAGCCTAAGAGTTTGAGACTAGCCTAAGCAACACAGGGAGACCTCATCTCTACAACAATATATAAAATTCAATTAACCCGGAATATTAGTACATGCCTATTGTCCCAGATACTTGGGAGGCTGAAGCAGGAGAATTGCTTGAGTCTGGAAGGTCAAGGCTGCAATGAGCCATGATCATTCCACTGTACTCTAGCTGGAACAACAGAGCAAGACCCTGTTTCAAAAATAAATAAATAAATAAATATCATATAGTGATTGAATTTACCTGTGCAGAAAATACCTTTTTCTCCCAATGGGTGCTGGCATCTTCTTTCAGTATATATAGAGTAGCCACTTCGTGTGCTACCTGTTAGCAGTTTATAGTCTAATGGGGAAAGGATAGGAGGAATACAAGAAATTATAGCACATTGCACTTGCAGTCTATTTCAGTGTGCATTATCTTATTCATTTAATTTGTACTCTCTTTTCTGTTTAGTCACTTAAAAAAAAAACAACTTTGTAAAATAGGCCAGTTATATGTATTATTGTGGGGATTAAGAAAGTGAAGATGTGAGTAAGCTCGAAGAAGAGGGTTAAAACCCGGCCAAAACCACTATTGGTTTTGGTTAATGTGCTTGCATAATCCTTTGAATCTGTGTCTTTCCCGAGTGTATGTGTAAAATTGTGCGTAAGTGTGTGCAGTTCTCTCTGTATCCTGTCCAACTTTGGCAAAGGGGTAGTTTTGCCAGGATTTGCTTTTGGAGCTACAAGGAGATCTCTGCCCACACCTTTTTCGTGAGGTCTGTCACCTCACATTTGAGAACAACGTCAGTTTTTTTTTGCCTTAAAGGCAGTGTTGGCTTGTGCCTAAATGTACCTTCATGACCTTAACACAAATTCACAAATCAAACTATTTTTTTCATTGCACTCATGTCTTGGGGCTCTCCATGGCAGAGTCTTAGCGGAATTGTTTTGGAATAGACACAAAGATTACTAACCTCTGTGGAAAAGTACCCTGACTTTATAGCGTTCCTACTTCAAAAACAAACTCCGTCTGGATGGCGAGTCACTGGGAGACTTGAGTGATTACGAGGGAGATTTGGTGTAAAATGGAATTTTAGATCAACCTTTAGCACCTAAATCTGAGGTCTGTCAAGTCTCTGTTTTTATAGATCTGACTTGAAATAAAAAGGTGTGTTCTGTTGAAGCCTTCCTGGCCCTTATTTTAGCTACTGATTTACATGGGATGTACTAGTGGGGATCATAATTGAGTTTTAACCAAGTTCTGGGAAAACTCCCAGTGGGACTGGGAAAATCTGGCTCATTTTGGAAAGCCTATATTTATGTTTTTAAATAATTTGGAAAACCTGATAAAATGCTGCAGGTGTAAGAACTTAAGAATTATAATGGATCAGGATAAACGGGGCTAGAATAAAACACTAAGTACAGTCAGGCAGTCCATGGAAACAAACAGATGGGTGTCAAGAGCTAAGTTAGTGAGTTGATCAGCTCTATTTTTGTCTTTTCGGTAAGTTTCACGAAGCTTGTTCAGTAAACATGAATAACTTCAATAAGTTCATGCAGCAAATACTCATTAAGCAGCACCTACTCATTTATGGGATACTGTACTAAGGTGTGAGAATATCAATATGAATGACAACAAAAGAACACTGTCCAGGCAAGAATACAAATAATGTAACAGATAAATAAAATATTGATAGTCATAACCCCAATATAGCTGTATAAAGATGATCACAGCACATAAATTCTGGAAAAATCCAGTGTCGTTAATGTCTCACATGTGTATATCAGTCAGCCCATCTTTTTATCTGAACCTGTGTGATATTTCTGAAGTTTTAAAAATTCTACTTCTTTTTATGATCAGAGTTGAAGATTTATTTTGAAACCCATAACTTTTCTTCATTTTCTACTTTTCCCTTCTTCAGTCTGCACGTCACATCACATCTAGTTTAGTTTTCCTGATCTCTTCTTTTTAGAAACTTCAAGTGGCTTCCTGCTTTCTGCAAGTGGTCCAGCGTCATCAACTGGGATTCAAGATTCTATCTTATTAACCTTGGCAACCACGTCTTCCATGTGAGCCATTTGTTTTAAACCTAGATTCTTCTCTGTTTCTTGGCATATGTTAATATTGTTAGCAGCCTTTTGTTTCTTTTACTCCTGTTTGCTGGAATCCCCTTTTCTATCCCCTGTAGCTGTGCAATTCTTATTTCTCTCTCAAGATAATCTTCACTCTCATCTCTATTAACTGTTTCCTCTGCCATTGACCACACTGGTTATTTTATTATGAATGAAAGAAATAATAGAAATATTAATAAAAGATAGCAAACTGTTGGTACTTACCGATTACTTTTTTTTTTTTTTTTGACAGAGTCTCACTCTGTTGCCCAGGCTGGAGTGTGGTGGTGCAATCTCAGCTCACTGCAACCTCCACCTCCCGGGTTCAAGCGATTCTCCTGCCTCAGGCTCCCAAGTAGCTGAGATTACAGGCACCCACCACCACACCCAGCTAATTTTTGTATTTTTAGTAGAGACGGGGTTTCACCATGTTGGCCAGGCTGGTCTTGAACTCTTGGCCTCAAGCTATCCTCCCTCCTCGGGCTCCCAAAGTGTTGGGGTTACAGGCGTGAGTCACCATGCCCAGCGAAGTACTTAACTGATTACTTTCAAGGGAATTTACTGTTTGCACTGCTCATTTTGGTGCTAAATCCTGTCTCTTCCTGTATTATTACTGAAATGTTTAATGTGAGCCTTGTTTCTTTAACAAAGGTAGCTAGCTTCTTACAGAACAATAATTCTCTCTTCGAATTTAAACATATTATATGCCCAATAAATACATAGTTATGAATAAATTAATTGTGTGTATGACATTTGGTGTTGTATTGGTACTTTATTTTCTATTTATTTTCTAGCCTGATGGACAAGAGTGACTTTTAAAGCCATCAATGCCTCTGCATCTGTGGCACAGTAAACAGGAACCCTATTGGAAATTAAATGTGTCATCTTGTGCTTCATAGTCAGATTATTAAGCTTTTAGGAAGAGATCAATTTAAAGTAAATTCTATGTATGTACATATATGTTAATATGTAAATATATAGAATATAATGATTATATTTACATGGTTGTATTTAATTCCTGATGATTTAAAAAAACAGGACTATTGGCATTATCAGACAATGAAAAAATGCATCAAAATCAGAGACAATATTTTAAATAAAAATTTTTGTCATTTCAGTAATGCTGTTTTACTTGACATGATTATGTAGAAAAACTATCCATAATCCAGTAGTAAACATTTTGTATGAAATCTTGATGTAAACTTTTATGAATACATATGATACATTATTATCTAATATTTTCAGGAAAACAGAAATTTTCTACAATATTTATGTGTTAATCTTTTATTTCATAGAACTGAAAAATGTAACCAAACACCACAGAAATTGCTAATACCACTGAACTTCTCTCAGTTCCCTTAAGAAGCCACATTCTTTCTTCATTCGGGCCTTTCCCAGGTCTTCTGCTGTTTCTTCTGTTGGAACCACTCAATCCTCTCTTTTCACCTGGCTGGTTTTTCCTATCCTAGTTTGTGTGCTTCCTTTTTACCCCCAGACCCCTTGTTGTTATACCAAACTGGCATCAGTCACTGCTTTTCCTTATTTGTTTATTTCTTTTCTCCAGGTAGACTATAACCTCACTCAGGGTAAGTTTCTTCTCTGCCTTGTTCACGGTTGTATCCACTTTACTCAATGCCTGACACATAGTCGGCCCTCAGAAACTATGTTGAATGAATAAATGTTACGTGAGTTTTGACTTGTGAGCATCAGTTATCATATCACTTGGTCGGTTTGTAATATTTGCCCAAAAATAGGATTTAGTGCTAAATGAGTGCTGATGCCAGCAGATACCTTTGACCTTGGTTTCTGGAAAAAAAAAATCTTGTATCAGCTTGTTTGGAGAATTATTTGCAGAGTTTTCAAGAAAGGGAAGTGATAGATGCCCAAATGAATAAAGTATAGAACTTTTGACATGACTAACTTTATTCTAACTTATTGCATCAAAGACTATAGCAGTCATCTCTCAAGCAGTATTCTGGTCGTCAGAAAATATTCTTCAAGAGTGCTATCTTTTAACTGGTTAGTACTCTCCAAGGTATTTCATGTGTTTTTTTCACTGTTCATACCCTGGACTACATGTATTACCTGCCAGGGTCCATCTATTATTTTAGCTCATTTGGACTACATTGGTGATACTTCATGAAGGAGAATTCCACTTTTATTTCAGTGAACCAGGGCAGGATATTTTGGGACCTACAACAACCTGTCTTGTCTTTCCTTTTTTCTTTTCTTTTCGTGTCTTTTTTTTTTTACCCTAGGAGGATGGTAAACACTTAGTAGGCTGCAATTGTCTTTCTTAATGACTGCCATAATGTCTCACACTTAATATAACTTGTTCTATTTTGATGTTAAAACAGGGCATTCTTAATGTTACAACAAGACTAAAAGTACTGTTTGGTATTCTCATGATATGTTAACTCTTTTACCAAGTCGTTTAAGTAATAGTATTGTATTTTCTGAATAGCACCCTGGTTTGCAGGCTCAGTAAACATGGTGTCATTAGCAGGTATAAAGATGGCAGGAATACCACCAGATACCAGTACTGTTTAGGTGAAATCGGTAATAATTTGCTTTTGAAATAATCAGGTAAAACTGTTACTATGAAATGCTGTTTTGCAAAAAGTTGAAAGGACTAATGGATGTGATTAATTTTAAATAATGCTATAGAATGCTACTTTTTCCTGGGTAATATGTTGCTTCTTTCACAAACATCCTTTTCTATCCGTGTGTAGGCTTATTTCCTGTAGAGAGCGGTAAAGCATATAAAGCATTAATCATGCTTTGATTTCTAGAACATGTAAAGCATTCGTAGATTGGGGGTCGGACAACTAATTCTTACTTTGCTTAAACCCAAAGTTCTCAAGCTTGTTTAGGTGACTGTAGTCTTGGACTTTGTGGTTCTGTCTGAGAAACTCCATGGAATAGTGTTAAATTATCACATCATACAAAGATGGGGTAAATTATGTACAATAAAATGTGATTGTATTATATCTGTGAATACCTACAAAACAAAGACTAAATGCCACATGAGACAGTTTTAAGGAATAAGATTTTCAAGTTTTCTTGTTAACACATTTGTGTGCTGCCCTTTTTTTTTTTTTTTTGGTTAGTTACTAGTACACATTAGAAGCCTTTTGACACTAGAAGCCAAAGTCTTAAGAAAATATTAACCAGGTATAAAGTTTAAAACTGATGGTATTTTACCTATTAACTTATCTTTTTTATGCAAAATAAGAAACCACTCATCATTATTCTGTTAGTGAGATGGGATACCTCGGTCTACTGGTATTACATAGATTTACAGCAACCACCTTAGATGAAGGTAGAATCTAGTACACACTTCATTTAAACACAACATTTATTCAGCCTTATAAAAATATTCAGAATTTTAGATACATGAATTCTCTGATAAAAACACAGTATTGTTTTATTTGCTCTCTTTCATCTGTTCCCTCATGTCTTCTTGGGTAAGCAGTTTCCTTAACCCCCTTTCAATTCCAGTTTCCTCATTTGTCAAATAGGACTACTAAATAACTAGCAGGCTTTTGGTGAAAACCAACCGGGGAAATTATGTGAGCCAGTAAGCAAATGGCTGGTACATAATAAGTACTCAAGAAATGTTAGTTCTCTTCCACCTTTACGTAGCTTGCCTTTGTCATATAATCAAGATAGATAGTGCATCCTCATGGAACATTTAATATCTACAGATGTGTGTCTGTGCTTGCCTTTCCACCACCACCACCACCGGCAGAATCACATACAGAGTTCTTATTCTCTCTTCTGTTTCCCTGTCTCTGATTATCTTCACTCCTGTTAGGGTGTCTGTTGCTTTCTGCTCTTGGTTTTGCCCTTCTTCCCTCTTTTCAAACTCCTCACCCTTTTAAATCCCATTTGTTCAGAACACTTTATTTTCTCTTCAATTTCTCTTCTCTTCCTTCTTTTACCACCTGTTTGCCTGCTAGAGCATATCCTGGCCCTTTCTCCCCTATAATTCAGCCTGAGGCGTCAGTGACCCATTCCACTCCATTGGATTGCTTGATTTGCTCATCAAAATATTGCAGCTCAAAGGTTTCTTCTCAATGTATTACTCCATGCTCTCTGCAGAGCAACTGCTGTTTCACTGAAAAATCGCACACACACTCTTAAACTCTAGCTGAAAAGTGCACAGATCTTAAGTCTGTAGCTCAATGAATTATTACAAAACAAATACACCTGTGTAACTATCACTCATGTCAAGAATACAATATTGCCAGTATGCTAGAAGCCCTTTGTGCGCCTCCTGATCTCTTTCTCAGTCACTCTCCTGACTGCTAAACACATTAGATAGTTCTACTTGTTTTTGAACTTGCACGTGTTTGTATACATTGAAAGCATACGTTGGTTTGTGTCTGGCATGTCACAATCAGCATCATGTTTGTAAAATTCATTCATGTTGTATATAGTTTGTTCATTTATATTGTAGCATAATATTCTGTTGTATGAACAGGTATTGTATTTTGTAATCGTATACCACAACTTTAAAAACTCTATTCTACTGCTGTTACAGATTTAGGTTGTTTCCAGTTTGAGAAATTCAGGAAGTAATACTGTGAGAATTGGTGTGTGTGTGTGTGTGTGTGTGTGTGTGTACACGCATTTTAAAATTAAACTTCTGGTTTTTTGTCCTTCTGAATGTTTTAAGTTTCTTGGAGTCTAATCCAGATGTTTGAGGCTTTTCTGTATTCTTTTTATGTTCCAGGCTATTCTCTTAAAAGATAAACTATTTATTTTTTACATATTATGCTACTTGTACAGTATATTTTGAATTTTGGAGTGTTGCAGAATACAGAATGAAAAATTTGTAAATAAAACATATATATACAAATGCATATATTTGTAGTAAACATTATATATTTAATAAACCTATTACATACCATATGATGTTCATGTATAAAAGATACATAATCATCCAAATATATAAACATACAAATTCATTTTACTGATTACTATACCCTTATTATAGAGTTATCACTATATAGAGACTGTGCCAATTTTTAATGAGCTTTCCTCTGTGTAATCAGTCTACAGATATTTTTGATGTATAAAGTTATACAAACATTTATGGAATCCAAATCAAACCAACATGATTGTGATTTACCATTAAAAAAGTAAATTCAATAGTTCTTATTTCTCATGACTTGTGCATTTTTTGATCTGTGCCTATGGATCTGGAGCTATGATATCTGATTCTTTTTTCAGCCTAAATAAGGAGAAAATTAATGCCTTGATTCCCTGGATGTCTTGATTTGGTTTGTTATTATGTTGTTGAGACAACTTTAGCATTTTTTCTAGCTGTTAGTTTCCTGAGCCTATTTAATATCAAGAGATCCAGACTTTTCTTGAAGACAAAAGCAATATGTAGAAATTTCCAAGTGTGTCAACATCCATCTATCCATCCATCCAATAAGAATAAGTGCCTGCTCTGTCATAGGCCTGTCACTGTGAGGAAGGGCATAATAGTATCACTTGACTTTTTAAAAACTTGCATGTCCCTTGTGCCAATAATCCTTTATACTTTATTCCTCTGCAATAGTCACCATCAGAGTCTGCCAGTGCTAATGATGGAAATGAGCCTCAGGTGTGTTGCACCTGGAAAAAGCTTGCGATCACTGATGAGATGTAGCTATATATATATAAATTATTATATATCCATATTTTGGTTACTATCCCATAGATGAATGGATATCTATTATTTTGAATTAACAATAATAATATGACTCATAATATATTTTCTGGTTTGAAGGGTTTCACAGTCTAGACCGGTAGCCTAAAACATAAACACATCATTTCGTGTGAAGTGGCAAGTACCTCAAGAGAAGATACGCACTTACGAAAATTGTAGAGGGCTTTGTAGAAGTGAATCCATTTTAGAGACATGTAGTTTGTTAATGTTGGTGATGTGTTAGGCATTATGAGGCAGATTCAAAAGTTAGGAAAATCTGGTAGTCTGTGAGAATATTGGGAAGATTGTATATTCATTTACTTGACATAACTATAGAGGCAGACAAATACGTCTGATAGCAGCCTTTGTAACATGGCATCTTGTAGATTGTGTTCTCTTGTAAGTTTCTTAAAATGTTATCACTGTTTGCATTGGTTAACTGTTGTTAAAGTGTTTATGAGAAATGCATTGGGAAATGCAGTGGTCTTTAGATTCCTTCAGACCCAACTTGTTCATGTGCTAGGTCTGTGTCTAGGCAAGTGACTTAACTTCTCCATGTCTTAGCTGCATTATCTGTAAACTGTGAATGATAATAGTACTTAAAGAATTGTTCATCCAAATTAAAATCAAAGGAGATAATGCACTCTTGGCACAGTTCCTGGCTCATATAATAAGAATACGAAATATTTTTGTTATTAGCTAAAAATTCAGGTTAGAATATGTATCAACATTGAAGATCATAGGCCTTAAAAAAATCTACCTCTGACTTTTGGTTTCTTTCAACATCCAGTTAAACTCTGACATAATTATTTGTAAAATACCTGAATCTGGAATTATATATGTGTATGTGTGTGTGTGTGTGTGTGTGTCTGTGTGTGTGTGTGTGTATTCCCTTACTCTGTTATGACAGGTATCCACAACAAGATTGATGGAGAAATTAATAATTGGGGTGCAGATGGTGAAAATCTTTTCTAAAGGTGTGTGTGTGTGTCTGTGTATGCTTAGATTCTTAAGTTTATATTGAATTTGAAAGTGAAGATTGCCTAGATTGCCTATACAAAATACTTACCAAGTGAGCTAATTTCTGCCTGAATTCTGTAGTACTACTCATGTATATCACGTCACGATTCTTCCTCTCATATGTGAATGTGTAAAATAGAGGCTGTGTGGGATGGGTCCAGAAGGAACTCGTGGTCATCCTCTCAGGCTTGAATCTCACCAGTCTATCTGGCTTTGTGTTTACAATTAATTTAAGATTAATCACCTGTTTCAGATTTACTTTGACATCTGCCTAACCTATTTTTTATTTTATTTCTTCTTTCTGATCTTTTGTTTTAATCTTTGGGGGTAAGATAATGCAATAATGATAAAATAAAATTCAAAAGCCCATGAAGCTATGGGATCTGCTTGGGATTTTCAAGGGTAAGATAGGGTCTGTACTAGACATGTGTTTACTGATTGTGACCCCAGGCATTGGTTTTCTGTCCTTCATTGTTAGGACAGGTGGATCTGGGGACACAGACTGAGTGGAGTGGGGAAGAAAGGATTTATGAATAACCAGGGAGGAGCATGTGGGTTAGATCTGAGTTATCTGCAAGCATTTGAGAACTACTGATTGTAACTATATGAACTGAAGATGCCTCAGTGCAATCCTGGGTCTTTCCACGTTCCATATTTAATTAAAAGCCTTTGCCGTATCTTGGTTCCTGACTCAATTTTAATCAGATAAAATTTAAGTTATTATAAAATAACGACAAATTTAGCATAGAAGATTTTAAATTGATCACAGTAGCTGGACAGCATTGGCAACAACAGTTGTAAAAATAGAGCTTCTTTATGCAGTGATATCTGTATAATCGATTTAGCTCAAAGACAACATTGAGTTTATATCCACATATGTTTATGAATGTATAATTTTGACACCTGGGATTTTATTGTACATAGAAGTTTTATCCGTTCCCTTTTTAAAATCCAATGTTCTATCTGTAATGCTCTTCCACTACACATTCTTTCAAAAAAATTCTGATTCTAAATCTTTAATCATGATACACCTTGATCTCCTTTTAATATAGATAGCTCTTCTCGAGGAAAAAAACCAAAAAAAAAAAAAAAAAAAAAACACAAATTCTTCAAAATAGCCCACTTCATAACAAAACATCTTAGTCTTTTAGCCAAATTAATGAAGGAATACTGTTTTTTTTTTCCTTAACTATGCATGCTTTAAAATCTTGGTTAAATTTCTTCCTTGAACATTACTGTCTTAGAGTGGCCTTTCCCACTGTGTTCAGCAGAACATTAGTTCTGTTGGCTAAATGGCACTATGTGACATAAAGTCAAATGAGATTGGGAAATTTCAGTCCAAATTGAACAGATGTCACCCTCTCCAATCCCTAGGGCTTCTTAGAGCTGTAATCGCTAATGTACATTGTGGATTTCTGGGAGGGATATGTATTATACAGTTTCCATTAAACTTAATTTGACCAAGGAATCTCCTTTTATTTTCTTTTCTTGAAGCTAATATTATGGGAAGAGTGTAGAGATAAGTCTTGGGTTTCTTGTTGTCTATCCTTAAACAGTTACCATATTAAAATCCCAGGCAGAGCTTAGCTAAACTTGTGGTGAGCATGGCAGAATGTTCTGAAATACCATAATGTTTCTTCAAAAATGTTCTTAGAGTTGAAGCTTTCTAAACCTGTTACTTATCCAACTCCAAATTATGAACGGATTCTATGTTTACTTTTTTTACCCATTCATAAAGCTTTTCATATCCTAGAAGTCAGGAAAAAGTGATTTAATCTTACCATGAGAAGTTGCTTTCAGATATATATATATATATTTTAAGATCAATTTTCCTTGGAAAATTTCTCCGTACTTAACAAAAGAGAGAAAATGACTCCTGTGTGTGTGTGTGTGTGTGTGTGTGTGTGTGTGTGTTTGTAATTTGTTTTTGTCAGAGGGAAAAATGATGCTAATTAGGTTAAAATAAGTATTCGGCACTAAATAGGGTGGTATCTAAACCAAATTTTGTATTTTGTACCAAATTTCTAAATTGCTTTTGTTACCTGAATGGATTAACTGGTTCATTGTAATGTTTGTGTTATCTGTTGGATACATCTATGGTTGTCCTTAGTCCATTGGTCCTCAGATGGGTGCAGGCCATTTAAACTGCTCCCTGTGGTACAGTAGGGGTGAGCATAGTGCTTTGTGAGTTATTTCCTAGTTTCATGAGGAAGAACTATTGCATATGGAGGCACAAACTTACTTCTCTTCGTTTTAGAGATATATACACATGCATATGCACACATACAGAGTACATTACAGGTATAAGTTCTCAGTATGTCTTCACAACATCGTTTTTAATCTTACATTAGATTTGGCACTTTTAATACTACTAGTAGTAGTATTAAATACTGAATATACTTTGCTGAATATACTTGGCTTACTGGTGCTGTGAAGACAACGAGGATTCTAATTGCAGTATGTTATCTTTATGGTAAGTGTCTATTAGATTCACTACACTGTATATGTATGTCAGTTACCAAATGGATTTGCAGTGATTGACACAGATTTCTTAAGGGAGAACTAAGAAAGCTGTTAGTTATATTGGTGGATTGAGTTAATAATTGAGATTTTCTTTTCTATTGATTAACAGGTTGGAAAACAGAGAAAAGCAACATTAGTACATTAAAAAATTAAACTACCTTTACTATTCAGTGATAGTTTTCAGCAAATGCTGGGAACATAGTCAAAGGCATTCCTACAAAGCACAGCACTCATTATTTTTGTTATGAGTGAAAATCTAATTTACATACAATAAAATGTCAATTCACATCATAACCATCAAGATAAATAGAAACATTTATACTCTTCGATGAGCTACTCTTTTTTAACTTAAGTACTGTGCTTGGCTCTTTGCCCAGAGACCAGTTGAAATATTCTAAGTTTAACAGAGAAGTAGGGATGAAGTTGAAATTGACTTGTGTGCAAATGTAAAGTCAGATTGGCCTGTGTGAATCAACAGTTGTCATTGCAGATATTTTAATTGTGTATGTGTGTGTGTGTGTTTGAGAAGAAAACAAAAGGAAAAACTTCTTTAGGGAAACAAATGGTAACATTTCTTAATTTGCACAGTGAAATTGTGGTCTTATTCAAATCAGGGATTTTAATATGTTTGCCTCTCACCAGTTATGAAAGGAAAAATAATCATTTCCCCTTGCCATTTGAGACTCCATGATGTATTCTTGCTCTATTTTAGTTTCCCTAGTTAGTGAAATAGGTGCATTCTTTTTTTTTTCTTTTTTTCCAGATATATCCTACAGTGTCATTGTGACTATAGCCTAAAGTCTTTGAAAAAATAGTTTTGTAATTTTCTTATAAAAGTACAGTGGTTAATGAATTTTTTTCTCTAACATGTATTTGGATATAGGATGATTCATTTAGGCAAATAGAAAATTATTACTTACTTACCACACTATCTCCTTTTACCTAGACAAGTGCATTTGAAATGAGATATTTAAAATCTAGAGAACATAGCAAGATGCAATAAAAGCCTAATAAAATGTGTTTGGGCTAGCATCAAAACCTTTGAAATAGGATATCTAAATAGTGTGCATTTTATCTCAGAGGGCTTTCGGTTAGTTCTAGTGTCCAGATGACTATTAATGGGCTTTTGTGCTCTGAAGCATATGCTAATAGAAGTGATCATCTTGGATTAGTTTGATGTGAATTTAATAAGAGATTTATTTGGTGGAAGTTGTTTGAAGGTGATGACATTTAAAACTCAACAAGATTTAAGAAGTTCAAAAATACTTTTAAAAAATTTGGGAACAGTCAATTCAGAGAGAGCAAATTAAATAGAAATGGATAGGAAAGAACAGGATCTGACATTGAGTTTACGAAGTTTGAAGCAGTTTGCAAAAAAAGCGATCTACCATTGAAGTATTGCCCTGGAATTTGAAGAAACAGAAAACATCTAAACTTCTTCAGTGATTCTTGGGTTTGTGAATTGGATAAACAATGTTCTCTTGCATTTTATAGTTCACTTAAGCAATCTGATTTTGATCTGTATATATGGAGTAGACAGGATTCAAGTGTTTTTTTTTCCCCTAAACCAATGAGCAAACACATATGTTCTTTCAAAACTGAACTGTATATGTTGTTCATATGGAAGCTATCTAGTTTGCTCTAGGCCCAAGATTTGACCCTCCTTTTATTTTGCTATCACTTGCTTAATTCTTTAAATTCTTTGTGGGGCCTTTTGATCAAAAGAAACATTTTTTTCTTTCTTTTATTTTTTATTTTTTTTAAATAAAAGCTACATGAAATGCGTAATTAATAACTCAGTACTCTTAAGCTGGTGATACAAGCAAGCATGGAAGAAAACATATTTATTAAGGCAAAGACCATGATGACTTTTCTTTTTGTGTTAAGCTTTGGTTTTAAACAGTTGAGAAGTTTTATAAGCTGGAAAAACAAAAAGAACATGTCATCTGGCATTATATATTGTGAAAATAAGAACTGCTACTTATAATTAAAAATTATATGCAACAAGATTTGAAACTGAGGTCCAATTACAGGATCTTGCCCTCCTGCTTTTTCAGAGTCTTGTTCAGAATGTAATGTGTGTGTGTGTACATGTATATGCCCACACATATATGTATATGAAATTGTATTTGGAAAGATACTCAAAAGTGTCAGTTTTCCTTGAGAATAGGAGTTCCTTATAGTCATTTTCTTTTTAAACATATCTCTCTTTCTTAAATTAATGACAATTAATAAAATTAAAGTCATCTTGCTTAGTGTGTTTGGCACATAACTGAGGTTGGATATATTTACTAAATGAATGAATAGTGGGGGAAGTGAGAAACTGAGGCAAAGATAGGCTTCAGTGGTATTTAGACCACCCTTAGTAGTTGGTGGTTTACTCTTCTACAGTCTTTCAATGCAATTGGGCAAACTTTACTCTTCTATCATCTTCCAGTGCAATTGGGCAAACTTTTTAAAGGTAAAACTGAAGCGCCATTAACCGGAACCACTGTAGAGTTACAGAGGTGGGGGAGTTTTAGAAATAATTTATTCAAATTCCCTTATTGTACAGGTAAAAAGAGAGTCTCAGAGAAGCAAAAGGACTTGCCCTTGATCACATGAGCAGGTGATTTAAATCAGATGTAGAGACTGGATATGCAATTTCCATACCATGTTTACTCAGGTTTTAATTCTTTACTTTGCTTAGGGTCAAGATACTACAAAGAATATAGAATTTGTAGAATTTACACCTCTTAGCTTCAAAGAGTTTCTTATCTAATGGAAATAAATTTTAGTTCATCTGCATTGAGCTGATGTGTGATCTAAGATCTGTTTTTAAATTACTGTGATAGTTGATTTCTTTAGTTGAATAATTTATTTGATTATCTATTGCAAGGTTAGTTGGAGTAAGAATATATCATTAAATGTATGCATGTATGTATTTATATGTAATATATGTAATATAACTAAATCACTAGTGGTTAATTTACAGTATCTAGGTAATGATAGAAAACTCAAATCCCTTTTGCTGTGGAGGTGCCCTCTTGAGAACATCAGTCAGTCTTCTACGGGAGAAGATTTTTTTTCTTATGTATGTAAGCATTTTAAATAGTGAGATAAAATACTTATCAGAATTATTTTTAAGCTCTAATGCTGATTATTTCTACACCATAAATCTGTCTAAATTATATGGTAACAGAAATAATGCACTCCTATTTTTATAAAAGTAAACACATTTTCTAAGAAAGCAAAAAAAATTTAGATTTGTTTTATTTAGAAGGAAATATGGTTAATTAAGAGTAGAAATTTATAATTTTTGCAGATGGAATGTCTTATATCTCGGCAATGAAAATTAATACAAATAGAGTATTTTTGGAAAGCTGCATATATTTTTAACCTGCCTAAATATCTTGGCACATAATATACATTCTCATTATATGGGCTGTTCAGGTGGAGAATAATGTAAATGTAGGCCTGCTCCCTACTACTTAGCCCCAGAGGTCCATTTTTAATCTCACAATTAAATAGAGGACTTAAAATAGCAATTTTGAGCTTTGCAGTTCTCCTTTAAATTCTTTACCTCCTCTTTCTCAACTTCACTTTTAGCCCATTATCTAAAATGGCAATTCATAGTGGACTTGGCATTTTGAACTTTTCTAGGGGTAGGGTAGTCTGCATCAAGGGTACTGCTATGTAGTAGGGTGATAAAGATTAAAACAGAGTTGCCAAAACTAATGACTGCGTTCATTGTTGTGATTACGTATTTTAATTGCTTTAAGATTTTCCCTTTAAAAGCATTTGCTGGTGTTTACAAATTAAGATCTTTTACCCCCACCCCATTGTAGGTAAGTATTATGGTTATTAGGGTTGATGGGGTTTTAAAGGTTAAATAATTTCACCAACATCACAGTCTGTTTTGAAGATGACTTATGTCCTATAACCTTTTATATCATGTTCCTCCTTCTCTTGTTGCTTTATTAAAACCCAGGGGAGGGAGAGGATCTTGCTCAAGATCTGCTCATGCTTTTATATCTTTCAGGCAGCCTATGATGCTGGCATATTAATATATTTTAGGTGTGATACATGAAAATGTGTTTACATCATTTAGGAAGGAAAATTTTTTTTTTTTGCTTTGTTTTGCAGATGTACAGATCAGCTCTCAAAATGTCTTCTGTGTCTTCCGAGCGTCTTCTGAGACAATTGCATTAGCCTCCTGCTAGTTGACTAATAGAATTAATAATTGTAAAAAGCACTCTAAAGCCACATGCCTTATGAAGTCAATGCTGGGTATGATTTTACAAGTATGTGATCTATTTTTTCAAGTGAAAATGTTAACTGGAAAAGTTCTTGGCACGCAGTAAAACATCGTGCAATCTGTTATTTGTCTTAGAGATAATAACTTGAGGGTGGCTATAGTCTTATGGTATCTAACTTATGACTTGCTAGGGGAGTTTCTTCCACTTAGAAGGATGACAGATGTGCTTATATTTACATAATCTGTCACTCTGAAAAATTATGATGATATAATTCCAGTAAAATTATTTTTTCTATAGCTACTTCAAAGTATAGTCAATGAAATTAAGCACATTTTTTTTTTTTTTTTTTTTAAAAACAGCAACTAAAGAACATGCCCCTGCCCCCACAACACAAAATAAAACCCAAACGACCTTTCGGATGTTTCTTTGAAGTCTTAGCAGTTTAACAGTCTTTGCAATGTGTATTATTAAGGACTCTATTCAGCATAAGGAGTCGTGAGTCATAAGTGTTCTAAGTATCTGTTCTTGGGTAGAAGAAGGAACTTAAATTTTAGAAAGATGATAATTTAATTAAGTCATATTTTCTCCCAGCCACTAAAGATGCTGGTTGAGTAGTCTTTAAACTATGACCCATTATATATCTTCAATGTAAAAATAAATCAACTAGATCTAAAGCTTCTTCTAGTTTTGAAAAATAAGTTAATTTTTAAAATACTAATATATTTGGATCTATTCACTTTTAAGTATTTTTTCTTGGTTCCCTTGCTATTTAAAATGTTGCCATTTTCCTAATCACTCACCCTGGCGTTAACATATGGGCATAAACCATTTTCTCTTCATTTTGACAGAAAGATAATCTTGATGAATTAGATTGTTTCTTCCTCATTTCTTCGTGAGTCCTGTCTATTGATATAGGATTTTTAATTTTTTTGTGTGTAACCTTATTCATTTCATTTAGGTGATTCAGTGTTAGATTCTAGTCATCTTAAGAAGAAATGGTTAAAATACAAATGATACAGTTATTCAGTAAGGGAAGATTATATTGTAATAGTTAGTGACGACATTATGTGTAATGGAAAAAATTAACAATCAGGAAATTCTGGAGGGAATGGTAAGAGAAGTTGTATCAAGCCTTCACAATTTTATGTGTAGGAATGTCTGATTACCACCTAAAATATCCTTTTCTGTAGACCAAGTTAAAACCGTGCATAGTTTGCTTAAACTTATATTTTAAATGATAACTAATTTTTTCAGCTTGCTCATTTAGTCTTTTTCCCCCCGTTTTCCCTTTATTGACTACTAGTAAAATTGCCCTTCGGTTTTCTGTGTATTTTCACACATTCCCAGGGCTTCTTTAGTCACTTCTGACAAAAGAATACAGGACTCCTAAAAGGTTGACATAACACATAAGACATTGAAATGCAAACATTAAAAAAAAAATAGTTGACCAGTGTTTCCTTTTTTGACAGTGGTCATCAGGCTTCGTTAATTTTAAGGCCTAATAGAATAACACCAAGATGAGAAGCTCATAGTCCTCTTCCTCCCTCCAGAAGTCGGGCACATTTACATTGCCTCAACACAACCACTTTTACTTGAAACTTCACTCTTTCATCCTGTATATGTGTATTTTGTTCCAAGAGGAAGCTTCTGTAGATATTTGGCAAATAACATTATTGATGTGTAAGACGAACAGTGTACTTTCTTTCCTTTTTTTTTTGCTTGTTTTTGTTTTGTTTTAGATGGAGTTTCACTCTTGTCGCCAGCCTGGAGTGCAATGGCACGATCTTGGCTCACTGCAACCTCTGCCTCCTGGGTTCTAGCAGTTCTCTTGCCTCAGCCTCCTGAGTAGCTGGGATTACAGGCGTGCACCACCACACCTGGCTAATTTTTGTATTTTTTGTAGAGACAGGATTTCGCCATGCTGGCCAGCTGGTCTCGAACTCCTGACCTCAGGTGACCCACCCACTGTGACCTCCCAAAGTGCTGAGATTACAGGCGTGAGCCCCTGCGCTTGGCCCAGTGTACTTTCTTAAGTACCATTATACTATTTTTGACATTCACTGTGGCACATTTTTACTTTGTAAATGATTCCTTATACTCTAGTGCACTATTGTTGTTCAGTGATTCATATAAAAATTTTGCATGACCAGCTTTTCAGAAGCAAAGGTACCTGTATATCCAAAGCCAGTGTGGTACTTCAGTACTTGAAGAAATTATAGATGAAAATGACTAAACTATGTTATTTGGATTTTCTCAGCACATTTTGGATAATCGTGGTAAACTAACTGTTAGTCCTTATGGCGAAGTCAGCTAACAAAGAAGTCTTATTTAATCAGAATGTCACAGGTGGAATTTTCCAGGAGACATTTGGGGTGATGACTTACACAGCACTTGACAGCTTTTTAAGCTGAGTGATTAAGAAACAGCAGCCATGGAACCCAGTCTTCGACCAGCCTTTGTTAATGTATTCTTTAATTGACACTACGTAAATTATTTCTTAGTTTATTTTATATTCTTAGAGTTCTGACTCATTCTACTCCAGCGGAAGAATTTGTTCCAGTATTCTTCTTTTGACCCCAGTCACTGACGTCACTAACTTAACTTGAGAGACGTGGTTGAGCTAATGTGTAAAGGTGAACCATAGGAAACTACTAATATTTTACTGTTTTGAGCGACACAAGGACAGTATCATATGGTTCAGCTTAATATTCTTTCTTAGTCAGTTGCCAGTGCACTCCCGGTGGTGGAACAGGTACTGTTTTCACCAGGCTGTGTATGGACACCCAGAGCTTATTGGGTTCCCCAACATGCTGGACAGAGTCCTAGGAAAACCTGTTCCAACCACTGTGATGTGTACCAGGTCTTTCTTCTGACTTTCAGGCAAGCTCCAAATGTGGCTTAAAGAAATTTGTTGGTAGGTCAGAGCTGGAAATTTGTCATCCTCCACTTCCTGAAAGTGATGAGGCAGTTTTCACTCTGTTTATAACATAGCTGTTTTCTGTCTTTTTGACAATGAAGATATTTTGTTTGAAACTATATTTACATCCCAGTTGCATAGGGTAACAATATTGAATTCCAATTTATGTTATTCATGTATACATATATATACCATATAAATAAACACGTGATGTATTCCATAAACATAAACACACACATATATTTCATAAACACAACATGTACCTGTTATATATAATATTGACCATATATAAATATATAAGCATGTATATATATTGTTAGCTACAATTGAAGGAAGAAATTGGGCAAAAATATATTTTCAGGAAAGAATAAGTAATAGGAAGGGTAAACCTAGTAATAAAAATCCTTCATTATTCATAAAGCAACCTTAAAATAATAAATGAGCCACTCTTGGTTACAAAAGTAATTCTAAGTGTAAATTGTTTGTTTTAGTCTCAACTTTTTGCTATTTTTAGAACTGATTTTTTTCCTAGAGGAAGCATTTGATTATGGCCCTTAAAAAACTTGCATAAGTAAAATATTCCAGATACAATTATATCTCTGTAACTTTCAAATAACCCTGTATCTGCCTTTTCCCTGTATCTTTGCAGATATGGTCCGGAAAAAGAACCCCCCTCTGAGAAACGTTGCAAGTGAAGGCGAGGGCCAGATCCTGGAGCCTATAGGTACAGAAAGCAAGGTATCTGGAAAGAACAAAGAATTTTCTGCAGATCAGATGTCAGAAAACACGGATCAGAGTGATGCTGCAGAACTAAATCATAAGGAGGAACATAGCTTGCATGTTCAAGATCCATCTTCTAGCAGTAAGAAGGACTTGAAAAGCGCAGTCCTGAGTGAGAAGGCTGGCTTCAATTATGAAAGCCCCAGTAAGGGAGGAAACCTTCCCTCCTTTCCACATGATGAGGTGACAGACAGAAATATGTTGGCTTTCTCATGTCCAGCTGCTGGGGGAGTCTGTGAGCCCTTGAAGTCTCCTCAAAGAGCAGAGGCAGATGACCCTCAAGATATGGCCTGCACCCCCTCAGGGGACTCAGTGGAGACAAAGGAAGATCAGAAGATGTCACCAAAGGCTACGGAGGAAACAGGGCAAGCACAGAGTGGTCAAGCCAATTGTCAAGGTTTGAGCCCAGTTTCAGTGGCCTCCAAAAACCCACAAGTGCCTTCAGATGGGGGTGTAAGACTGAATAAATCCAAAACTGACTTACTGGTGAATGACAACCCAGACCCGGCACCTCTGTCTCCAGAGCTTCAGGACTTTAAATGCAATATCTGTGGATATGGTTACTATGGCAATGACCCCACAGATCTGATTAAGCACTTCCGAAAGTATCACTTAGGACTGCATAACCGCACCAGGCAGGATGCTGAGCTGGACAGCAAAATCTTGGCCCTTCATAACATGGTGCAGTTCAGCCATTCCAAAGACTTCCAGAAGGTCAACCGTTCTGTGTTTTCTGGCGTGCTGCAGGACATCAATTCTTCAAGGCCTGTTTTACTAAATGGGACCTATGATGTGCAGGTTTGTACTTTGTATTGTCTCTTTGTACAGAAAAAGTGATTAGAAATGAAATGTGAATTCTTATATACATGTTAAAACCAAGTCCCAGTACCAGACAGGTAGCCCGCTAGATCTAGCAGAAGAGATGGACACACTCCGTAGCTACTTCATTACAGGTATATTCAGAGTTGTCTAAAGACAACGTTTAGCCTCTTATTGTGGAATGCAATCCTAGCATCTTTTTTGATTTGGGAAAGTCTTTTCATGGAATTAACTAAGCTTCACAATTCTGGACATTTTTCATGGTAATTTGATGTTTTCACAGTCTTCCAAAAATGTTACTAATCTTTATGGTTGTACATGATAATAATTCATGCCTTGTTCCAGCTTTAGATTATAAGGCTTTTGCTATAATCTTTCTTTCAGTGCGGATATTTCCTGTCTCTTGGATTAGGATTTGATTTTATATCCATCCTGACGGGTCATATTGACGGTTGCAGGGATACTCCTGAAAAGGCAAAATAATTGCAAATGAAAACTGGGATATAACATTTTACATTGATTAGAAAGAAGTAAATGTGATTTTAAGTATTAAGGACACGAGAATGACCTTGGTAGGGGCCAATAAAGCATTCCTTTCTGCATTTAAGGAAAATGACAATAATTTATGAAAGCATTTAGTAATAATTTAGATTTGTACTTTCATTAAAAACAGCCTACCTTTTTGATCTACATTTCTGTCTTTAGTTTACGGCATATGTGAAATGGGAAAAGGAAACTGTTACCATTTTGAATAGCATGAAACATGGAACTGAGTCTAAATAAATGTATACATTTAATTTTAGTAATTTTAGCATAGTCAAAATTCATGGTCAGCTTGAGGAAGTGAATTAGTTTTTGTTACAGTTTGTAGATTTTTATTGTATTGTAAGGCCAGGGGGGTTTCAAAACATGTTAGCTTTGCTAGTAACCTTTTTTAGGAATGATGAGTAGTACCCAGAGAACTAATGAAATAAATCCCTTAAAATATCAGTCATTTTTATCAACTCGATAGCTATAGCTCATTTGCCTCAGACCTCTCTGTTGACCTAATGCCAGTTAAGAAAGTCAGGCAAAGAGGTTATAAATAACAGGTAATGAACATATTTTGCAATACTTGTAAAAAGAATCAGAAGAGAAATTTCCTGGTCCTTTAAATGTCAGAATGGCAATCTTATCAGTTTAAGGGAGATGAAAAGAACTCTTTAAACACCAGTTTCATCTTGGTAAAGCACTCTAAAAATTCTATCTTAGTTTGTGAATTTCCACAAATAGAATTATTTCTGTGGAGCAGCAAATTAACCCAACATAATTATTATGCATGAAAGCTACATGCTTTGAACTGCTGTCTATTAAAGATCATTTCACTGTCTTATGTCAGATACACTCTGCTGTCAAACTATGATTGGGAAGCAAATACATGTTTTAGATAAAAGGGTTGGAAGTGAATAATGTCAGTATGTGAAACGGTGTTTTATAATTAGCAAGTAATATGAAGTTAATACCTGGATTTCCGGCAGGAGTTTCAGTTTGTTCACTCTAGGGACAACTTCTGAGGGAAGCTGATCTAGGCTGTCAGGAAAGCTCTAAAAATGAAAATTACTAAGGCCTATAGTTTGGAAGAATTCAGATTTTTAAACACACTTCCATTTCCCCCAAACAGTTATTTGTTAGGTTCTTGGTTATTTATAGTAAAGTTTATGTTTGGGTAGAAGGAGCTGGACACTTTTCCTGGGCAGTGATTTTAGAAGTAAAACAGATGTGTGAGCTATCTGAGTTTGAACTAATAGAACTAGAAATAAAACAGCTGATCCTCGACTATGCTGTCTGCTAAATCCTTGCAGCACACAGCGAGGAAGACAAAAAGGGGTAGGAGAGAGCATGCAGGAACATAATCTTGTTAAGATCAAATTTCTTCCAAGATAAATAATATTGCTACAAATAGAAAAAAGTAATCTATGGAAATAGTGTGTGATTATTTCAAACGATTGGATTTTGAAATGCATCTAAAGGGTTAACTTCAATTTGTGAGGATAACACTGAATATACTTGTAGGGCAAATGCTAATCTTGAATGCTTTGCACATATGCCAGATACTGATGCAGAAAAATGTCTGAAGATAAGTAACTTATTAATATCTTTATGCTGAAATAAATATTGAACAGTTTTTCTATACGCATAAAATGAATAAAAACGCATCTGAAATTTCCTTTTTTACCCACAGTTTGTGTTACTGAAATGCTATTTGAGAGATTCTTTCCGTGGCGGTTAAACTTTGTGGAGGCTAAAAGCTGTGGGAGATAAAGTGCTGACTATAGAATTTCTTTAATGCCGTTTTGTCAGAAACATATAGTAAGTTAATGGCCTGTGTGTGTTCTGATAAAAAGATGTTGGTAAATATGAGTATTACAGACAAATAATCATTCAATTTTAGGAATTATTTATATAAGTCCATCATTCAAGCTAATTGAAGTAATAGATGAAGAATTCATTAATTCTTTTCAATTAAACTTGCTTTTTAAAAAACATTCAGAACAGTTGGTGGTTAATGATAGATTTATGACATTTTAGGCCAAGAAAAAAGTAACAGAAGCCAAAAGCAAAAGACTGAAAGAACTCTATGGCTTTGATCTATATTTTGGTTTGACATGGATGGTTTTAAATAATTTGAATGGACTTGAGTGCAAATATGAGATATACAGTTGGGAAAAAGAAGTACAGTAATTTAAACAAATTCTAAGATTTCCAGTTTTAAGTGCAAGTTATTTCAAATATACGTGGAAGAATAATTGAAATTTAGACATGCTTGTACTGATAATATCCACTTTTGTATAAATTACATCACAAATGACTGAGTCAAAGAATTACAACTTTGTAAAAATACTGTCAAATAACAATGTTTCTTTGTGCTGCATAGTGGATAGAGCCCCAGCCGGATAATGGAGGTCACTGTAAATAGCCATCAGAAAGCCAAGACTGTCCTTTCTAAGTGTGGCGTGTATCAGATTCTCCTCCCAACACCTTGAGGTAGCATCCAAGCCCTGAAAGCAGAAGACATGTCAATTCTTTACCAAGAAAACAAGAGAAGCTATAATGGCTAGCTTAGAATTAATTGATTTGACCAGGATGTTAGTTTCCCAATTTTTCATTTATCCAGCATGTTCTATCAATTGTCATGCTTAAATTTTTAAAAATAATAGATGCAGCATGATTGGTTAGCTTTTCATGTAATATTTGCTATCTGTATTCAGCCATTGAGGCTGCCATAGAGACCAATAATACAAGAGATCGAGTTCTTAAAAAGGTAATTACAGCTTCTTTATTTTTATTTTTATTTTTTGAGATGGAGTCTCGCTCTGTCACCTAGGCTGGAGTGCAGTGGCATGGTCTCTGCTCACTGCAACCTCCGCCTCCCAGGTTCAAGCGATTCTCCTACCTCAGCCTCCCGAGTAGCTGAGATTACAGGTGCCCACCACCATGCCTGGCTAATTTTATTTGTATTTTTAGTAGAGACGGGGTTTCACCATATTGGCCAGGCTGGTCTCGAACTCCTGACCTCGTGATCCACCCGCCTCGGACTCCCAAAGTGCTAGGATTACAGGTGTGAGCCACCGCGCCCTGCCAGCTTCTTTCTTTTTAATCTGCTTTATTATGCTTGTGAATGGAGGCCTGAATTAACAACGCGGCATTTGCTGTTTCATTAGGGCTTAATGTGCTGTGCATTGGGTGTTTGCATCATCTTTATTGGGGAGCTTTTAGCACTCAGATCAGGTTATAAAAATAGGAGTCTTGTCAAGTTGTGCTTCCCACGGGAAAGTGTTTATGCAATCCCAAGTTCAGATGCTCATGATATATTTGTTGCCTTTTCATATTAGTAAATTCTTTTTTATTACTGCATTATTCAGGACTCTAAGAAGGTAGCTACTGGTTTCCAGCTATTAAATTTATTTTGGCCCTTAATGAAAATCTAAGGCTAATAGAAGAATCACATGATTAACTTAACGAAGGACTGTCTTATGTTTGAGCTAGGAGTGTTACATTTCTGTGTTGTAAATATTTTTATCAGAGTTGCACAATATGTCATGTTAGAAGCAGGAAGAACAGATTTTAGAGAGAGGAAGTCATTCTTCGGATTTGTATCTTCAACAGATTTAATTGTATGAGTTTATAGATCTTTAACATGTATCAGTACAATCGTTTGAGCAGGGAATTACAGTTTGGTTTGAAAAAAAATAGTATCAGAGACCATTAATCTCATTGTGGTTTATTTGGACTTGTCTTGAATTTTACTTCTAAACATTTATTTTTTGCCTTCACATTTTCTTTGATCTGGAGTAGGAGGGAAGTTGTAGGTCTTAGCAGGTTCTGTTTCTTTGTTTTTCCGAGTTGAGGACAATTTCAGTTTAGAAAAACTGGTGAATGAGACTTGAATCAATTCAGACTGTCTATAGAATACAGAATGTTTGGCATATGAACCCACACTTCTTTTTCAGGACTGTGTCTCTTTAACAAGTAATAAAGTGTGCAGAATAAGACATATGCTCATGCCAGTGCCATAAAGCAAGACAAAGGTCTGATATTTACCAGGTTATTTTCATCAGTGGAGATGGCAGAGCTAAATAATGTAGCCACCCTAGTAGAATAGTTCAACTATCATTACTAATCCCTTTACCTGCATGTCAGTTAACTCTTTTTTGACCTTGTTCATGACCGTTGGTATCATCTTTGATTTTCGGTTTATTTGTTATCATTTAAAAGAACATGTATGATTTTATTGAATATCAGAATTTTTTTCTAGGCAGAATGTTGAGGAGAATAAATTGTGGTTATCAGTGGATCCAATCAAATTTAGCATTATTTAACTCCTAAGAAAACATTTTACCTCTCCTGTGGCCTGCTTTGCTAACTATCTCAAGTCGGGAGACTATTCAGTGTTTTTTATTTCTTGGATCATTGTAATTACAACATACGTACAGCTGTTAGAAACACAGATATATAAGTAGTGTGCCAATATGGGGAAAGTTTGGAGAGAGCAAGTTGCTCTGTTCATTTTCTGATTTCCTTCTTGGAGTCGGATTCTGACAGTCATTAGACCATAGATCGCTTGAATTCTTCATCAGGTGATCCACATTTTGAAGCAAATGGTATACATTTTCAGAATATCATATAAACCCTTGTTTAATTTTAATTGAAAGTCAAATGCAAAATTTATTTTTCTGTCTTACATTTTAGTTGATTCATACTTCTTTCATCTTTTAGCTTACATAATCAAAATTTGTACAGGTCCCTTATTTTTTTCCAATTTTGGATTCGCCTCTAATAATAGCCAAAATTTACTAAGGGTTTCTTACATGCGTATATGGAGCTCAGTTCTTTACATGTATTAATCAACTCATCTTCATAATGGCCCTAGAAGTAAACACTAACCTTATGTGTCCATTTAAAAATATAAGGCAACAGCATAGATTAAAGTATCCTGCCCAACATCACAGAGTTGCATAAGTAGAGAGAATGGGATGTAAAGCAGGATAGACAGGCCACGGAAGCCTGTCTTCAAAACCATACTGATATATGGCCTGGCCAAACATGAGCCCGAGTTTACTGCCAATAGCAAAGCAATAGAAGACAGGCCAATTGCATGTAAGGGAGGAGATAGAAGACCGGTGAATCAGAGCTCTTTGATGCAGCCTCTGTGAATCAGATTGATTTTGGGGACTTGGGTGATTTCTTTGAGATTGTCTGCTATCTGCTCCGTGTAGTGTAATGCTACCTTATTTGAACTTACTAAGCTTCTAGTCGAAATCAGTAAAAAGAAAATTAAATTTGCTGATTCGTCTTTTTAAAATTACTGTGATTCATTTTCCCTGGTACTTTTGCTGCAGAAATTAGTTCTGGTAGAGCGAGTAAGGTGCAAATTTTGATGTAATCAATTAAGGATATAATGTTTGATCCCCAGATTAAGGGACATTTCATCCATGTGTTTGACTTATTTTGTACTCCCCTCATTTAGAGGACTTTGTGTTAGGAATTTATGATTTAAATGATGGTCTGAAAGTTGTCTTATGCTCTTCTAGTTACCAGGCACAATTTAGTTTTTTTTTTTTTTTCCATGCAGATTACATGTTAAGGAGATACACTCCATTCCCATTTATGTCCTCCAAGGCTGTGTAATTAAGGTTTTATCCTCTGCCTACATTCAGTGTAGGAATGGATGTAGAAGCAGCGAACAAATCGGAATGCCTTTAGAGTGTCCAATTTGAGTGTGCTGGATTCTCCAGCCGTGCTTGGAGCTGTGTGATTTCATTGAATTCAGAAAGCAATAGACGGGTGGGACATAGTGAGGAGTTGGGGAATTCACAGAGTCTCCTGGCCTAGCATTTCTCCTTTCATATTTAGGCGAACTGTTGATATAAGATTAAAGAATGCTTGCATCCTTTCATGTGTCCAGGAACATATTTGGGAATCTTATAATAAATGATGGCTTGTTCCAAGACCTGTTTTTCCAGCTGATGGGAAGCTCCACCTTGGTATTCATTGGCACTTCAAAGTCAACATATGTAAAAGTGAAGTTCCCCACAACTTTCCTTTTGCCTCCTTTCTTCTTTACTCCTGTTTTCAGCTAAGTCAGGCTGGAAATCGTGGAGTTACCTTGGATTTCTTTCTGATATCATGCCCCAAACATTTGAGTAGTCTGCCCCATTGTTCCCTTCTTTCTTCTTTTACTATTACTTCTTTCAAGTAAATCCTTATGGATTTCTTTTCTGTTGTTCTATCTTTATCTTCCCCTCTTGTCTCTTCTTTTCCCTTCTCTTCTCACCTCCCATTCTTTCCTCCTCCTCTTCATCTTCCTCTCCTTTCCTTTGATTTCTTTTTTCTCTTCTTTCTTTTTTTCTTCTTCCTTCTGTTTTTATTTCCTTCCTCATTCCCTCTTCTTCCTCCTCTCTTTTGCCTCTTTTTTCTGTTCTTTTCTTCTGTCCTCCTTCTCTCCTTTTTCTTCCTTTCTGCTTCTCTTTTTTCATCCTCTTTTCTTTCTCTTTTTCTCCCTCCCTCTTACCTTCCTTTCTTCCTTCTTTCCTTTAATTTTTAAAAATTCTGTTTATAGATGACTTGTCCTACATTTTATAGCAAGTATGGGACTACTTCTGTTAAAAAGCGTATCATCTAATTATACTTGCTTATGTAAATATCAGCTTTCCAGTAAGACGTTACCTCTCTACGTTAAATCTCACTATTCTTCTAGAAGGGATAATAGTAAGAACAAGGCTAGCACATTTATATTACTTATTACATAGCAAGCACCATTATGTACCAGATTCCATTTAAAGATTTGATAATGTCTCAACCCTCCTCAATATATCCTGAGAGCAGCTTGCATTGTCTTACTCTCACTGTTGATTTTACTGGTTTTGTTTCCTTCACCTGAAATGCCCTTCCATGATCACTGCCTTTGAGGCTAATCTTCACATGTCAGCTCATCTGTCCACAGCTCAGTTGTAACTTCTGGGAGCCTTTGCTGACTCCTCAGTCTGGGTTAGGGGCTCTTCCTCTGTGTTGTCATGGAACCTGTTACACGTCTCAGCAGAAGCATGTATTCCACTGTTGTGATCTTTTTAGTTGTGAGCTTTTTGTGCTAAACCGTAGAAATGTTACGATTTTGGACTTTGTCATTCTTTTTGTATTTCCAGTGCTTGGCACATAGTAGATGTGTTAAAACAGTAACCCTCCCTGGAGGAAGGATGTTCTATATTTTCAGAGATTAGATTTTCTCTTTTCCCATTAAGATGCTCTTTAGAATACACGTGCAATTCTGACATATCTCCGTTATGAACCAGCAGCACCTGCAGGTTGGCTGCTATAGAGGAGTGCTATGGGGAATTCACTTAGCTTTGTAACCCACTTGAACTGCATTTTCTCTTGCTTATTTTTCCCATAAAAGATTGTCTTCCAAATTATTAAGATGGACTTTTTTTTTTTTTTTTTTTTTTTGGTATGGAGTCTTGCTCTGTTGCTCAGGCTGAAGTGCAGTGGCACGGTCTCGGCTCATTGCAACCTCTGCCTCCCAGGCTCAAGCGATTCTCCTGCCTCAGCCTCCTGAGTAGCTGGGATTACAGGCAATCACTACCACACCCAGCTAATTTTTGTATTTTCAGTAGAGACAGGATTTCACCATGCCAGGCTGGTCTCGAACTCCTGATCTCAGGTGATCTGCCCGCCTCGGCCTCCCAAAGTGCTGGGAATACAGGCATGAGCCACTGTCCCTGGGCTATTAAGATGTACTTTAAGATTTATTAGTACTCTGTCATCTGAAATACCAGACAACTATAGAAAAATTAATTCAGAATTATACTGAGTAAAATGAGAAAACCAGTTTAGGGTAAACTGTTTATTGCTATAATGCAAAAAGCCGATAATAAAAATGTGCCTAATGAGGATTATGTAGTATTTTCTTCTTCAATGTGCCCAGTATAGGAGTTTAAGTTTTGTTTCTCCTGTATCCTACCCTGCCATTGGTTGGCTCTTATATTATATGTCCAAATAAGGGAGTTGCTACAGTGTCACTGATAGGAATAAACCTCAGAAATAAGCTTATGCATGGCACGAGAGTAAGATGATGCCATATAATTAGATTTGCTATTGAGATTCTTAAACATTTATTCTCCATCAAAAGTATATCACTGAAACACACTCTGTATTCTAGAATGTTTTTTTTTGAAGCACTATACATGCAGAAAAATTCCCGATGTATATAAACAGATTAATTCTGACTGTAGTTATTTTCAGCTAAGATTGGCCCTTACAGATTTTTTTCAAGTTATTTGAAATATTAGTATTTGAACAATGATGTTTTTAACAACTTAGCTTTTTATTTTTAAGCTTTTACCTCTTTGACTATCAGCCCATAACCTCAAGTTCTCTTAGATTAGTACCCTTATAATTGTCTCTGTTGCTATCAATTATAGTACTTGAAAATGAACCACATCTGAGAAAAGGTTTGTGTTTAGTTCAAACAACTCTTTCTTTGCTGTGTTGAAAATAAGTACATGTGTTGAGGTGTCATTTTAAGAGCTCTGAGGCTTTAAGAAATATTTTCCTTTGACATATTATTTTAGATATTATTATTATTAGTTTTTACTCCATATTATTGGAAGGAAAGAAGGAAACTGAGATTAATGACCTTGAAAAAACCAACCCTTTTATATTCTTCATTTCTACGGTAAGACTTTTTTTTGTGTGTGAAAAGACATATGTAAGTAAATTATAAATGAAAGCCATGGAAAACACTTAATGGAAGGAACAGTTTTTAAAACTAGGGCTAAAATCAAATATAAAAAGCCACGCTAGTCCTTAGTCAGTGAAAAAGACTTTAAAATTTGTTCATTTTTGTGCCTTAATTGTTTTAGGTGTTTTTATATAACTTTAATTCACAATCAAAGGACTCCATAGGCAGTCATTTGCTTGTGGATAAAAGATGCATTTTGTAGTTTCTTGAAGAAGGCCATGTATGTCAGGTCAAGTCAGTGGCAAGGGTGCCATGAAGTACTGTGGCCAGCGTATCTCAGGTAACTCAGGGGCCTTGGTGAGAAATTTTCATCTGCTCACCTCTGCCTTCGTTCATTCAGTCAAAATGCATTGAGCTTCTGCTTTCCTCTAGAGATGAATAAGACTATTCCTCTAGCTCAAGAAGGAATATAAACAGAAGCATTAGCTTAGTAACAACAGATTGAACCTTTGCGTTTACAGCTAAGAATATTGATAGTGACAAGTGTGTGAGTTTGTCACTGAATGAATTTACCACTTCCCTTCTATTTAATCTCTTTATCCCATTTGCAGGAAAAATTTACTTGAATGATTCATTTTGTTAAATAATAATCCTATCTATGCACATGTCGAGTGTGCTATCTAATACGGTATTCCCTAGCAAATGTGGCTATTTAAATTTTAGGCTGGGCATGGTGGTGCATGCGGTAATCCCAGCACTTTGCAAGGCCAAGGGAAGTGGATAGCTTGAGCCCAGGAGTTCAAGACCAGTCTGGGCAACATGGCGAAACCCTGTTTCCACAAAAAATACAAAAATTAACTGGGTATGGTGGCGTGTGTCTATTTTCCCAACTACTCTGGAGGCTGAGGTGAGAGGATTCGCTTGAGCCCAGAAAGCGGAGGTTACAGTGAGCGGAGATCGTGTCACTGCACTCCAGCCTGGGTGACAGAGACCCTGCCTCTAAAAAAGAAATTTTTAAAATACATACATTTCAGTTAATTACAAATAAATTAATGAAATGCTAAGAAAAATACATGAAAGTAAATTTAAAAATTAGTTCTTCATTTTTACCAAGCCTGCTTGTGGCTAGTGGCTACCATATTGGCCAATGAAGGCTATGGAACATTTTAATCATCTCAGGGAATACTATTGGACAGCACAAATCTATAGTTCTCACTTGATCCTCATAATAATCCTATAAAATGACAAGTTGTACAGTATTATATCCATAAAGGCCAGGAAACCGAGGTGCCAGGAGGTTAAATAATGGATCTTTTCATAGAATTTGAGCTAGAGAACTTCCTCTAGAAGCAAATAAATACAGGCAGATGTAAATACAAATGAATAAAGGGTTTTATCTACAATTTTTTAATCTTAAAATGTAAAATTGTCTACCTCTTCAATATTATATGTCTAATATCTATCGCAGAGTCTGACACAAGCCGAACACTTAGTTATTACTAATTAGAGGGATAAATACATGTAGTTTTTGGCCCAAGCAGAAATTACAGTTTAATATAATTGTAAAAATTTGGATATCTTTATCAAAGGAACTGCTGGGTTTAAAGGGTTATAATTAAAGTTCTGGTTAGCAAAAGAAGGAAATTTGAAAGCTGTGCTCTTTATTCTGCTTGCACTCTCTTTTTAATATAGTCATAGATAAAAAGCAGTAAATTTTTCTACTCCATGTTGGATTTAGCCATTTGAAAAGTTTGCAATATTCTATGAATGTGTAGGCATTGTTTCCAGACAATACATTTCAGTAAACCATTGCTGCAAACACTTATTTTGCATAATTGTTCTCACTGTATATTTGTTTTTACCCTAGAAAAGAATAGATTTAAAATGGGATATCCGGGGCATGCAAATAAAATGAATGTGGTCAACAGACACCAGTAGTGTCTCCTAAAATAATAAATTTTGTTTTACTGTAAAATGACATTTAAATGTTGTATGTCAGTTATATTTCACTATGACTTGAATGTACCTCTACTAGTATAGAAAGTATAAAAATTGCCACAAATAGAGCTTTTAGATTTTCTTTTTGAAAGAAAAAAGGAATAGAACACTGTCATTATGTTTTCCAAAACTGCTTTTTAAAATATGTAATTCTAATATTGTATTAGCTTTTAATAACATATAATACTAATATCATTTGCTGATATTAACCAAAAAGGCAAGTGTGTAACCTATAGAAGTGTCAGTATTGTTCTTACCATTAAATGAGATCCGTGAATTTTCATTTGCTAGCTTGATTTTTGAAAGAGCAGTCAATAGTATGAAGGTATTTATTCTTCAGCATAATTAAAATATATAGCCCTTAAAAGCTTCTTAAATAATGAAGTTGGCACATTTTCCCTGGGTTAAAAAAAACACATCTAGACACGTACACCAACTTCAAAGACCTAACTCGTTTTTTATAGCTTAGTTAATCCTAAACCAAAATGCTTTACTGATAATTTTTCACAAAACTGCCTTTCTTTCGTAGTCCTCTTCTCCTGATAGTATTGATTCGTAGCCTGGGTTTTCTGACTTCTTAGGTTGTTTTTAAACAACAGCAACCTTTTTAGGATGTTGGGATGCTTAGTAATAATTTAAATCCACTTCAAAATCATACGTTTAGGGATTTCTTAAGTATATGTGTGCTCTTTGTTCAGCCCTTTCAGTGTGGTCATGGCACTTGAGGCTTAAAGATTGCAAAATCAAAGAAATAGTGATGATGCCTGGTGGTTTCTTGGGAATCTTGGTTCAACAAGCAGAAGTTCAAAGCATTTTATAATAGGGAAGCTTGGCAATGCTGATGCAATGTGAAAGCTTAAACAAGAAAATTTTTTATCTCTAGATTTTGCACACTTTCTTTCTTTGCCTATGTTAAAGAAGAAGGGGATACATCTGAATGTATCCCTTTTGAATCAAGTTTAAGTTCCAGAACAAAGAACCTGACTGATGGCTATCCATTTAAATGTGTGTGTGTGTATATACACACACACACACACACACACATATATATATATGT
>NC_045440.1:118923183-118995423 GCF_002776525.5 Piliocolobus tephrosceles | reverse complement strand
TGTCATCAACAGAGTCTGTCATCGACAGACTGAAATCTATGTGATTGGGGTGGTGGCTATAGACATTGCCGAATGCAAAACATTACATCCTTTGATTAAAGGCTGTGGGAAACTTTTGTAAGTTCCTATCTTAATGTACAGTAAATGTTGAGTTGTTTATGTATTAATGCACATTTCTTAGAACTATAATACTGGACATGAATTTAGAGGTTACCCCAGTTGAAGAAGCTATTGGCCAGAGAGGTTAAGTAACTTGATCAAGGTCACATCTCTTTTTAATAGCAAAAGGAATACTTCAATCTTAGTCCTGTACAATAGAGGTACAAACATGTCTCTCAGTGTACTACAGCAATATTATTTGCATTTCAAATAGAGCCTTTACATGATTTTGAGATGCCTGAGACTTTTCTCATGGAGTGATTTGGATATGAACAGCAATCACACGTGTCATTTTTGAACAGCTGTTGAAGAAGGCAGAACATGATTATGCCACTTGCTTAATATATTACATCTGGTTGCTGGGAAAATTTAAAAATTCCCTGGTGGTTGGAAGAGAATTTTTTTTCCCCCTTTTTGGAGTATTTCATTCAAAAACTCTATTTTAAACTCTGAATTTTGGCTGCTCAGTGGTGGCTTAACTGTACTGCCTATTGAGATACACACTGAGAATGGAGGAAGAATTTTACGTAAAGTGCCCTTTAAAGGCTTTCATAGTCCTGATTCCATGTAATTTCATAATTTGGGAAAGAAAGCAGAGCTGTAGTTATTTTTATGGTGGAGTTATTTTATTTTACCATTCAAACATCTCCATGACCTACTCATGTGAGAAGTTGGGAGCCCTTTGCAATGAAACAGAACCTTAATCAAATAAGGCCATGGAAGATTTTTCTTTTTAGTTTGTTTGTTCTAGATTGGGAAACATTCAAAATTCTTTATTTACATGGTTCCTCTTCACTAGTATTTCCTGCGTACTCAATTCATCTTTTTGTTTGTTTGTTTCACTGTGCTTTAATTATAAGCCATTTTGGGTGGTCATTTGAGCACCTTTATTTTACCTAAAACAGCGACCTCATCTTTGCCTGCAGCCTCATTGCTGGAGGAACTGAACAGAACATTTCACTGGAGAACATCTGCATTGAGTACTTTTTGAGCAAGTGCCTCTAGTTTTGACAGTAACGCCTCACCTTTTGAAAAGAAATCCCATGTGATTTGGATGCTTCTGTAGGAATGTGATTTGAAGGAGGCAATAGTAAAACGTACTGTGTTGAAAATTGTTTTCTTAGTTTAAAAAATATATTACTCAGTCTTTCAAATTATAGTACATTTATTACTTACCTTCACCTGTTACTTTGGCCTACAGTGTATCACATAATGAGCCTCTCAAAGAGTAACTGTTGAGAAATGAAGAGTGAATTTATTTGGCTCTGATTATTCAAGTGATTTCATAATAAGCAGGAGTACTATTGTGTTTTTTGATGTGGAATACTTGGCAGTACCCTCCCCCTCCCCTGCAGAGGACCCATTGAATTAATGACACCTCAGAAGTAAAGTCCATTTCTTCTTTTCTCCAGGTGACTTCAGGTGGAACATTCATTGGCATTGGACGGAAAACACCAGATTGCCAAGGAAACACCAAGTATTTCCGCTGTAAATTCTGCAATTTCACTTATATGGGCAACTCGTCCACCGAATTAGAACAACATTTTCTTCAGACTCACCCAAACAAAATAAAAGCTTCTCTCCCCTCCTCTGAGGTTGCAAAACCTTCAGAGAAAAACTCTAACAAGTCCATCCCGGCACTTCGATCCAGTGATTCTGGAGACTTGGGAAAATGGCAGGACAAGATAACAGTCAAAGCAGGAGATGACACTCCTGTTGGGTACTCAGTGCCCATCAAACCCCTCGATTCCTCGAGACAAAATGGTACAGAGGCCACCAGTTACTACTGGTGTAAATTTTGTAGTTTCAGCTGTGAGTCATCTAGTTCACTTAAACTGCTAGAACATTATGGCAAGCAGCACGGAGCAGTGCAGTCAGGCGGCCTTAATCCAGAGTTGAATGATAAGCTTTCCAGGGGCTCTGTCATTAATCAGAATGATCTAGCCAAAAGTTCAGAAGGAGAGACAATGAGCAAGGCAGACAAGAGCTCGAGTGGGGCTAAAAAGAAGGACTTCTCCAGCAAGGGAGCCGAGGATAATATGGTAACGAGCTATAATTGTCAGTTCTGTGACTTCCGATATTCCAAAAGCCATGGCCCTGATGTAATTGTAGTGGGGCCTCTTCTCCGTCATTATCAACAGCTCCATAACATTCACAAGTGTACCATTAAACACTGTCCATTCTGTCCCAGAGGACTTTGCAGCCCAGAAAAGCACCTTGGAGAAATTACTTATCCGTTTGCTTGTAGAAAGAGTAATTGTTCCCACTGTGCACTCTTGCTTCTGCACTTGTCTCCTGGGGCAGCCGGAAGCTCACGAGTCAAGCATCAGTGCCATCAGTGTTCATTCACCACCCCTGACGTAGATGTACTCCTCTTTCACTATGAGGGTGTACATGAGTCCCAAGCATCAGATGTCAAACAAGAAGCGAATCACCTGCAAGGATCGGATGGGCAGCAGGCTGTCAAGGAAAGCAAAGAACACTCATGTACCAAATGTGATTTTATTACCCAGGTGGAAGAAGAGATTTCCCGACACTACAGGTGAGTCAAAGGGGGGTAGGTCAGGAGGAATATACAAATAAAATAATTGAAAAAATCCACAGAAAGAAGGCTGAACCAGGAATTATTGGGAGTGATTCCGATGACTTGGGGAAGTTATAGGAGAAGACCACATAAAAGATCATCACAGATTGTCTTTTTAAATTCACAGTGATTCTAATAATGCTGATGGGTTTACTAATTTATCATAGTCCATTTATTTGTCCTTACTAAATATGACTCCACATCCTATATTTTTTTGACAGGGCAGTTCCCAAATGAAAGTTGCTATTGTAAATGTATCGTATTCTCTATTCTGAGAAAAAATTTTGAGAACCTGTTGCTCATTTTTATTTTAAAATGAGATTATATATTCTTCTAGCTTTGAACAATTCTGCAACATCCTTGTTTGGCATATAAACAGTAATCTAAAGGTGAGAATTTTTGTAATATGTATGATTTTGGATGCAGACTTACTTCTTCTCCAAGTAGGTAAAACTGCTTGAGTTATTCCAGATTCTTAAATGGATGTGGGATGTTTGTGTTTTCCTTCTGCTTTCACTCTATTCTCTTTATAAACATTAACTTTCCCTGTTAATCTTTTATAATATCTAGAGATAAGTATAGGATATGTATCTTTATTTCATTTATGCATTCATTCTTTAATTAATTAATGTCAAAAATCCTATTGTACCAGGCATTGAATGAATATAGAAGAGAAGACATAGTCAGTGCCCTCATGGAACTTACAGTTTGGTAGGAAAGATGAGACACTTAGATGATTACAAGAGTAATAATTGTCATAAAAGATGAAGTACAAGGCAGTGTGTTTGAATATAATGATAACATAACCTAATATGGTAGATTAGGAAATGCCTTCCTGGGGAAGGAGCATTTAAACTGAGACTTGGTTATAAATAGGAATTAGTTCAGCAAAGCGTTGGTGGTACCCTGCATTTAGGTATTATTTAGTGCTCATTGGGTACTTTCTCATTATTATGCCTTTCGACATCAAAGTAGAAAGTTTTGCTTACTATATCAATATCCTAGTCTAAAAATCTACTCAATCAATTTCTACACCCCAAGATGTTAAACAGTTTCTTCCACTCCTTTTAAAAGTTGTGTGTCAGTGCGAGTGTGTGTGTGTTTTTTCAGTCACCATAATGAAGCAGTTCATATCCAACAATAGGCTAATAATGTTAGATGTTAATTTGAAGGACATCCCAGTGCTCACAGTGAATCAAAATGTTCAGAAAACACTTACTTGAGATTTACACTGTTTAATTTATAAGGTCAGCCCTGGGAAAGACACAGTCCTGCAATCAAATATGTGTTCACACTTGCAATGAGTGTTTCTGGCTCCTCTGATGTTAGCTGCATGTTAATTTATTTCTGAGGCTCACAGACATCAGCTGCTTTCTGAGCTCTACCAGTGTGGATATATGCGTATGTGCATATTGTTCATGTACATTTGTTGTGTCATGTAAAAATCAGATAGTCCATTCTTTTTTTGAAAAGGACAAGGACGATTTTGAGAAATCGTCATGATTTTCTTTAATCGTGAGGGAACCAGCCAGAACACACACACATCTTGGACCTGCCTACCCACATATGTGCACGCACACACACGCACACGTGCACACACACTCATTCTGATACATCTAGCTACCAGTACAGTTGGACAAGTGGTTTTTCTATTGATGCAGCTGAGGCATTGCTTGAGAATCTGTCTGGGAAAATAGGGTTTTCACATGCTTTAGGTAAACAAAATAATCCCCCAAGAAATAAAATATGAATAAAACTATTACTGAATACTGTCAGAATTTAGTTAATACTCAGTGATGAAAGTAAGCTCTAGAGAAAAGAGAACTATTCTTTTCTTGTTCACCACTGATTCTGCACGACTTAGCACAGTGGCAGGACGCCTAACGGGAGTTCAGTGAATATCTGTATGTAAATGAGATCCCTGTGAGTTTTTGACTTCACAGTAGTTATGAATAAGCTGAGATTTCCAAGGTGAGTTACATTTGAATCCTTCACTATTATATGGTCTTGGAACCCTTCTGAGGACCTAGGCTTCTATACCAAATGGGAGTTGTCTGTTCATTTTGAATTTAAGTCAACTTCTCAGCATTTTATTAGCTAAAAATTTAAATAGCACTTGTCCATAGGGCATTAAAATATTCTTGCACTTATGTTTAAATCCTGATATAGTTTGACCACAGATCCTTTAAGGTGCTGAGTAGTTTATTGCTCATCTGTGTCTGAGTTCTTATAGAGATATTTGAAATTTGGAGCCTTCCGATTTCAGAAGTCACAGCTTAGTAGGAAAGGTAAAGAAACTCTACCGAAAGCTGAACAGTAATAGCAGCCCCAGAGATGTGAAAGGACATAGTCACGTGGATGTTCAGAACTTGATCTGCTATCAAAGCATTTTCCAAAAATGCCCTATTTTTAAGATAGAATAAGAGGACAAGTTTACTTTATCACATAGTATCTGTATAATTAAATTTGTTTACTCAGATTATTCATTTTGGGAAACTTCTGCCATAATTCTGTGTTATTTCTGTGAAATATTCTAGGCTTTTGAGTGCTTTATATAGAAGACTTAACGGTGTAGTAAAAATTAGCATAAGCCATGAACTGTACAACATGTGAACTCATTTAGCTATAAAATGATTATAGCTGAGAAGCAGAAGAGTTGATCTAGAGCTCTGATTGAAAGACCTCGGTGTCGATTCCATGGCATGGGTGTTTTCTTTAAGAACGAAGTTAAACTTGGTGGAACTGTAACCATGATCTAGTCAGCAACAGGGATTTGGTCCATTCTCTTAATGTTTAGCATTTACCTATGATCCCCCTAACTCAGATCATAACTGGGTTATTCTATTCCACTTATAAATGGTTTTCTCACTGCATTTCTATTATTATTTATCATTTAATTCAACTTTGTACCTGCTCTCTATTGACTGCTACTTTTCTTATCAAAATTTTCAGTGTTATAACTTAGGTATTTGGCATAAGTAGGAGGATTACTTTTCTACAAAACAACTATACTAGATAAAACGTATTTTGTAATGCATTGCCAGACTTCTACAAAGTAAGAAAAATTTTTGGAGCCTTTGTTCTACCTTTCATGAAGAGTGCAGTAAACACAGAGTAGGGAGAAGTGAAGGGTGAGCTTGGAATGTGAGGTTACACTGAGGGCAAATGCCAATGTCGATGTTGCATTTGATCAGAGGACTAAGCCTGGAGTTACTCATAGAGAGAAGGAGTTGAATCTGAGTTTTGCTTTAAGCTTAGATCTTGAAGGTGGCTAGGATTTTTACATTAGTCCTCCCTCTGACTTCTGTCATAATTAAACACAAATTTGTCTATAGAAAAGTACTCCAATTTTTACCTCCCAGATATTGATGGATGCAGATAAATCTTATATGAGCTCACTATTATGAAAATTCACCATATGGACAGGAAAATAAGCCACCATATGTGAAATCAGTAGAAAACACAAATAATAGATGTGGCTAGATACCCAGTCACTTTAGATACAGGAGTTTTCAGTTATAAAATACGAATAAGCATTCAAAGATATGAAAGTTACAATTAAAAATGATCAAGCAACATGAGACTAGATGAACAGGCACTTCTCAAAAGAAGATATTTATGCGGCCAACAACCATGAAAAACTGCTCGTCATTACTGTTCATTAGAGAAATGCAAATCAAAAACACAATGAGATACCATCTCACGCCAGTTAGAATGGCGATCATTAAAAAGTCAGCAAACAGATGCTGGTGAGGATGTGGAGAAATAGGAACACTTTTACACTCTTGGTGGGAGTGTAAATTAGTTCAACCATTGTGAAAGACTGTGTGACGATTCCTCAAGGATCTAGACCCAGAAATACCAATTGACCCAGCAATCCCATTACTGGGTATATACCCAAAGGATTATAAATCATTCTGCTATAAAGACACTTGCACGTGTATGTTTATTGCACCACTCTTCACAATAGCAAAGGCTTGGAACCAACTCAAATACCCACCAATGATAGATTAGATAAAGAAAATGTGGCACATATACAACATGGGATACTATGCAGCCATAAAAAAGAATGAGTTCGTGTCCTTTGCAGGGACATGGATGGAGCTGGAAACCATCATTCTCGCAAACTAACACAGGAACAGAAAACCAAACACCGCATGTTCTCACTTATAAGTGGGAGTTGAACAATGAGAACACATGGACACAGGGAGGGGAGCATCACACACTGGGGCTTGTTGGGGAGTCAGGGGCAAGGGGAGGGAGAGCATTAGGACAAATACCTAATGCATGGGGCTTAAAACCTAGATAATGGGTAATAGATGCAGCAAACCACCATGGCACATGTATACCTATGTAACAAACCTGCACGTTCTGCACATGTACTCCAGAACTTAAAGTAAAATTAAAAAAAAAATCAAGATCACCAAAAAAATAACAAATAACATTGTTTTAATTGAGAAATATTAACTCTTCAAACTTAAAACATATGGATTGATCACACTACATATTAGACAATTAAAAAGAGCAAATGAATTAATCAGAATGAGGCATTAGACAGAATAAGAGAGAGCAAAGAGATGCAAAATATCAATGACATATAGCAAGATGTGGAATATAATGAGCTCTTCTAACATGCATCTAATGAGTGTCCCCGAAGAAAGCAAATATAGCGAATAGAGAGTAGGTAATCAGTATTTGAGGAGAAAATGGAAAGCGATTTTCTAGAACTAATGAAAGACATAAATACTCAGATACAAAGAAGCGTAGCATACACTAAACAGGATGATGTATACAAATAAATTCAGTTACACACACATGTAGCAAAAGTGAGAATGCCAAGGCAGAGACATCCTTGAGAGCAGCCGTAGACTAACAAGAAACAAACTACTCAGAAAAGACATTTAGGTTGACAGACCTTTTATTAGCAACAATGGAAACTGGAGGAAGGAGGAATATTTTTCAGAGTTTGGAAAAACATCAAATAGTCAACCTTGTATTATGTGACCATCAAAACTATCTCCCAAGTATAAGAGCAAAGCAGAGACATTTTCTGGTAAGTGAAGACCAGGGAAACATCTGAGCAAATCTAAACAAACATTGCCTGTCTCATTTATGCAGTTAAAAAAGAAACAGACTAGGTGGGGCACAGTGGCTCACACCTGTAATCCCAGTATGTGGGAGGCCAAGGCTTGAACTCAGGAGTTTGAGATCAGCCTGGGCAGCATACCAAGATCTCATCTGTCTGTCTGTCTATCTATCTATCTATCTATCTATCTATCTATCTATCTATCTATCTATCTATCTATCTAAAAAATCTGAGTTTAGTGGTGATTACCTGTGGTCCCAGCTACTCAGGCACTGACATGGGAGGATCACTTAAGCCCAGGAGGTCGAGGCCCAGTGATCCATGATCATGCCACTGACCTGGGCGACAAAGACTAAGGTGAGTTAGTGAGCTAGGACTTTGTTATATGTACTTGGAAAAATTTAAGGATAACTAATGAAAGAATAGGAAATAAATGCATAACTTCCAAAACTATAGAGGAGAAAAAAAATGGAATAATGAAATAAAGAACACCCATAAAATTCAATTAACTTTTTAAAAAAAGGTGAGAAAATATGTGGGAAAAGTTAGACATATAGACATTTTAAAGTAAAATCTACAAAAATTGCTGATATCAAAAGTCTTAACGCGTGTGTGTTAAACATTTCCACTGAAAAGATATCAGATGATATTAAAAAAAATTGTAACCATATCCTGCATACTGGATATACATCTGAAACATAAGTCTCTGGATGTTCAAAAGAAGAGAATAGACTTAGTTATACAAGCAAATATAAACTAAAGGAAAATTGAGGTATCTTTATTAATCACATACAATTTTAAGATTTTATTACAAACAGCATATGGAGGAAAGAAGGGATCACTGCATGATAAGAGGTTTAACTTCTTCAGAAGATACGATGGTTCTAAATACATAACATGTAAATACAAATAAGTAAAGCAAAAAGTGATCGAGGAACTAAAGGGAACACATGACACACCACAATCACAATGATAAAGTTTTAAGAAAACTCCTTGTTAAAAGTTAAGCACAAAACATTTTTCAAAATGGAAAATATTTGAACAACAAATTATCAAACCTGATTTAACAAAAATACACAAATTCTGTACCAAACAATTAGAGAATGTACATGCTTTTAAAGCACATATAGAGCAGTTATAAAAACTGAGACAATATATTAAATCAAAAAGAAATTACATTTCAAAAAGCAGTATCTCGTAGAATATATCCTTTGACTCAGTGCAATGAAATTAGACCTCAGTAACAAAAAGCTAAGGATTAATAAAGTTATACAAGGCCAATTCTAACCAAATAAAAAAAGAGAGATTATTAATCTCAGAAAATACAGATTTTAAAATAAAACATCTTATAAGGGATAGAAGTGGTTGGAACATACTACTTTGGAAGGCAAATTTGGCAAAATTTGGCAATATCAGATGTTCATATTCCCAGTGACTACATAATTTTACTTTTCAGAAGAAAACCTTTTGCATGGGTTTGCTGGGAAACATGTGCAAAAATGTTCATAATTGCATTTTTTAGAAAGAACAACCAAAACAAAGTCAGTCCAAAATAAAAACAGGAGAAAACTCTGATTGTCTTTCCAAAAAAGATTAATTTATTTGTAGAATTTTCAAGCAGTGGAATGTTTTACAGTAGTGAATTTAGTAAATGACAAGTGACTACAACATAAATGAATCTTAATTTTGACTGAATAAAAACAGATGATAAAGACAAGTCACATTGGGATAGTTTTTTATATAAATTCAAAAGATAACAAAATAAAACCGCATACAAATATTCATGTTATATGTATATGATATACATATGAATATATGCATGTATACATATATGTATATGTATGTATAAATACATCTGATATATACACATACATACATCTGATGTATACACATACCTATATATGTATGTATAAATACATATGACATGCACACACGTATATATGTATGTATAAATATATATACACATGCATGTATATATGTATAAATACATATGATATATACACATACATGTATATATGTATGTATGCATACATATATGTATATATGAGATACTCATGTATATCATATACATATATTCTACTGTACCATAAATAGTACTTTCTTTATCATATGTAACCATATCTATATGCATTTAGAATCTCTTCCTCTTTCCACACAGATAGATCTCAATTTATGTAAAATCACATTCTATGATTCTGTAATGAGTTCAGTTTTTAATTTGTTTGCAAACTTAGATGTCAATGAATATGTGTGTGTGTATTTATTTGTATGTCACTAACATACATTGTACAACTTTAAAATAAAAAAATGAGGCATCAATTCTCATCACTGCTCATGTTGATTAAATATATGAATCAATGATCAATCTCGCTGTTAAAGAACTTACTATTAAAGAACTGCCACAGACTCAGTAATATAATTATTGTCTAGTATAAATATTAAAATGTTCATTGTTGGCTAAAATGCGGAAAACCGCACACATATTTTGGTAGTGTATGCAATGACAAGACTCTGTGTGTTAAGAGATTTATGAATGCATTTTAAAATTTTTAAACAGTGCTTCAACTTTCAGACATAAAATAGGTAAACTCAGACTGAAAGCGTTGACATTGGTTGCAGTAGGTGGTCAAATTAATTTAGGTTCTGCTCAGTCTCTATCTCACAAAAGCTCCGTGAAAGAATATGGACTGCGTACTTTGCTGATTCTGAAGAAGGGATTTTTATGATAATCATTTAATTATCAACATATCTGAAAATTCCAAGTATACAGTGAGTTAATACAGAATTTCTAAAAGGGTGAGGGCCTTCATGGTTACATTTAAATTTGTATATGTTATGTGTCATATTTAAAAAAAAAACTAATAAATCAGTTGCTTGTAATACCTCGAAATAGGCATGATAGTTCAATTAGAAAATACCTATTGTGAGACAAAAAGTTACTCAGGATATTACAGTTAACCAAAAAACAAACAAGCAAACAAAACCTCACAAAGACATTACCTTTATTTGTATATATTATTTATTAGAAATTTCAGAACTAATGCTTCTGAATACTACGCAAGAACAGTTATCAGGTCTTGGAATAAAATACATTTTAGCCACAGTTTCAATTCCATTTTCATTTGTATAAATAATTTCCTATTCCTTATTTACTTTCTATTTTGTAGAAAGACTTGTCTTTCTATATGAATATTTTGTAGGGAACATTTACCTTTTAAAGGGAATCCTAAGTTTGATTTGTAAGGTATGGTGTTACTAGTATTTTTTCTACTACTTGAAGATGTAAGCACTTCATTCCATCTCCCCAAAAGCCAGTTACTATTACTGAGCAAATCCTAATCAGATTATTTCAACTTAAAAATGCAGGATGAGTAAACAACATAATTATTTTCATCCAGAATTTCAATTTATCTTGGATTATCTTCTGTAGACTGTTTCTCCTCTTTTAACTATTTTATAGTTCTCAAGGATTGACCTAATAATCCATCTGTAATTCTGTTTTTGTCTTTGTTCCTGCCACTCTTTTCTCATTTTTCATTTTATCATTTTACAGTGTCAGTAATGCCACATGCCACTTGTTGTAGACATTTATACCAACAATGCATATATTACAAAAATGACTAACTTTGTTAGATTTCAGACCTACTTGAACTACATTTAAACTTAAGTATTTGAATCACCTTCCTTTTCCCCACTTCTGTGATAATTTATCTGTAGTTGTTTGATTCTGTAATAACCAAAAAATACCTCTAAAAGTCTAATCAATTAGTATTTATGATTTATTCATTTACTTGGATGCCTCATTTAGTCATTGAAGAATAAAAACTGTGGTTTAAATTATTCATTGATTGTCTTTAAGATTTAAAAAAATATTGAAAGTAATATACTGTTATTTAGTAAAAAGAGCTCTTCAAATGATGACATAAATCTCAAGTTAACATTTAAAAGAAAAAAACAAGGCATCCCTCAGAGCTGTACTTCACATACACTGTGGGTTGGTTTATTATAAAAATAAAAATATTATCAGAGCGTAGTAAAGGAGTACCATCTTTTAGCTGATTTCTTTCTAGAAGCATTCCTCAATGCTTTATGAATTATGAACATAATTCATAATATACTAATGAATGAAATACTACTATTGTGAATAAAGGCTATTGTGCATTGAAACATGGAAGGATAAAAATGCTTTTTTATGGCACATGAAAATTCTATAAAGTAGAATAAGGAATAACACTTATTTTTTCACAGAGGTTCTAAGTCACTTGAGTTAAATACAAATTTGATATTTTTAGGCAACTTGATGTCGTTTGCCTATAGAGAAAGCATGATTTAGTTCTTTAATCAAAATTTCTTTGACTTGTCTCCACATTGTCGAATATTGTATGGGACACAGTGACATTTTATAAAAGCATGTCCCAAATATTTTATGCAGCATACACTAAAACATTCATTTATTATCTGAAACTTAAATTTAACTGAGCATTCTGTGTTTTATGTGATGACCTTACGCTTATGCTAAGGAGATCTATAAAACAACATCTTTTTCCTCAGATAATATGAAGAAAGTGTTTGCTATCAGTGTAGCAGGAGGATATAGCATTTAAATTAATGCAAAGCATATATTTGTAAAAAATTTGAAATTAGTTTGGCTTAATGTACCCAGAAGTTTTAGGAGTTTTTAGCTAATGAAGAGTTTATTCATAGGATCACTCAAAATATGCCATCTGTAAAATATCACTGTACATCTTAATATTTCTCCACTGGTTTGTGACCCTACATATTAAATCCAGCATCCTGAACGTCCAGAGCTGTGATTGTCCATTTCTTTGTTATTAAGCAGATACTTACTGTCTATTTGGATGTTTTGTGATGAGGGGAATCAATAGATGTGTGAGCGTTGGTTTCAACCTTAGGGTAATTACATATACCTGTAAAGTGAGGTATATATGATTTTAATCAAATACCATCTGTGATTAAAAAAACTGAAGAGGAATACAAAACTGAAGAGGATTTAGAGTAATGAGGAAGACACTAGATTTCTTCTTGGATCGAATCATTTGGGAAGTCTTTATGGATGAGGGGGTGGTGAAGTTGGGTCTTGAGAAATAGAGGAAAAATTTCCTGAATGTCTTTGAAGTTTTCATGTTAATGCTGATGAAAAGAAAATGCGTTTAGTAGGTTGGAGGAGGATCCACATTAATGTACTTTCACAATGACTAAACTTTTATACTTGAGAAAAGTTTCCTTTTACTGGGGTTTATTATAATCTAGTCTTATGATTTGGAAGTGTGACATTATATTGAAGATCTTGTCAGTTATTATTGAGAGAATAATACATGTCAGAGAATATGCTCAAATCTTTTAGGTACTGATTCCTGAACAACCATTGCTTTAACTATCAAATAACGTACATGAAACAGTAACCATAGACAAGAGCAAAAGTATTCTATTTTGCCTTCAATATTTTTATGCTAATTAACCCGTCTGTGTTTCTGCTTCTTTATCTGCAAAGTGAGGTGGAAATATATACTTCGTGTTATTGCTGTGGGCAATATATGTAAATGGCCTAGCACTAAAGAATATTTAAAGACAATCTCCAAACAGTGCTAAAGAAAAAATGAATTGGGATTATTCCTGACAATTTTGTGCCTGTAGTTTATTTTATACAGCTGTGAGTGTTGACTTAGAAGGTGTATGTGACTTAAGAATGATAACAATGTTGCCATTCATAAAAATATTCTTCTTGGACCTGAGTATGGTGGTGCATGCCTTGAATCCCAGCTACTCAGGAGGCTGAGGTGGGAGGATCCCTTGAGCTCAGGAGTTCAAGGCCAGCCTGGGCAACATAGTGAGACCTCGTCTCTTAAAAAAAATCATTTGGGAATGTTCTGAAAGTGCCGAGTATAAACAGGTATATTAAAAGTACACTCCAAGCCAACACACTTCTCATGAGTTATTTATGACCATAGTTGCGTGATTCATGCTACTCAAGATGTGGTCTGGGGACCAACAGCATTGGCATGATCTAGGAGTTTGGAAGAAATACAGGATATTATCAGGGTCTGGGAAAATTTGAAATAAACGAAGAAATACAGAATATTAGATCCTGGCCTAGTCTTCCAGTATCAGAATATGAATTTGAATGAAATCCCCAGGTGATTTTTACACATTAGTTTGAGAAGCATTGGTCTAGATTTTAGCATAGGTTATTGAAAAGTTTATATTGCTCCAGGCTTTTGACAGTAATGTTGTCTTTTTAATATATTTTCTGTCATTCATTTAGGTCTGAGAATATAAGGAGAAAGGAGTTGTTCAAGTCTCAAGAGCACTTTGTAGCAGATTGCCTTTTCTGCTTCACCTAGTGGTGTTCAATAGCCTGAAAGATTGAGCAGTTTAGCAGTTTACTGCTTAAATGTCAAGTTTTACTCTTTTTTCATTAATAGTAGTAAGACCCTGAATCTTAAGATTCTGAATAACAATAATAGTAAGGTCATTGCAAGGTCATTGCCTGTATTTTATTAAAGCCTTGGGAGTTAGGAGATGTCTTGTGCGTTTATTCATTAAGTTGCTTAGAGCCACGATGTAGCTAGTAATACAGTTTATGGGTACTGGTCCCTGCATTGGTGTCATTTGAGGACTTTGCTAAAGTTAAACATTTCGATTCTCAGATTATGCCCAGGATATTCTGGTTCAGTGGGACAAGGAAGACTTGGAATCTCTATTGCTGAGAAAGAAACTCTTCAGGTTGCAATGCTGCCCAGCCTGTTTTGCAAACCATTGCTGTAGTCAGTTTCTTTTTTCTCTCTTAGAAGACCTTTTCCATCCCTTGTGTTTTCATTTGGCATATCATCAGTAGTTTACATTTATATACAATTAGAAAGGTAGGCAGTGGAAAATAGAAAAATAAAACGTTGTTCTGGGAATTTGAAGCCCTGTGTTCTTGGCTTGATATAGATGAAATGGGCAAGGCACTCTTTCTCCATTTTACTATCTGTGAAATGGGCCATATACTTCAGTGGAACGTGAGAACCTGTAGACATGAGTGCTTTGAACTTTCAAAAGAAGTGTGAATTGAGCTTGTTTTTACAACCTTGTAATATCCTTCCTGTTAAAATGTGTTTTCCTTTTCGACATAAAACCTGGTTCTCACGGAAAACTTACCCCTGCACTTTCTGTTTCCTTTGTACTTTATACCTATCCCCCCTCTTCTCTGTGTTCCCGCAGCTCTCCAGCACCTGTACCATGGGCGGTTTTGCCTAGGTCGGTTGGTTCACGAGGTCCTCCCCGGGCAGATCAGAGCAGCTCCTGCTGAGACATGCCAGGAGTCAGGGAGTTTTCCTTTGGGACAGGAACTTCAAACTAGAAAACCTAGAAGACTCAGACACCTTGTCTCAGGGTGTGATACCCTGTAATGAACTCATGTTTTGGGCAGGGACCTAGGACCTTGTATATTTGGGAGGAAGTACTAGTTAAATAATAGATGAAGATGATGTAACTTCAATATCTACTGATTCTGCAATCTAGAAATATTTTTAATCGACCCCTATCCCTTCATCTTTATTCAGAATTAGTAGATGCTGAAGCAACATAATCTTAATTACTTAGGTATATTCCTAGATATGCCATGTTCTAAACAACTTTTATTGAATACATTCATAAAACATCCTTACCTCCCAAGGTTTTAATAAAACACAGGTAATGCTCTTACTGTCTTTGTTATTTAGAATTTGAAGATACTGGCTCTGACTGCTATTAATTTAAAAAGAGTAAAGCTTGACAATCAAGCAGTGAAAGGCTAAACTGCTCATTCTTTCATGTCATTGAATGCTGCCAGATGAAGCAGAAAAGCATAGATTATATTCTACCTGGCTATGTCCTAAAGCAAAGGATCTTCTAGGACATACGCTTGGTTTTACAAATACATATATATTTTTTGTAGTGGTTGGGGTACATGGGGGAATGGCAAAGAATGATACCAAATCATCAGTTTGTAAGTTTAAACTCTTGCAGAAACAGTACAGAATTTTACTATCTGTGAAATGCCAACTGTGGATTCTATCTGTGGCTACTATCTGTGGATTCACAGGGAACAGAGGGGCTTTATTTAATTTTAGGATTTATGCTGATTAACTCTCATTTACTTACTTAATATGCACAAGAACCCTATCAAGAGACAACTTTATTTTCATTTTGCAGATGAGGAAACTGAGACAGGTTCAGTAAATTATTCAAAGTTACTTACATTGTAGAATACAGAGCCAAAGTTTGAAGCTTAAGCATTCTCCTTAAGAGTCTACACTCTTACATGTGGTTGGTTGTTTCACCAGTAAGAACTAAGAGACTACTGTTTGAAAATAATTTTGCTGTGTGGTCCACAAGAATTTTGTATTTCTTTTCATATATGTTGATCCTTTCTCCTTCTTGTCATCCTGGTATTTACAGTCTTAATATCTTGAAACAGAATCACTGTAATCCTTTGGCACTTTGTCACTGGATTTACCAGTTTTGGTAGAAGTGTCAGTGGTAATTTATAGTCTTAATTTATAGGCATGGATCTCTTTAGAGATTTCAAGCAGAAATGTCAAGGAACCACAAATATGCTAAGGTAGACAGTGAGTCCATTCTAACCATCTTGGGGTGAAAATTAATCATGGTTTGCTAAGTGCTTTCAGAACTTTTTGTTGTTGTTGTTGTTTTAATTTCCATGACTCAATATATTGTGTAGAATATATTCAGTAGGTAATTTTGGATTTATGTGTTTATCTCCCATTAGGTTAAACTAGAATGTGTGTGGTTTTTTTGTTGTTTCTGTTTTGTTTGAGATGGAGTCTCGCTGTGTCGCCCAGGTTGAAGCACAGTGTCACGATCTCGGCTCACTGCAACCTCCGCCTCCCAGGTTCAAGTCATTCTCCTCCCTCAGCCTCCTAAGTAGCTGGGATTACAGGCTCCCTCCACCACACCCAGCTAGTTTTTGTATTTTTATTAGAGATGGCATTTCACAGTGTTGGTCAGGCTGGTCTTGAACTTCTGAACTCAGGTGATCTGCCTGCCTCTGCCTCCCAAAGTGCTGGGATTACAGGCGTGAGCCGCCGGTCCCTGGCTAGAATGTGGTTTTGAGAAGAAGCTTTTTTAGATGAGACCCACAGAGGTTCTAGGTCCTAGATTGTAGGTATGGTCTATTATCTTTTGTATTCTTAGTCCTGTTTTTTAATTTTCTGGCCTTGACATTGGTGGCAAGATTGTTTCTCTTGGTCATAACCATCTTCACATTAAAGGTTAGGCTATTTCCACTTGAGGAAATTAATTTTACTATTGTGCTTTTATGGTCAATTCATCCTCCCACTGCTTGTCATTTGTTGTATTTATCTTTACTACTTAACGAAAAAAAATAGGAGAAAAGATTGGAAACAGTTTTCTGTAAAAAGTAAATATCCATATTTACTCGACAAAATGTAAGCTCTTGTGTGCTACATTAAGCACTCTCAACAAACACTTGAGATTTTGTTACATGTTTTATACCTTTGAATTTTGCTTCCATAAAATAGGAACATTCTTTTGGAATTTCAGCCATCTGACATGTCTTGTAAAAAAATGAAGTTATTGATAAACATTACAGCCCCAGAGTAATTAAAACATGCAGCTGAGCACCTACTCCCCAGCTGATTGCCTTCCTTTATCTTTGAAGAGATCTCCTGTCCCTACCATGACCTACAGAGCTCTAGATAACCCTTCAAGCTTGTCAACTGACATTCTTCCTCTCATTTATTCCTCTAAAACCACAATGTCCTCTTTTCAGTGTCTCAGACTTGCTAGAATGTGGCTTCCTTTCCCCTTCCTCATCCTCCAAGGATAGCTTCTTTTCACCCTTTGATTTCATATATCTCCCTCAGAAAGTCCTTCCTAGTTACCTACGCAGCTCTTGACACCAATTACCATCCATTTCATTCTTAGTACCTGTCACACTTTGTCCTTACAGACTTATAGTCATGTGAAACTTCTTGTCTAGTCTCTCCTGACTAGACTCTAAGCACCAGGTGGGCAAAGACTTTCTATCTTTTATTCACCAATGTGTACCCAGTGCCTGGCAAAGAAATATTTTGATGATTATCAAAAAATATATATATGAGTACATAACTTGTATCTTACAGCTTAAAGTAATATCTCGCAAAATTTATTTTGTTACTTTAAGTTGGTAATTCATAGCAAGTTATATCAGGGAAGTAGAAAGTGTTTCCCCGATATTTATTTAGAAAGCCATACACAGCTTTTCTAGTTAAACAAAATATACCTTATTCCACATCACTTGTGTATCTTTTGGGTATGCTTTTTACAGTGCAATACTTCTGTTCTTCTTTGTTAATCAAATATTTGTCCTAATATAGCAGTTACTGTTCTCTCTTTAACAGCAGAAGATGGTAGGGGATTTGATAATAAAATCGTCTTGTTTTATGCCATTTAAAAAGAAAACACACACACACACACCCTTTTAATGAATATATTTGTAAAGTCTCTATTAAGATGTTTGACACTCAACAGACACTCAATTTCTTGAATGTGTATATGTTCTCACAGATGGGTAGACTTTGTTTTGAGAAAAATCATGTGTTATATGTACATCTTATTTTCTAGAGTTTAGATCAGTCAGCAGTATTTTATTCACTAAATGGATTTAAATTTGATGACTGAAAATAACACTTTATTTCTTTTTTCAAATCATTTCATAATTTGATAATGATTTATTATTTTATATTTAAATTTAGTTCCTTTTAATATATTGAAAAGCTGTACAAAGCACTTCAGCATTAGAAATTGAAGTGTATCTACAGGGGGAAAATCCTCAATTTAGTTTAAATAACAGAAAGTGAAAAGGGCATTTGAAATCAGGTGTGAAAACATAAGAATAGTGAGTTAAATAATATAATTAATGATTATCCATCAGGGTAAAATCCATCTATCAAGGTAATATGAACAGAGTGGGGCATTTAATAATAATGCAAACTAACCAGTTTTAATGCTAATCACCTGGAATGTATGCGCCCAAGCACGAGCAGCGTGCGTGCGTGCGTGCATGGTGTGTGTGTGTCTGTGTGTGTGTGTTACAGCTATTACTGCTAATATAACAAGGGAACTTTATATAGAACTGAAAATGCCAGTTAATTACATTCCAGGTTTTGGGTGTTAAGAATATTGTAGTTCTTTCTACCTACTACATTGCATGAGTAGGTAGAAAATTCAGGTGCTTAAAGGCTATTAAAAATAAAACAACCCTCCAGAACGCTGTCTTTGCAATAACTGTTTTCTTCTTCTCCAGGAGAGCACACAGCTGCTACAAATGCCGTCAGTGCAGTTTTACAGCTGCTGATACTCAGTCACTACTGGAGCACTTCAACACTGTTCACTGCCAGGAACAGGACATCACTACAGCCAACGGCGAAGAGGACGGTCATGCCATATCCACCATCAAGGAGGAGCCCAAAATTGACTTCAAGGTCTACAATCTGCTCACTCCAGACTCTAAAATGGGAGAGCCAGTTTCTGAGAGTGTGGTGAAGAGAGAGAAGCTGGAGGAGAAGGACGGGCTCAAAGAGAAAGTTTGGACCGAGAGTTCCAGTGATGACCTTCGCAGCGTGACTTGGAGAGGGGCAGACATCCTGCGGGGCAGTCCGTCATACACCCAAGCAAGCCTGGGGCTGCTGACGCCTGTGTCCGGCACCCAAGAGCAGACAAAGACTCTAAGGGATAGCCCCAATGTGGAAGCTGCCCATCTGGCGCGACCTATTTATGGCTTGGCTGTGGAAACCAAGGGATTCCTGCAGGGGGTGCCAGCTGGCGGAGAGAAGTCTGGGGCCCTCCCCCAGCAGTATCCTGCATCGGGAGAAAACAAGCCCAAGGATGAATCCCAGTCCCTGTTACGGGTAGGAAGGTTTCATTTTTAAATAATTCATTTGTTTTGAAGGGCAAAAGGAGGAACACACATTCTTTCTATATGGGATTGTGTTGTGTGTGAAGTGAAACTTAATGATCTGTCTCAATCTGGGGATTTAGACTCCTAAGGCCAAAGTGGCAGCAAGTAGCTCATGGGTGTTTGTGTGTGCTGTGCACTTACTTGATACAGTGTTAGGCAGTCACTTGTTTGTCTTTGCTCTTAGCTCAGATTGAATGTTGGTTAATCATTCCTGGTGACTATGCAAAACAACAAGGCCATATTTGGAGAAGGGAGGTTTAGAATCCCAGAAGGATGTACATCTGTTACATTGAAATAACTAAATGACTTTTAAGTTTTCAGCTGCTATGACAGTATATGGTTAATAAGGAAGTCAGAAGAGATTTAAATCACTAAGAATGTAATGTCCTTGATGAGATGTTTATACAAAAATACAGAGTTTTTAAAAACCCACGATATAATTATGTACAAATGACAATGCTCGCTGTTGTCGAGTTGCCAACAAGAGGGGGAAAAATGAGAAAAGCCTAAATGTGAATAGTGTGCAAAGCGGCCAAAGAAGAGTGCCAACCATGCATTTGATATGAACAGGATCTTTTAGGGGGAAAGACCTAGTTCCATGTGGATAAAGAAAACAAAACCTCTGAGTAAGGTAAGATCCTCGATTGCTCTCTTCATACTCTGTAGACTCAGCGTTGTTAAAAAAAAATTTAGATTTTGAAAATTCATGAGCTCCCATAAGTGGTAGTTGCTCAATGCCTGACACAACACCTCTTGGACATTTTACCTTAACTCTGAAAGTTTTGAGCTTTTCTGGATAATTTTGAAACTTTGTTCGTGCACAGAAGGTAGGATCAGAAACTAGCTAACCTTTACAAAAGATCAGGTTAGGAAATAGAATTCCATTAGCCCTGTGCTTTGACCTGCGGGTCATAGCCCAGTCAGTTCTCTCTGGATGTATACTGGGAAGAAAAATTGCTCTTCCCAATGTCTGCTTGGCTGCTCTGCTCTCATTTCCTGCAGATTCTCTGAAGCCTATCTGTGCTTCTCAGTATTCTCTAGCGGAGTTGAAAAACGCCCCTTAGAGGTGCACAGTTAATTATAAAAGCTGTTACCTTTCCCATCTGTAGTCATGCCCTGGAGCTAAGAGAAGGGCTTGAATACAGAAGAGGAGATGCCCCCTGTACAGAGAGAAACAAAGAATCCTTCCTGGAGGGAAGAAGCAAGTTTATCATGAGTAACTTCGGAAAAAAGAGAAACAGTTTCTGTGCCCTTCAAGAGGGGGTTCAATTTAGGGAACTCCCTTCCAGTGAATATACATGGAGCTGCATTTTTATAATTGTTAATATTTGTTGTTTTCTCAGCATGTCATTACTCCTCTGGCCTCAAGTGACTTACGGCCTCTGGTTATAAGGCAGGAATGAAATGTCCTATGTTTCATTACATTCATACTGCATTTTCAGAGTATGGTATATTTGGGGGCCTTATATCTATGTCACTGGAACCCCTTTCCTTCCTTTTTCCACTTAAAAGTTGTTTTCATCCATGACATCTTCATTTGACGCCATATTGTTTGACTGTTTCTGGAATATTACCTTTTCTGCCACTGTTTCTATAGTCTAAGACTTTGAAATGACAATTTATTAAGCAATGGTATAAGAAACCTGAGTGTAGTGCTTGCATTTTTTCAGCAAGATGGTGATGATAATACTTTCTAAAAAATTGTTTTTCTCAATTCCTCCACTTCCTTAAATCCCTGATTTCAAGTTCTATTGCATCATTTTAACCGCCTTTTCAGTTCCTCCACATTAGCTGCTGAAGTAGGAAACCTTCAACAAGAGACTCCTTAGCTATGTTCTACAATAATAGCCAAATTCCAACCCTATAATTTATTATCTTCAAAGGCTATAATCTACTAAATTTCAGAGATCTGATAAAATTACATTAATATATGCATATACATGCATATATCTGTGGTTGTAGATCATTCTGTGGTTGTAATAAAATTTAAATCTTAAGATTCACATTTTATATTTGAATAGTGCTTTTGGAAATCACCAATTTTATTGGATATTTGGAATAGGAAGGGTAGCCAATTTAATTTATAGTGCAACATTTAGGTTATTAGCTGTATATGAAATTTTCAGTATGTACATATCTTAGATGATGCGCTTTTTAAGACACCTAACAGAATTAAGAAACAGCCCATTCTGATTGTGAATTTGACACAAATTCTACTTTGGTGGTATTGGTATTCTCAAATTATCATAGCGAATACATACCTCTAATTTATTACCCTGCCGGTGGTAGAAAAAAAAAAGCAGAATTTTGAGGTCATGTTTACTAAAGGCAAAAAGAAAAGTACTTGAAGTTTGTAGTTGCAGAGGCATAGTTATTAGTGAAGATGTCCTGTAATAATTTAAAATATACCATAGAAATAGACAAATAGAATTTACATGTTTTGAACAAAAATTATAGTAGCATATAAATATGCCTACAGAATGCATATTTATATATTTTAAACAATAAAATAGAACTCGAAAGTAACTACTTTACAATTATTTGGAAATTGTAAGCAATTTAAGGAATGTAAACTATCAGATTTAAAAAGTACCTTTTAAATTAAATAGTTTATTCAACATAGCATTAATAGAGCAAGTGTATTAATACATTTATATATCCAGTTTCTAATACTAAAGTCAAACTGAACCATTTAAAAATACTATGCAGAGTGATATCACGAATTAAGTATGGAAAACTTGCACAACAGAAAATGTTGATTTAATATAGTTCAATACTATGCTGGTAAATATTTAACATTTTAAAATAAAAGGCTGAATGTAGTTAGGATTGTGTTACAAAGCACATAATTAAATGTTGCTTTCAGCATATTAGTCTTTCTGATAACTTTTTTTTTTTTTACTGGTTTTAGCAATGAAAGTTTGCTGTACTCCTCAAAGTGAGGAAGGAAATATAAGAATCACAAGAAGAGCTAAAATTTCGAAATGTTCTCTTCATTAACATTACTGGTTTTCTCCTTTTTTTGGCCTAGGCAGGGTCAGTGTTTGGCTTAAGTTTTGTGTTCAATATGATATCATCTATGTGTATTTTTATTTAGTGAATGTCTATATTTTTCCCTTGTTATTAGTATGAAGTTGATCTTGATATAAAAATTTTAAGTTGCATGTGCCTCTTTGTTGACTACTGTGCTTTGAGCATGACAAAAGGCACATTGCCATAAACTTGATCTTATAAATTACTCTAGGAAAGCTAGACTTTATGTTGCATATTAATCACACAATATTTCTACAAAATTTTTGGGTATTTTCTTGTATTAGTAGGAAGAAGTATTAAGGCCTTCAGAATCTTTGCTACAAATAGTCTCAGCTTATATGACAACTTTAATTTATTATCTTAACATTTTTAGAATAGATCTTATAAAACATGAATCACCTCCTGAAAGTGGTCACCAACATTTATTAATAATATTTTGAAAACTCAGTGTTTTTTAGATTTAAGGTTTAGGTCTGTGAAGAAGTTAGCATGTTTAAAATTACCTGTGCTAAAAGTATAAGTAAGTTATTTTATATATTCTAATAGATGTTTCTTAACCATTTTAAACTAAATAGTGTAGTATAGTCAGCATTCATGTAAAGTTGTCTACTTTTCTGACAAGTTTTTTTTTTTATGATGCACATCTACACAAAGGTTTTTATTTTTTAGATAAACTTATGCGGATGCAATTGTATTAATCTTATTGTTTCCTGAATAAGAAATTCTGGATTTTATTTTTGTAATGGAATTTTTAGATTGGATATTCCATTGCAGAAAAGTTGGCTTTTTATCTGATAACTATATGAATAAGGATCCAAAAATTGATCATTAAGTTTCACAAAAAAATTAACCAACATCGTATAGTTTTTCATTTGTTAATAAAATACAGAAGTACAGTTAAGCTTATTTGGTTAATCTTTAGGGGGAGCTCATGGCAAATCAACATTCAGGTAAATTCCTCCATGTTATTTGCCAAAACAGAATGTTCTAGATAACTAATAGCTCAGATTCTTCCGTAGGTTCAAATGCTGTAGTTATTAGAGCACTTTTTTCTTGCACCTAGAGGAAAGATAAATCTCCTTGAGATTGATCTTGGTTTCCAGTTTAAATTTATTTAGGAAAGTCTGTCAGTTGTAACATCTACATTGTGTGCTGCTTGGCTTCAGCAGAGATGCTCAACCATGGGCCTGGGGAGTTGAGTTCCAAGTTCTGGAAGTTGAGTTCCAGCTTGAGCCACTGACTTTCAAAGGAAGGGCCTCCCGGGATCTCCGTTCATCTGTCGCTTGGAGAGGATCATACTGCCTGCCACCCTCACAGGAGTGTTGTGCAGCTTAGTTAATTAACGTTTGTCAGGCCATTTGAGATCCTCAGATGCAGAGTGCTAGATAAGTGGAAATAGTCTGATTATTTGTTCATTTTGTAAGTGTGATACCAGGACAGTACAATGCGAATGTTATTTCCCCTTTTCTTCAGCAGCGTTAAATTTATAGTTTAAAGATTGTTGATACCGGACAGACTATTGAGATGCAAAAATGTTCTTTTGGGGACAGTCTGTTGGCAGCCAAACAGACGTTTAAACAAGTGACAATGTTGAATGCCTTTGCAACCACTGACAGAAGACTGCAGGAGCTTTTTTTTAACTAAAGATGGTCTGAAGAGAAAAGTGATATTAATTGTTTTGCTCCATATTTAATTAAAATGAAAGCAAAATTCCAGTTATCATAGAGGTAGCACTGACTTAACATAATGTTTGTGTACGTAACTGTTTTCTCACCCGATTGGAACTTTTTACTTGTGCATAAAGTACCAAAGAGATCAGACTGTATCAGGAAAAATGGGAAGTGTATACCTCTCTAAACACTGGTTATGAAGCCGTGACTTTAGGCCCTGTTGGTAGTTTCTCTTTAGGTAGCAGTTGATATTTTCTTTGCCTGAGAGTAAAATAAATAATTAAAAATTATTGACTGTATGCAGAGATGCAGAATCCTTGCACACGTCTGTGCTTCTGTGCTATATAGATGTATTTCTGTTGACATCTATTTGAAAAATATATGATTTAAATTCAAATATGTTTCAGTTGAGATTTAAAAAATACAATCCATGTATCAAATTCATTATGTGTAACACCGAACATGACAATTCTGTTTTACCATGTAAAATTTAAGTAGCTTTTTCTTATTTATTGATTATTCATCTTTTACATTTATATACCATCTTTGATAGTAGAAAACAACTAAAACCAATTCCATAGGTATAGAAGTTTGGTGTTATTAGTTTGATTAATGAGGTTTTCAAGTAATCTAATTTCTTTTCTATAAGTCTACTTCATTAGCCCACACATTTTTTAAAGCACTTTCTTTTTTTAATGCACACACAATAATTGTACATATTATGGGGAACACAGTGCTGTTGTGATACATATAATGTGTTTTGGAAAGATTAGGGTAATTTCCATATCCATCACCCCAACATTTGTAATTTCTTTGTATTAGGGACATTCACTATTCCAGCTATTTGAAACTACATAATATATTACTGTCAACTACAGGCATCCTGCAGTGCTACAGAACAAACTTACTCCTCCTGTCTAGCTGTAACTTCATATCCTTCAACAGACCTCTCCCTATTCTCCCTTTGCCCCTACCCTTCCTATTCTCTTATCTTCGTTCTGTTTTTGGTTTCTACGAGATCAACTCTTTTTTTTTTTTTTTTTTTTTTTTACCTTCCACATGTAAGTGAGAACATGCAGTGTTTAACTTCCTATTCCAGGCTTATTTCACTTAAAATAATGTCCGCCTGTTCTATTCACATTGCTGCAAATGACAGAATTTCATGCTTTTTTGTGACTGAATATATTCCATTGTATGTATTTACCTCATTTTGTTTATTCATTTATCTGTCGTTGGACACCGAGGCTGATTCCATATCTTGATTGTTGTGAATATTGCAGTGAACATGGGGGACAGGTGTCTCTTTGATATAATAATTTCCTTTCCTTTGGAAAACTACTCAGTAGAGGGATTGCTGGATCATGTACGTAGTTCTGTTTGCGGTTTTTTGAGGAGCCTCCGTACTGTTCTCCATAGTGGCTGCCCTAGTTTACACTCCCACCCACATTAACAACACTTGAAAAACAAAAACAACAATGTTTTTGTAACCTAGACTGTTTGTGAGGTCTGGCATAGTTCTGCTGGCCCAGGTTTCTAAAGCAGGTGAAGCAGATGTATCTTAGTGAACTGGACTGTAGGTTTGCAGCCACTGTGAAATGTTATCCTTTAGTACAGTATCTGTTCATTATTTCCTGTATAGCTATCTTTCGCTTGGCTTCTCTTTTCCGTGGACTGCATGAGTCAGGAGATAACAGGGCCCCCAAAAGAACCCATTGTTGAGCATTCTTAGATGTTGGAAGTGAAGAGTATACAGAAGGTGGCCCAAGTTTCAGGAGCACAGGGCCAGAATAATTCAAAAATGAGGTATGTAGTGTTGATGTGAATCTGGTAATTTTCTGGCAGAGCCCAGTCTGATGGGTCCGTTTTACAGGTCCATTAATACCTAAAATGCCACAACAAAGTTATATTTTGGATTTTTGTGGATTTTGTTATTCTCACCAAAAAGGTAAATATTGTCTCCATTGTCTCATATATATGTCATATATATGTATGACATATATATATATGTAATATATATATACATATTCTCCCTTCCCTTAGATTCTGTTCAAAAACTTTCCTTGTTTATAGGCAAAGACATTGATTAGTAGACTGCTCTGGCCTTTTAACTCAAGGAAGCTTGGCAAGCTAAGTACTGCTGTATCTAGTTGTGTTATTAGTTTAAGGAAAGGCAAATTGTTTCATTGATATTTGAAGACCCTTTTTCCTTTTGGAGAAGCAATACTATTTACAGATTTTTGTTATGAACTATAATTTACAAATACAAGGAAGTCTGGAACACAACTTTATATCAGTGGTTAGGAGTGAAGCAAAGGAATCTTAGTTTTGTTTTGTTTTTCTGACAACAGCACATTTGTGATAAATTGAGCGTTTGGCATCATTGTTCATCTCAGAATTATTAAATGCCTCCCTCTCACTTGTAATTTTATATGTTAACTTGCTTCTTTTAAAAAATATAGTTTCTTAATTTTGAAGAATTCCTTTGGACATATTAATTAGGAAAAGGATAAACCATTTTCTACCATGGAAATATATATATGTGTAACATCATGAATAACCAGAAAATGCTAAGTATATACAGTATAGATATCTATTTTTAAAGGCAAAATACACTTTATAATTTTGCTAACATTAAAAAAGGTAGTGATTATGCATCAAACTTTTATGAGAATTTAGGTACAAAATGGAAAAAATTTTTTAAATAGATTTCTGGTTAAAACAATACTTTGTGTGAAGGAAGTGATAAGATCCCTGGCAACATGATTTATTGAATTGTGTTTGCCTGTAGTGTTACATTTAGTTAAAATTTTTATACAAGACTGATGCTCAATCATAAAAAAGGTCTTGGTAGACAAAACACATAAAATTTCGGGGAATTAACTTTCTGATTGTAGCTATATACATTGGGTAACACAAGAATACCTGTTTGTAGCTATCAAATTCGAATTCTTAATGAGAAAGAAAATCCGGTGAAGCTACTTTAAAATAATCATATAGGAAAGCATTACAAAAAATATTTGGTTAAAATAGAGGGATATTTATAACTGGTTGTCAAGTAATTTAGCATTCAGTTTCTAGGATTAAGCTTACTGCCTTTCCATCAATTTATTAGTGGATGGATTCCTTTCATCTTCACCAGAACTCTTTGAGGTTGAAACTATTATTATCCCCATCATTTAAATGAGTAAACAGAGGCTTGGATATTAAGTATTTTGCCTAGATCACACTGCTCATAATGGCAGAGATTAAATTCTAGCTCTGACAATTCTAGAGTCCCTGCTCATAACCATTGCTCAATATGGTTTGCTAATAAATACTTGGGTCATTGTCTACAATTTCAGAATTAATTTGTTTCATCTAAGCATACACATTTTTATGTGTGTATGTACGAAACAAAAAAATAGCTTTTTGAAATTATGTAAGTGATACATGCCTATTGCAAAAGAGTTGGATAATACAATACACTGTAAAGAAGATGAAAACCACTCATAAATCCCAACCTATAAATACTTTTGTGTTTATATTTTGGCATCTAATGTATCCTTTATGTATATTTAAATATATATTTTATTCAAGTATAGGATTATGTACCTCACTGTTCTATAATTTTCTTTTTTAATTTTTCAGTGTATCGGGGACATCTTTTCTCATCAACAAATACATCCCACAGGGTTCATTTTTGTGCTTCATTATACCATGGAATAGTGACATCCTAGTATGTTTAAGACATTCCCTATTAATGAATATTTAGGCTACTTCCAATTTTTAATTATAAAGAACATTTTGAAGGACCTCCTTGTACATATTATTCTGTTGCTTTATCATCTTTTTGGGATAATTTCGTGTAGTGTATTTCCAGTTATTTAAATGAGAAAGTACATGATTTATTAAAAAAGGTATTTAATGTCCAAGTCACTATTATCTAAAGGGGTGATTTTTAAGCTATAAAATAATTTGGCTCATAAAAAATGCATGGGAATAATATCCTAGAAATATTTAAGGATTAACTTCTAACTCATAAATTGTCTTATTTAATGATAGATACAAAAACTTAGGAGAAAAGCAAGTGACAATTCTATCACATATATAGAATACAGTACATGCTCGATACAAGGTAAATAGCATAATAATCTTACCTTATATTGCATATGCAGAGTAGTTTATTCTTTAGAGAAATTGATTTGCAAGAAGAACTCATTTTCTTAAGCAGAGTTGAGTCAAGGGTTTTAATTGAAAACGGTCTACTCAGGCTTTACCTTTCTCGGGGGAATAATTTCTCTCTTTTCTCTGCTTTTGCTTTGCCTCTGTGGATGATGCTCCTGCTACTCTTCACAGTTTGTCAAACCAGTTTTGAAGTTTTCGCCTTCCCCAGATGTATGTTGGATGTGTGGGTCATGGCATGGGCTTTGAGGGAGTACAAGAGAAAAGAATTGATTTCTCTTTTCTTTAAAATAATGGCATCTAATTATCTTTGTTTTTATTTGTTGCTGAAATATATAAAATGCATATTGATTCTGTTAAGTATTTTTCTTTGATAAAGTTGTCAGAATGTCAGAATATTCTTCTTTTCTGTTATTGATGCCTAATATTTCATACATTTGTGAGGTAAACGTGGGTAGTTTTGCAAACATAGAATAAGTAATGGTTAAGTCAGGGTATTTGGGGTATCCATTATCTTAAGTATTTATCAAAATTTCAATGTGCTGGTAACATTTTAAGTCCTCTCTTCTAGCCATTTTGAAATATGCAATATATTGTTGCTAACTATAGAATATTATTACTGTTTTTTATGAAAATTTGAAGGAGCAGGAGCAAGAATACTTTCTGAATTAACATTGCATTTGTGCTACCTATATGCTACAAATACTGATTCTCAGGCCACTCTTAACCATACATTCATAAAAATATGTATGATGTTATTTCTGAATGTTTAAGACAAACAGGTTAAGTCACTCTTCTATATGGAATCTAAAAATGTACAAACACTACGTTTGAAAGATACATTCACTTTACTTAAAAATAATTATTTGCTATTTTTTAAAAAAAGACTCAGTGTGGAACTTTTGAAACAACCGCTTTTGTACATTGAACAATGAAAAAAACTTTACTTGTTACATTTTAGAAGTATATTTGTTTTTAAAAGCGTGGTATAATTGAAGGCAGTGCTGGCTATATTTTAGGAGATGCACATATTTGACTTATCTAAATCTTAATGTCAGAAATTGGCTACCCAAAAGTTTCCTGGTAATACAGGAAAATCTATCCTCTTTGCCTGACTTACAAATTCATTCTAAGAAAGTTGGATTTTATTTTATTTATTTATTTTTGAGACGGAGTCTTGCTGTGTCTCCCAGGCTGGAGTGCAGTGGCGCGATCTTGGCTCACTGCAAGCTCCACCTCCCGTGTTCACGCCATTCTCCTGCCTCAGCCTCCCCAGTAGCTGGGACTACAGGCGCCCGCCACCATGCCCGGCTAATTTTTCATATTTTTAGTAGAGATGGGGTTTCACCGTGTTAGTCAGGATGGTCTCGATCTCCTGGCCTCCCAAAGTACTGGGATTACAGGCATAAGCCACAGAAGCCAGCCGAAAGTTGGATGTTTTTAAAGTGTAAATTGTCTGGATGGACAGTCTATGGTCTACAAATTTACTATCCAGCTAATACACTGTCACAACTTTATGCTGTGTGACTACTGGGTGTTTTTGAGTTTTGAAAATCACAGCTTTCCACAATTCACATGCGATTTAAATATTTTTGAAGAGTCTAAAATATATACTACCGTTTGAGGTTCCAGTTGGGTTTGGAGGTAGGTAAGCTCCACATTTAACTCTGGCTGTGGTTCAGGCCTGCCTGTATTTTATTTTCTGGTAAAATTAGATGTTATGTTTTCTTTTTGCTCTTCCCTTGTGATGTACTGGAAAGTGCTCTGGATTGGAGGAAAGGAGGCTTTGTGTTCTAGACTCACATCGTGACTAACTAGCCGCGTGACCCTGGGTGAGTCACTCAAGCCTCATACACAGTTTCCTGCTTTGGAAGATTATAGTTTGAAGTATGCAGTTTCTCAAATCTCTTTACAATTGCAGCGTCAAGCAAATCTAGAGTGAAGTGAATTTCCTCTAAAACTTTAAGCATTCAGGTCTATAAATTGATACCTGAGGCAATTTTAAGACAAAAATCTTATATTTTAGACGTAATGATGCTGATGTCCAAAGATACATATATATGTATATATATGAACTACAAATTCTTAAATATGATTTCCAGCCAGTAGCTGAGAATCCATAAGTTATAAGCACCTGTCACATATACAGTCTGAAAGCTTCAAAAATTATATTCTTTGAACTTACCTGGTACAAGAAAGTCCATTCTTTGGAAACAACTTTGCTACAAAAGAATCATATTAAGGGGCTGCTTATGAATGAAGTTAAAGGGAAGTAAGCATAATGAGAAAATAATTCGGTGAGAAAGTGACATGCTTAAAGTCTCCTGCCTCAATTTCTTGGCATTGAGCGATGATGCCTGTTTTGTTCACAGTCAGATGTTCAAGTCAGAATTTTGGATGCAGAAACTAATTTTAGTAGGTGGGGTGCAAATTTCTTATGAGTCCACGAATAGACTCTAATCCCAGCTGTTTCATTACAATTATAAAAATAAAATTGGCTGTGAATCATTCAAACTCTGTTTAATGGATGTGAATAATTCAGTTTCATCCCACGGAAATCTTAAAACTATAAACCTATCTTTGTTCTTTATGTTCCTTCAGAGTTCATATGTCATTACTCATATATGAATTATTTGAAGTATAGGTGGTCATGATGAAAGTGACCAAATTTCTACTTGGCTCCTGTGGGTTTCAGGAGAGGAAGTAGCCTCCAGGGTGAGGCTAGGGATTAAGTGGAGAAATAAATTGGAAAAAGTCCAGGAAAAGAGAAAAGGATGTTAAATTAGGATTTCTTGGCATTATCTTTCCTATTAAGATATATGTTCATTATAGACATTTTAGAAAATATAAACAAGCAAAAAGAAGAAAATAAGTTATCAACTTTTTAATGTGTTTACTTCTGGACACAGACACACATGCACACTCAGACATGCTCACTCACACCCATAGACATGCACACACAAACATACACACATAGACACGCACACACAAACACACACACATAGACATGCACACACAAACACACACACATAGACATGCACACACAAACATACACACATAGACATGCACACACACACATACACACATAGACATGCACCTGCAAACATGGATTTGTACGTTTATTATTAAATAACTTTTAGTTTCATTTTCTAATAAATTATATACTTTTTTATAACAGTTTATATTCTGCTACATCATATTTATTGACTTCATAGAATTTCACTATATGTTGTACTAGTTGTCCTAGAAAAGTTGTCTATTGATTTCTTATTGTTGGACATTTATTTCTAATTTTTGCTATTATCAGTAGTGCCACTTTTATTTAGTATCTTTATAGCTGAATAATTGCAACTTGCAATTATTGCAATAGTAGAGTTTATTGGCAACCGTAGGTCACGTTACCAGATCGTATATATATACTCCTGAGAAACAGGAAAACAGTATTATTTCTTGTCTTTCATTAATTCAAATTGCATCGCAGTGATAGCTAAGAAGTAGAAACCCTAAAGTGTTTTTAAACATTATTATAGGGGAAAAAGTGAATAACTATGATGATTTGAATAAAGTGCATTTCTTGAGCACCAGCAAAGAATCAGTCAGGTATCGATTTTACTTTCATAATTGAAAGATTTTTCAGTCACTGTGACATTCAGAGAATATTTCATAGGACAATGCACTTATAAAGTTATACATATGTGGGGATTTAACTGCCTCCAAAACATTTCTTAATGTGTCAAATTTCTTAATGTGTTTTGGTGAGCACATGAAGTCGATGCCAGGAACTACTCGGTGAAGTGTTTGGTGCACAAACTGAATTTTGAAATATTTAAATTTAGTTTCATTTGCTTACAGCTATTTATACAGCTTATTATAAGATAAGAAGGAAAATCAGGTGTTACAGTAAAGACTACAACACTATTCTATGTCCTTTCTCTTTTCAGTTGCTTCTCCAAGCATTAGACTTCTCTAGGCAAGTCCTTTCATAACACTAAAGATTCACTGTATTTGGTAGTTCATGAAATTTTAACAAAACACACTTCTGTTTGTGGGATTAGAATGCATGTTGGTGAGTGTTCGAATTTAAATATATTGTTACTCATATGGATTCAGAATTTATTTTCAAAGAACAGATATTCATTAGACGAAACTAACCTATACTCAAACTTGAAAGAAATAGAAATAGAAATATAAGAAGTAGAGAATAACTTTGTAGAGTTAGTTCATGATATACTGGTCTCTGAAGTTTCTTGTTGTCTGATAAATATTAATTTAGCACCTGCTAGGTTTCAGGCAGGAACTGTGGAAGAACTTATAAAGGGTATGAAAATGAGTAGATCAAGATTTCTGTACTCAAGTTATATACAAATAGCTGTAGGTGATAAGACAGGTATGGTGACAGCTAAAATACAATCAGATTTCCATAAAAGAGGTGAAGGGAGATGAGAATGATTATGATTGTTTAAAGAGGAACAGATCACATTGTGTTGAGAGAATTGACTTAGCTGTCCCAAAAGATTTTCTGAGCTTGTTTTTGAAAGAAAGACTGGACTTTTAGCAGGTGAATATGACAACATGAAGGGTAAGCCATATAGAGGAAACAATGTAAGTTACAAGGGGCAGTTTCAGGATATAGAAAAGAGAAAATCTTGATAGAAAGGTAGGTATGGTATAGTATGAGGAGCTAAGACTTGACATACAGGTTAGGATAATTTTCTAAAATGTTTATTTGAAAAACTTTGTCTCAGAAGGAAATAGGGAACCATACCAGGATTTGGGTGAAGGATAATTTGATCAAACCTTTAATAGGGTTAACATGACCATCTTAACATAGGTTGGCATGGAAAGGAGATGGACAGGGTTGAGGTGACGAAGACTTATTAGGTTGATCTCTTACTCTATGAGTAATAACAGGGAGCCCACACTAGGGTAATGATGTTGGGAAGTGATTTCTGTAAATATGCTGGGCAGACAATCTTCAAGAGTTAGCAAAGTTGGTATGTGCGGGTGACAAAAAAGAGGCTTTGGGTTTTGATGACTGGAAGGAGACAAATGATAGCTAATCTAGCTAATCTTTGATAAAGACTAATTATGGGCAAGGCTTTACTCTTTGTTTGTAGTAATTTATTTAATCCTCATAATAACCCCTTTATATAGATGCTGTATTTTCTCCATTTTACAGAGAGGAAGTAGAGCCTCAGAGATGTTACGTCATTTGTCAAAAGTCACCCCGCTAGTGAATGACTGGATCAAACTGGATCATGTCCAAGTAGCCTGGCTTCAAAGTTCACACGCTTTACTATATTTATTCTTTTTCTCTTTTTTCGTTTCTTTTCTTTTCTTTTGAGATGGAGCTTTGCTCTTGTTGCCTAGGCTGGAGTGCAATGGCACAATCTCAGCTCACCACAACCTCCACCTGCCAGGTTCAAGCGACTGTCCTTCCTCAGCCTCCCGATTAGCTGGGATGTGCCACCACGCCCGGCTGATTTTGTATTTTTAGTAGAGATGGGGTTTCTCCATGTTGGTCAGGCTGGTCTCAAACTCCCGACCTCAGGTGATCCACCCTCCTCAGCCTCCCAAAGTGCTGGGATTACAGGCCTGAGCCACTGAGCCTGGCCTGTATTTACTTTCAATGTATCATTAGCAGCATTCTAGAGTTAGCTGTTTTGTGAGGGTAAAATAATGAAGCTGGTTTTGTACTAACCAAGTTTGTAAGGATTCAGATGAAAATATCTAATGGATAGCTGGAAACATTGGCTCTCATGGGGAATAGAGGAGTTGGAATGACTTCCAAATTAATTGACGTTCATTTAATAATCGAATATAAACTGAAAGCCTAGTTTGTTCACAATATTACAGGAGCAACATTACCATGACTAAGCTATAGACACTGATTCTTTAAGTCTTTTGCAAACCAGTAACAAAAATAATATTCAATAAACCGATTACGGCGCAAGAAAAAAGAGTGACAGGTACCACAGAGCGAAAAATAAAATAAAAAAAGAAAAACACAACAAACAAACAAAAACAAAACCATAACAAAATGTTGCAGAAATTTAGAAAAGGAAATGACCCCTTCTCAATTAATCTATCAAGGCAGGTATTCCAGAAGAGGTTGCTTATCAGTTGGTTCTTGAAAAGTGGTATTTGGAAAGCTTAAGAAACATAGTACATTAACCTATGGAAAATCTAAGCCAAGGTTGAACTTTTCACTCCAACTAAAAATCTATGTTAAAAAAATGAGTGAGGCCCCCTCTGCAGTGAAAGTTACTATTTTGACATTTGTGAGATCAAATGTTAAGATCCTCTGAGTATGTCAAAATCTTTTCCTAATTGATAGGATTCAGAAACACCACAAAGACATGAGTGCTTTAAGTGTCTTATTGTAACAAGCTAAACTAAAAGAAGAGTAAGTTTTAGAGCAGAAGGTGGGTATTTAAATCAAAGTCTAAAATAAAAATTTAATTGTTTATGTAAATAACTTCAAAATGTTTATTTTCTTTTAAATATATAACTATATATGTAGGGTGTGTATATATGTAAATAGTGCTTATTCAGATATAGGTAAAAATAGCCGTGCTATTTAGGATCATATATTATCAAAGAAAAAATATACATGACAAAATTCTTGAATACATATTTAAAAATGAATGCCATATTTACTGTGCCTGTATGATAGATTCATTATATATAAGAACTATCAGATTTTAGTTTTATTTATTGGTGTTCTGATTTACTCTCTAATCATTTCTCTTAGATTTAACCCAGTGGCTCATTTTCAAGTCTTGTTTAATGTCTTATTTTATAATTGAGAAAAAAGAGAAATGCTTGCCTGTGATATATCACCTGTTGTTTAATGGCTAACACTGTTACATATCTTAATACTGTATCACATTAAGTCATTTTAAAAGCATTCTGCTTTCCCTTTTGTTTAAAATTCCTACAATCCCTGGGATATTGGTAGGGGGTTAATGGAAGTCCTGATTAAAATCTTCCAAGCTTTAAGGCTTTCAGTTCTTGTAAACAATTTGGATCTGAGAGATAGGCCTATTTATGACTTTTTACTAGCCTGTTTACCCATTTAATGTTAAGAAAAAAATATGCTTTTTAAAAGTTTTGTTATAATAAGTACAAATTAAAATGCCTTTTAAAAAAAATCAACCACACTTTGTTGTGTGATGATCACAGAATTTATGGTAGTTCTTTTGAAAATTCTCCGAAGATGTATTATAATCATTTTAAAAGTAAAGGAACTACCCTGAGTATACCAGTTTTCCATTATTTTAAACAAACCTTTTAAGTTTTATATCTAGATTGCTTTTAAGTAGTTATTCCCAAACTTGAAGGACTATGAACTCTAATCATAATCAATCTGCACTTGTGTCATAATAGCTAACCTAACTATAGTGGGTGAAAGTCTTGGAAATAGGTAATAATACAGTTGGAGTTTACACTTGGACTCACAGTCCCAGTGCAGATGATTGATCCAGTGGACCAGCCCAAGCTAGTCCCACCTTTCTTATGACTGGCAACATGGACTGCATAGTATTCTGGTTTAGTCCGAAGTCTTGGTTATTCTAGTTTTAATGAACAAACATGATGAGTTTCAAACATGGTGGTTTTGGTTTACATGGGATTGAGTTGGCATGCATGTAGTTTCCAGTTATGATTTTAATGTATCAATGTCATGGCAATGTTGGGGTTTGTGTGATATTCCCTGGGCTTGAAATTGAAGTTCATTGAAGTGTGTGTGTGTGTGTGTGTGTGTGTATGTGTGTGTGTGTGTTTGAGGTTTTTCCACTAAAAGCAAGGAGCTTTTAGACAAGTATGGGACACAGTAGAACAACGACATGAGAGATACTGCAAATACTAGTTCTTTTAATTTATCCATTTGCAAATTTTCCTCCCATACCAGATTTAGAGCTCCTGAGGGCAGTGCATTTTCATGTTTCTGTTTCTTATTGGCCCTGTTATACTGCTAATCTTTTAGGAGGTCTAGAATCAATATATCTTTAATTGAATAGAATTACATGAGGAAATATGCATTTTTAAAATTTGGAAAACCATATTTTATTTCCTATATGAGACTGCCATACCACCTGTGTAAATTTTCTACCATTAATTAAGTTTATAATTATAAATTGATTATTATTTGAATACTCTTTTTAGGACTGATGAATTAGTAAATTATTACTTTGTGCATTATTTCCAGTAACCTTTAGGGTATAATATTATCTAGTGAGTTACTTACTCTGGGAAAACTCAATTACAGCAATTTAGGGTTCATATAACAATAAAAAGTATTTGAGCTTTAATGGAACATCCTAACACTTGATATATATCTATATCTACATGTATATCTATGTATATCCCTTTTTCTGAGTTATCTGGTGAAACAGAGATTTCTTAAGGTTTATAGAATTTTGTGACACAGGAATCTAGAGACACAATCTGCCAGTGCATTTCTAGGTTTTAAAAGTTTCAGTTCAAACCTAAATTGTCTATTTTTTAAATCATGACTCCAACATTTATTTTTTATATACCTTCTTTTTTTAAATAAAATTAACTATGGATTCAATTTCGGTTGAACTTAGTCTTCTACACAGCTATATTGTTAGTTTATAGAACACAGTGCTACCAAGTGTTGAAACAAAAATGTGAAAAATGATTTACCATACCAATATACTGCTTCCTTCTAAAAAAGGGAGATATTTTAGAATATTAGATACTGGGCTCAAGATAAGCAAAAATGTGTAATGGCACCATTTATCTAGATCATTTTATGACCAACTCAGAGAAGCAAAGGCATATAGCCCCGAAAGCGTGATAAGAAGAAGGGAAAGATACTAGTAGATATTATTGCTTAAGCCTGCAACATGACTTAACTAGAGACAAACCTGGATAGGAGAATATTGAAAGCTTTTGTGAACTCAGGAATGCATACGATATTTGTACTACAGTCCCAACCTCATCATCTTAATCTCTTTGCCTAGAAAAGATGAATAAAAGTACAGGTTATATTTATGAAACTGAAATCTATGAAGGCGTGGAGCTCTTTTCCACAAGTGGGAGTTCTTGTCTGTTTTCTTGACCCTTTAGCAAATTAGTGGAAGTAAAGGAGGGAGAGAGAGTATAGCTGTATGGAAATAAAGTTGGTGAAGTATTCTGTTCTTTTGTTCTTAGCCTTGATGTTGAACTATGCCTACACTATGCTATCCCTCTGGTACCAGATTTATTGCCTGCCAGGATTGGAATTCATGCAGAGAGGAAGGATTCATGAAAAAATAATCAAAGTCAGGAAAGTCTTTTTCTGTAATCTTGTCTCATACAGTGAGTTATTTTTGTCTGGGTAGTTTACGGGGATGTAACTCCTTCAGTCATCTAACCGTGGTGTAGTAAAAGTCATTTGCAGGAAATGAAACTCCACTTTGTTACTTTTTTCACTTAAAGGCTAATCTGATTAGCTTTAAAACATTTGTTCATCTTTTAATTCAGTATTTGTACGATGCCTATGGAAGACATATGGATTTAAATAAAACTTGGCTAACCATCTGCCGATAAGGGAAAGTGAGATGCTAAATCAGAGAGGCAGGAAAGTCTATTTCAGTAAAAGCTATTTTGATCTGAAATACTGTATGTAGGCAGTCGTACAGAGCGTTTTAATTGGGAGGATATTGATGTATGCTAGTAAAAGAAGTGTATTTGCTGCTATGGTTGAAGTTATGTAACCATTAAATTTCTATGTAAGTTTAGAGATGTGGAACTATGTGAAATTTTGATCCTGTTAATTATATTTTTTCCCTAAAAAAGCCATTTGTGGAAAAAATTTTTCTGATGTAGTTTTTAGAGCAGTGGCACATTTTATATCTCATGCCAGAAACTAGAACATAAAATATCAACTTTTCAAATAAATTAACTAGAAATAAAGAACAATTTATGCAGTGCTAATTTGTTGATTTTTTTTTAATAGTAAACTATGCTTTAAAAATTTAACTTTGGGGAAATTAGAAAGAAAAAAAGAATATCTTTTCTCATGATGGTAAAATGCTGATGTATAAAGCTGAAAAATTTATAATTATGTCATATTTATGTTTTAATTTAAAATTGTGATAGTTTAGTCATCTAAGCATTAAGAAAGATAAAATATTATCTGAATTGCATACATATATTTGCATATATGTTCATGTATATACATTCAACTTAATCCTCATAAATAAGCCTTATTTTTATTGTTCAAATTAATTGTTCATTCTTTCATAAAGTGTGTCTGGTATGTATTTCTTGCTGGGGGAGTACAAGGGTCAATAATACATGCTATCTGCCTTCTGGGAAGAAGTATGGTAATGGGTCAGGAATTACGCCAGTCACCATCAGTCACAGTCATCATCTCGGTTAATCCTCTGAATAAACATTATGATGTTGAGCATTGTCAACTCAATTTTAATGATGGCACTAAGGTATAGAAAAGTTAAATAAGTTGCCCCAAAATAACACAACTGGTTTAAAACTCTCTGTATGAGAGATATTGAAACCCTAACCTCTTACAACTAGAAGGTCACTGTATTAAATACTCTAATCCCTGAAATATCATGAATGCTGAAAGAGGATTTAGACTCTACTACACAGCCACCCTGAAAAGAGCTGCAGGAAGTACTGGGAATTTTATTAACATGGCAGATTGCACATTAGGGACAGAAATGGACCAAGGAGCACATGTGAAGTCCACATTGATAGAGGTGCCTGGTATGGGCTCCCCGTCTCTGCCCAGATGATGTAGTTGTGACCTGCTGGGTGGCGCCTTCTTGACAAGGATCCTTGCTTTAGATAGTTGGAATATTTTATGTTATCAAGCTATTTAGAAATTTTAAGTCGCTGCAAAAGTGCTCATTCCAAATTCTGTTTCTTGCCTTTGCCTTGACTCCATGTCTGAATATTTAGGAAGATTCGATATTGGTATAGAGAGGTATCAATTTTTATAATATTTTATATTCACAAATAAGCAACCTGTTTCCATCCATTAAAAACAGTGTTGCCAAAGATATCTTGTTCACAGATCCTTCTTTGCCAAATTCCTGGAAGTGGAATTGCTGTATCAAGGACAATGCACCTGAAAAGTGGACAGGTAATGCCAGATTTCTCCCTCCCTTTCTAATAACAGCAAATGAATTGAGAAGTAATTGTGTCCATTTATAATTTCATTAAATTAGGATGGAAATGAAGGTAGAAATGAAGAATCAACATGTGGAAAAAATATGTCTGTAACTAGGAATTGATGTACTGAATTTTTCTGTCCATATTGATGTATTATTCCCTTGATGGCATTTTTGGGAGCAATTATTTCAACATGTGGTGAATCTTTTTGTTCATCTGTCTCTCTGTATCTGGAACAAGTATATCTTGAATATACCTGAGGCCTAAAACTTGGTGTTAACCAAACTTTCCTCTCAGTGGTGTAAACTGCCATAGGTGGCAAGAAATATTCCAGGGAAAGAAATGTAAATTTTCTCAAATGAAAAGATGTGTGGGTTTATTTAGGATAAAAAGCAGAGACATAAATGCTACAAACATATATGGTATTAGAGTCATTATTACATTTATCCTATCAGGTTTTGAAGCACTATTTTTGCCTTAGTTTCTTGCATCAATTTTTCTCTTCATTTTTCCATCTTATCTCTTTCCTTTCACAGAATGGTTTGATGAATTTATAGGCACTAAACCATTTTTAATTACAAATCTCTTGAAAACATATCATCTGACTAAACTTCGAGACGAAATAAAAATGTGCGATTATCCCGATTTATTTTAACTTTTGTAACTGTCTTAAATTTTTACAGATAGAGGATCAAGTTACAGATAGAGGATCAAGTTACAGATAGAGGACAAAAGTGATGAAAGTCTGTTTTATTTTTTCTATTTTCTGATTTCTGGAATATTGCCATTTTCCACATCTTTTCTGACCTTAAGAATGCCAGCTGGCAACTAAAAAAGAAAGAAGAAGAAAGAAAAAAGATGCAAAACCAACAGCAAAACCCAGAAATCATGGCTTCCCTAAGCCATGCCCTTGGCACTGCCCCTCCTTTAGTGCTACATCACCTGGAGCTCACTAGCAAGGTTCTAGATCTGGATCACTTCCATTTTCTATTTTGCCAACAGGCCTTGAGCAACAGGTGTGTATTCTTCTTGTTGCCCCAGGCTTGAAGGAACTGTAGGGTAGCTTCTGTCCATAATTCTGACCACTTGCCTTTTGGCAATCTGTTTAGTGGCTTTAGGCTCTTCTATCAAGACCATCTTGTAGACTGGGGGTTGTCCAGAATTTTATGATACATGCAACGTTCTGACCACCTGCTAAGACTTAAATGAACAGGCTAAGTATAGATATTCTTTCTTTCTCTCATACTTAACTTTTGCCCACACACATTAGTATCAAACATGGTATGGTAGTACATATATCTGTAATTCAATATGTACGGTTTTCTTTAAAATAGGATATGGCCACGAATTTGCTAAAATCTATGCCATAGTATGAGGATAACTTACTGATAATATGGTACAAGATTAGGTAAATAATGTTGTTTATATGAGAACTTAGAAATTCCCTCACCTTGAAGTTTCAAGTAAATGTTTTTCGTCCTTTTAATTTGGTGTGATAAGAAATACTGCCTTTGGTGCAATCAGAATTATGTAGCATGATGCTTCTTCTTGGTGCTGTTATTTTTACTGCAGTAAATATTTATTTTAGTTGGCATTGTTGAATTACCTCATTTGTGAGCACAGCTGGTAAAGCTATGGTTAAATTTTATTGCTTTTACTCTTAGAATCACTTTCTCAGCTAGTTTACCTTGGAGAGAAAACTTCTACATTTTCCACCAAATTACAGAAGCTGAGAAAATTGGGTGGAATTTTTTTCTTTTTTTTCTACTTAAAATGTGGTTACTTTGTAGTACTTTGGCGAACTCACTAGTATATGTATGAAAGCACATGCTCATCAAATGGAAAATAAAATCAAAACAAGGAACTCCAGTATGTTTAGTAATAAAGAAAGCAAAAAAACCTGTCATTTTTTCCAATGCAATTAAATACAAAGAGACCACTAATATTACATTTATCTAATTCATGTCTTCTCGGCAATATGAACCATTGCACATGTTCCTCCACCTCTTTAGAGAGGGATGTATGCTGTCAGACTTTACCAATGAAATACGCAGTTGGGATTTTGGAAATATTTTGCATCTCCTTGCAGGGTAGCCTGCTAAAAGACAGTGTTGTAGAACCATTTCCCAGGGCCTTCTAAACTTAAAAAAGAAAAACACCTGTAGCTGTCAGCACTACTTTCAGCAAACAGTCCACATTGTTACGTGTCATTTAACTACTTTCTGCTTGTCAGCAGGAGTCTTTGTTTCACACCTAAGAGTTGTCACATCAGAAATCAGAATAAAGGCCTAAGGTCTCTATTCCCATAAGGCAGTAACATGTTATGTATTATTTTCCCCTAAGTATTCTCCATCGACTCACCTCTCTCCTGGAAAGCTACATGTTGATTCGAAGCCCCTATATATATAGTGTAGGATATGAAGAAAAACATGTTTGACTGTTTAGTGACAGTCTTTTCAAGTGTATGCATCATTATTTATAAACCTATGAATGTAACATTCACTGGAGTTAATGTGTTCACAAATATACCATGGTGTGGATGGTGGCCAGAAAAGTATTATTCCTGAAAAGAACACAACTATGTAAGCAGCTCCTGTATTTTGACTACTTGCTATAGATAACCATGTTCCCCTCATCCAAGTCTGCTACAGGAGTGGACAGAAATCTTGGGGTACCAATATTGTAAGGGGCTTGGTTGAATTCAGCATTTTGGCAACAAAAACTGGAAGGAAAGAATTGGTGGTCCATACGGTATGCGTAATGGGCAGTATCAACTATTTAAACATACACCAATTATTTTGAAGCTTTCCAAACCCATCTGTCACCATATTGTCTAGTCACATGACATAGAATTGTCATTTCTCCCTGCATAAACTGATACAGTTACAATTGATTTTTGCTACAATCTTTTGTATAAATAGACCTGTGTCATCAGGATCTATTGTTTTTGGTTTGTTTTGCTTTTGCTTTTGTTTCCCCAACCAGTAATCTATGGTACAATTTCTTATTTGAAAAACAAAAACAGATATAGCTTGAGGGCCACAGCCTAAAAAAATAAAATTAAGTATTAAAGGCACTTAATGCAGTGTTAAAAAATACCCTGTGAAAGCTATGGCGTATCTTTTCCAATGTGTACAATTGAGTCAAGAAAGCATAGTTGTATCTTTATTGCAAATCTAATAATGTACCCCATAGTATTGTATTTAATCGCTGCTATTTTTCTCTCCTATTCATCGTTGTGTAACGTGTAATTTGACATAAATTCCTGACCACTGACTCTTTTTGCAGTGTTGGCAGGCTCAGTTCATAACTGGAGGTAATTGGAGTGAGATTGGAGCACTTTTCACTGCAAGAACTGAACAATGTTTAGGATACTTCTGATTCTCCTGAGAATTCTGTGGGACATAAAGGGGAACATGAAAGAATAGGAAAGTGCACTTGTTTTTTTTTTCCAACAGTGGCAGAATCTGGAGATTTCTTGCTAACTGATTCACTGGTTCCTGAGTCTGTTTTACCTCTGGCAATGTTAAATAAACCCAAGACTGCATTGGTTTCCCTTAGAAGGTGTATACTCTAGCAGTACCCATTATCATTGCATGAGTTATCATAACACCTAATACCTCAGCTGGAGTTTCAGCATTATGACAGTTTGGGGACTTAAAGTGAGTACAGTAAAGACTTTAGGAGGGCCTGTGAATACAAGTTAAAGATCATGTGGTTGGCTCCCATGGAAGATTTACATTGTTAAAGTAAACTTGTATGGTCACTTTGAAGTCATAGATTTTTCCATATAAATTAATGAAGAACAATAAATTTCTCTAAGATAGTGTTTCTTTCTTTTATATTTGCATAAGAGGAAATGAAACAGTATAAAGTTTTAATTTCCCCGCCTTCTGGCCAACCATCGGTTTAGTGATTAGCGGAGGAGACTTTTATATTAGGTTTGGAGCTCAGTTTCCCGGCTGCAATTCATTGAACCTTGATGTAAATCTGAAGTAAGTATTTTGTAAGAGGTTAGCCTTTTGCGCAGGGTGTGTGAGAAATCCTGCCGGACCAGGTTGGTTACAGAAACTAGTGTCAAGTTGCCTGTGCCCTAAATGGTGAATAAGAAAATGCAGACAACAGAAAAGTAGGAGGAAAAATTCTTCCTCAGCACACCCTCACCCGCCACTTCTGAAAGCCTGTCTACCTTAAAAGGGCTTACGGTTCTTTTTAGTGATGTGTATTTGTTGGGTGGGATGTTTTTTCTTTTTTAGAAATTATACAGTCATTGCTAGTGGGTAGAGTGTGTCGGTACAGAACACAAGTGTTTCATTCACATAATCCACATGTTGTGTGGTGCTTGTTGAGGCTGGTTGCTTTGCATTTAATCTATTCGATCATGCTATTTGCCTTAGGTGATCAGCAACCTTTAACGTAAATCTTAGCCAATCTAATAAAATAATGGATGGAGAGGAACACCCCCCCCCCCCCCCCCCCCACACACACAGGCACGATGAGTAGGGGGAGTCGGCATGCATTCTTTCATGGTTTATATCCACATTATCTTGGAAGCTAGAAAAGTTAGGTGCCATCTCTCCTTTGATCTCTCCTTTGAATATATGCTCCTTTTTTTCTCCTTTTGTTTAGGTAAGTACACTGTATTGTTTGGTAATAGAAAAAGTACATCTTATCAGCATAGTGTCTTGAACTTGGAAACTTGAAAAAAAATTCAAAATTTTGTTCAGCCTGACTAGTCTATATTCAGTTAGTCTTAAAATTGTTTTAAAACAAATCATGTTACTAAAATTCAACAAAATTTTTCCCCTTATATAAACTGCAGTTCAGTATTGTTTAAGCTTTTTTTTTTTTTTTTTTTTTCTGGCAATCACACTGACCAACTGTTTTGAGTTTTGGATTATTTTGGAAAAGAGAAGAGGGAATAATTCTTGATAATTCCAATTACAGATTTGAATTAAGTGCTAAAACTTAAAAGTGTGTTTTTTTAAATAAACAACTTTTTTAAAGTATTGAAAAAAGGAAAATTGATGAAAGTGAATAACCATTTTCTTTATCCATTGGAACAATCAGAGAAAAGAGAATATTGAAAGCTTCAAAATATAGGTAGTGGTCCTCCTTTTTGATATAAGTACTTTTAAATGGCTCTACAGAATTAGGATTTTCATTTTTAATATCTTTGGTCTATTTTTTAAAATTACAATGTTTGCTAAGAGGGTGAAATTATACTTGCCGACAAAAAGTTACCTTCTCATACCTCCCTTCTTGGAGCTTTTTATTGTTATATTTGTTTTGTTCTCATGCTATCGTCTTGATGTATTATCGCTGCTTATTACTCATATTACTCAAGGGACATTTATACAAGTACTGGGAAAACGTAATTCTGTATTGGCCATTAAGTTTTGAAAAATATTTTTGGTTTCGTTGATCATGATCTGCATGTGATTTAAGGTGCTTGACTTCCCTTCCCTCTGCAAGCTCAGTTTAGGTTGGTAATGCCCAGGTTTATGTTTCTACTAGCAACTGTATTCTTTTTTTTTAGACAGGGTTGTAACTTTTTGGATATTCCGGTACATGCTTGGTGGTTGTATTAATGGTGGTCAGAACAGGTTGGGTACTTTTTCTTGCATTTTTCTTGCATGCGTTTGTAGCTGTGCATGACTGGAGCCAGTAACTTGATGATGCACACTGAGTATAGATGGATCTTTAGACTTTATTCAGGTTGTCATTCTTCCTGTAGCAGGTTTCGTTCAATTCATCCTACTATAAAGGTTACTGAGGGTAAAATTCTATTTCCATTACTTAATAGTGTTAGATATTTTGTTGTTGTTGTTTCTACATGCCCCCAAATTGCACCCCTTGTTGCTACTGGAGTTCCAAAATAATTAAGGAAAAAAAAAAAAAAAAAACAAGATTAAGAAAGTTGAGAGAACAACTTTCATCTGATTCAGCTAGTGTTGAAGAATGTAGCTTGTCCTGTATTCAGATCAGCTTCCTAAAATTGAATTCCACGGCCTTGTAGAAGTAGCTCATGGCTGCCTTGTGTGTGCCAGAGACCCCAGACTGCATATACAAATGCCAGGATGCACGACTTGCCTTCACGGTATTTTCAGTCTGTCAGGGAAGATAAGCCATGCACACAGATGCCCAGAATATAGGTGAAGATTTGTAAGTGTCAAATGCAAGGAATAAGCATTTCAAAAATTGGTGTAATATTCACACTTCTCTTACTTTGTACCACAGAGGTTCTGTTTGTAAAATATTTAGAAACATTCACATAAAAAGCATTCTGTTAGGACACAGTAATCGTCACACCAGTCCATGATTAATGTTAATGTTCCTTTTGTCTTTATAAAAATAAAGCTGTGGTTTTTGTACTTTGAGTTCTAGTAAATGTGTTAGAGGTAATGAGGTAGGAGAATGTTAACGTTAAAATCATAATAAGCAGAGTTAGACTTTTATGGTTTACCTCCTAAAACAAGTTTTCTGCCTTTAAGCTGAAGTTTTGCTTGGTGTTTCCAACTCAGTAGGGATTTTTATGCTAAACTGATGGTGCTTAATACTTCAGCAGTCAAAAGAGGAGTGAAAAATAGTTACTTGTTTCCCTACCGTACTGTCTGCCAGGTAGCATTGTAAAAATCTAAATGTGCATTGGGTATCACTTCAGGCCATTCATCCAGTCCAGTTTCTGAAAGGACCCTACATTTTACCCAGAGTTGATAAAAGTAAACTTTGTAAGTTAAGGGACAGGGGCCGTTTACACCAATGTACAGATTTCACTCACTCACAGTTTCTTAAGTTAAAAGTTTCTTTGAACTTTTCTCACAGTGCGGCTAATTTTGCATTTGGGACTCCCTAAAATGGATTCAGCAGCATTTCCCTGGAATGTTCAAAATAGTTCAAGGCACAAAGTAACCTAGATATTTAAATGGCCCCTTTACACCTTAGCAACGTGGTTGTTATGATTTTATGAAAACAGTCTTTGTTTCTTTTCTCTGCTAACTTCTGGCTTTAGTCAGCAAAGATTTCTCTGCCTCATTAATGTTGTAAGAACTCTAAATAAAATTTTTCTTCATGGATTGCTTTTTGGGCAGGCCTGATATTGATCGCTGATTTAATGCTTGTAGTTTCCTGACCTGTTTTATACATTGTGGGAATAGCCTTTTTAGAATTTGAATGCCCACAGTAATCCTCTTTCTAGCTTTGGGAAATGATTTGAGAAGTGAAGTAATGTTGATTTTACTTTTACTCTACTTTGAAAACAAACAGACAAACAGATTAATCAGATTAATAAACAGCAACATGAAAGTGGATGGAGATGAGAAGAGAGTCATCTTAAATTTTCTTAAAGTATAAGCAACTTATTCTGTGCTTTAGGAACCTAGTGCCTCCCAAGAAAGTCAAGATGAAGGTTTGAAATGTAACATTTATGACTCAAGGTACTTCTATAAGTATACAATGTTAGTAAAGGAATTGTATAAAAAGACTTAAAAGGCCAGTTAATCCATCCATTGTCTGTTATTGAAGTCAACAACTTGATGATTTGGTTTCATATGAAGGATGTACACATGGGGGAAAAGTGCATTTCAAGGGCAATTGTAAGATTTTACAGGAATTTGAAATTTTTTAAAAATAAAATCTTTGGAAATTTGATTTCAAATTTTATATTCGTTTATAAATTCTGTATTGCCCGAAAATAAATTTCTCATATGGCATCAAATGTGATGAAGCTGGATTTATTCACACATTCAATAAACATATATCAGTGTCTGCTGAGAGCAGGGTTTTATGCTAGGTACTGGGTATTCAGTAGTGAACCATACAGAAACATCTCTTATGGCAGTTACTTTTTTGTGTATATCTGAGCATTCAAGGGTAATACACATAAAACATTTGTGGTGCGTGAGACCTAGGAATAAATCAGAATGAGCTCACACCTACTTAGTTCTTATTATAACCCTAAGATTGACACTTCATGAATTTAGTGTTATCCAAATAATGATGCAGCACCAAAGATGAATACCTAGATATAAAATGCTAAAAGCTTGTTTTAGAAAGCCAGTGAATAACGTACTCTCACTTTTGTATCAATATTTCAAGTGCTGCTGGGTAACATATTGAAATGCTCACACCAGCCATGGATGATAATAAATATGGCATTTTTATTAATGTTAATAAACTGGGTAGAATAAATGGAGAAGACATCTTCGTAAGATTTCATAATGTATTTTGTTATTCATAAATATTAATGTACTTTGTAATGCTGATGCAGTAACATTAAAGAATAAAAGACAGAGGTTTTATCTTGAAATTTTTGGGTGTTTAGTAGATTTTGAAATGTGGATACATTTAAAATAAAGGCAACTGATGACCATGGGTATTCTGATAGCAATGTTACCCTTAACAAATGAATTTTTTTAGGTACAGCATCTTTGTAAAAGTGGTATTAAATTTCATCTCCTTATCCTTTAAAAAATGCCATATTAGCATTCCAAAGATTCTTTATCATTTCTAGTTATAGCAGTTGTTTTATTAACATGGTGCTTTCATATATCTGGTAGGTTCGATTCTAGATAATTTGATAACTCTAAAAGCATATGCAATTTGTCATAAAACTATGTTACAGAAATATAATTGTAATTATGTTGAAAAATCTTAATTGTACAGAACCCCACTGAGTAGATGATGAAAAAAAAAGCAGTGATTAAGTATAGCCCAATAATGGGAGAATATAAATCCACAAAATGAATTTTATGCTTCCAGGAGTAAGTGTTTTTCATACTTAATTGCTAAAATGCTTTGCAGCACTGAGAAGAAATATTGAGAAGCAAGATTAGTTGTGCCAAACTTTAACCTTGAGTTCTATGGAAAACCAGTGCCTGGATGCCTGAGGGGCTCAGCCTCTTTATCTAGGGGAGGTAGAACAGCTAGGCTTAAGCCTTGACTTGCCATTCTTTCCCCACTGGCTTGTTTTCTGATTTTCATTTATACTCATCTGAAAATTGAAGAGCTCTGATTGAACCCCAGTGGGAGATTTTTACTTTATTTCATCAACCTTTCCCAATATTACCAGTAAATTACAACTATCTTTATTACTGCTGGATTAAGTTAAATTATAGTAAGATGGTTTACCATCGTGTGTCCTTCATCCCTGGTCTTAGACTAGAGTTTACAGAATATGTCACAAATTGGAAGAATAAAACACAATGTTTTACCTGTGTTAGCAAGAAATGCAAAGCCTTTTTTTTTTCTGTCTGTTTTGTGAATTGAGCTTAGGACTGTCATCGTAATTAGAAATCTGGTTACTTGGGTTCTAAGCTTAGAGATTCTTAGTTTTAAGAAAACATCACCTCATAATTTTCCCATAACTATGAATGTTACAAGTAGTAGTGTTTTTGTGTATCTTAGTGTCAGTGACAAGCAAAAAAGTCCCTAGAATATATTATTCTTCCCTAACTCTGAGATGGAAGACAGATATTAGCCATGGTGCTTGAAACACGTGGTGCTGTTGGGATGGGAGATTGTAGCAGCATTTGACATACAAGGGTCATGTTTGCACCTCTTCTTGGATCCAGTGAAAATGTATTAGTTCATTCTCACTTTGCAATGAAGAAATACCTGATACTGGGTAATTTGTAAAGGAAGGAGGTGTAATTGACTCACAGTTCTTTATGGCTGGGAAGGCCTCAGGAAACTTACAATCATGGCGGAAGGGGAAGCAAACATGTCTTTCACAAGGCAGCGGGAGAGAGAAGAATGAGAAAGCTGAGTGAGGGGGGAAGCCCTTTATAAAACCATCAGATCTTGTGAGAACTCAGCCACTATCACAGGAACAACATGGGGGTAACTGCTCCCATGATTCAGTTACCTCCCACTGGGTCACTTCCACGACATGTGGGGATTATGGGACATACCCAAACCATATCAAGAGGCTTTTAGATTCTAGGAGGAAAAGGAGAAAGTTTCACTGTAGTCCTGGCTTATCATCTTTTGAGTTTGAGACACGTGAGGATGAGAAATAGGGTCTTAAATAACCAGTGATATAGTTCGGCTGTGTCCCCACCCACATCTATTCTTGAATTCCCATGTATTATGGGAGGGACCTGGTGGGAGGTAATTGAATCATGGGGGCAGGTCTTTCCCATGGTATTCTCATGATAGTGAGTAAGTTTCATGAGATCTGGTGGTTTTAAAAAGAAGAGTTCCCCTGCACAGGCTCTCTCTCTTTGCCTAATGCCATCCATGTAAGATGTGACTTGCTTCTCCTTGTCTTCCACCATGATTGTGAGGCCTCTTCAGCCATGTGGAATTGTAAGTCCATTAAACCTCTTTCTTTTGTAAATTTCCCAGTCTTGGATATGTCTGTATCAGCAGCATGAAAACAGACTAATACAACCAGTAAACTCCAGCACTGAACCTCTTCTTTGCATGGGCTGATGTATAAATTGCTAGGGTTAAAAAAGCTAGGGACGAGATAATAGGAAGCTTGGAAATATGGCATACAGGCATACTTAGCATCATAAAAAATAGGAAATGCCACTAGACCTGATGAATTTCTGGAGATCTTAGACAGAAGGCTTCCCAACTTCATTAAGTTGCCAGATTTGCTGAATAGATGTTTGTGTAAAGGACCCAAAAATATTAGGAATATGTAACAATAGGATGTGCTACTTGGCTTAAGCAACATGCAGTCTGTTTTGTAAAGCAGAACACAGGCACATGAATTGGCACAGGAATGGCATCTGCCATCCTTTTAGACAGATATGGTAGCAGTATATCATATGAATATCAAAAGACCACAGAATAAGTAAAGGGCCATGGTTTTCAATAAAAAGACATTCATTTTCAAGACCTGTACAATTGACTCGGAGAGATTTAAAGCTGGGGTCAGTTTTTACTTAACTGGATATGGAGGTATGGCAGGTGTGTTAATAGGCAACTTAAGTATGCTGCTTATCAGTCAGTAAAAAGAAGTTCAGAATTTAGACTATCACAATATTTCAAAGCAGACATTCAGGCATATTACATTTGCCATCAGTTTCTCTGTAAAAAAAAATAGTTTTGTCATTCTGTAGTTTTTAAAAGACAATTTCAGAACTTTCAGGGGGAAGAATAATTGCCAGCAGGAACCTTGACACCTAGAGGTTGCCAATGTGATCAGCCTTTTGAATGGTAATCTTTTACCATCCCTGTTCAAGATCCACATGTAGAATAGTTGGGATTATATTGAAATCACACTTAGTGTCTTAGTCTTGAAAGTTCTTTTTACTTTATTTTATTTTATTTTTAGACAAAGTCTCTGTCGTCCAGGCTGGAATGCAGTGGTGCAATCATGGTTCACTGCAACCTCCCTCCTCCCAGGCTCAGGTGATTTTCCCACCTCAGCCTCCTGAGTAACTGGGACTACAGGTGCAAGCCACCATGCCTGGGTATTCTTTTTTTTTTTTTTTTGTATTTTTTATAGAGATGAGATTTTACCATGTTGCCCAGGCTGGTCTCAAACTCCTAGGTTCAAGTAATCTGCCCAGTTAGCCCCAAAGTGGTGAGATTACAGGCATGAGCCACTGCGCCCTGCTAGTCTTTAAAATTCTGTGATAGGTTTATCATTGTCTTAGCAGAAAGTACTATTTGAGTGCTGGCGACTGGCTTGCATAGTGGAAATATACTGGCCTGAGCTCTGCCCACCTGACCACATACTGGTGTCATTATCCTCCCTTCATCAGCCCCTCTCTGCTTCACATAGTCTTGTCTGAAGGGAATGGGTCAGCTGGAAGAAAAAAAAAGAAGTACTTGCCAAAGAAATCTGTTTCTAAAACCCATGGAAAAGGTCATTAAATGTTTGATGACATATTGGAAGTGTTAGGAAAAACTGTTAGGTTTTCTTTTTTTGTTTTTAATAATTACAAAGGAACTCATGATGTTGAAGTGAGAAACAGATGTTGAAATAATCAATTTCATGTACCTCACGTACTCCTACATTTAGGACATGTAATCTTAAGAGTCCGATTGCAATTCTACCTGATATCTTACTGAAAGTTATAAGAGCAAAGTTAGCAGTAGAGAAATAAAAAAGTTTATTTTTAAATTGGATTATCGTTTAGGAACTATCCATTCAGAAGACTGGGAAAGCTGTGATTGTTAAGTGTCTGTTAAACTGTGTTTGCCTTTGACAGTTAATAGCTTCTAGGGTTTGGGTGTTTGGGGAATGTAGCTCCCACAGATACTTTGGGAAGAGATAGGAAGGTATCAGTAACTAGGAAGTAGAAAGAGAGTCCCTCAGTGTTTGAGGTAGAACTACTTATTTTCGCCCTCTTGCCCTGTTCCATTCATGCTCATTGTCAAGCTGGCCTCAGTCACCCTGTTCTTTCCTTTGTCCTTCTCCTCACCTACCCCCGGGCCTCTCGTCTCCCTCTTCACACTGGCATGCCTTTCAAAGGGCCTTCTCCTCTGAACCTGTGCCATCTAGAGCAGCTGCCCTTATCTCAGGACTTCATTGACTTGCCCCCTTTTCTAATCTGTTTGGAAGCCTTATCTCTTTGTTTTGGCCTCTACACTGTAATTTATTTCTGCTTCTATTATTACATTGATAAATCTCACATTTAACCAGACTTTGAGGGATGTGCTGTTGAACTGATGTAAATCTTGAATCGAAAACTGTGGTGTAATCTTCATTGGTCATAATGTGTGGGCTGTTTTGCACATAATAACTGATAGAGGGGTCTCAGTTTTAAAGTTTGAAATGAAGCATGGTTCAGTTTTGTCACCCCGAATCAGTCATTTTATTTTGTGCATTGTTTTATCGTGATGATTTTGGAATAAAGATTGGTTCTAGGAAAGGGGTGGGTCATTTAATTTGGTGATAACAGAAATGCCCTTCTACTTTTCAGGTGTCTTTGGTATGAGGTGGGGCCCCAGGTAGGGCCTGGATGTCTGACTGTCCTGTCATTTTGAAAAGCTCCCTTTTAGGACAAGTGGTACTGTACTCTTAGGTTATCTCTGAGGACTTGAAAGAAAGGGAGAAAAAGCCCCCCCGTATTATTCATTAATGACTAGAAATGCTGAGCCAGTTTTACAGATTTTCTTCTCTTGTTTGCTTTTCTATTAATACTAAGAATGCTTTTGAGGAACTAGTTTAGTGGATGGGAAAGGAATAAACACTCTTGTAGAAATGTGTATTAATATTTCATACTTTTAAACATTCCACACTTTTAAAACAGTTTCTTAAAATTAAAAATGTTGTTTTAAATGTAGTATACAAATACATTTTAAGGATTTTTGGAAAAAAATAACTGTTTAATAAAGTTTTTATAAAACTGTTTAATAAAGTTTTAATAACTGTTTTATAAAAATAAAAACTGTTTTATAAATTTGGAATTCAAGTTTAGCAAATACTCAGCTATCAGAGCCTGATAATAAATTCATTGAAGTGTTAATTGCATGAGGAATATCATGAACTCCACATATTCTCTATTTATAGTCAGATCACAAATGTAGATAGTTTTCCAAATTTTAGCTATCACTTGCTAAAGGATTCAACATGTCTAATATAAATTTATTTACTTCTATGCTACTGTAAAAAAGAGGAAGACCAATGAAAGTTTCTAATATCTATCATCAGAGTATCTTAGCCTAGAAGACTAAATGTTATTGAAAATTAAGGTGCTTATATATGTTGTAGTGACATTTACATTCTCCTAAATAATTTAGTGTCTGTTATTACTACTTCTCAAAGTTACCTTCATATCAAAGAGGAAAATAGATTATTGTACAATAACATATTATCACAAACGATAAGCAGCAATAATGGTTTGCTATTCTAGAAAGGTTTTTAACAGCGTGGTCAGCCTAAACTTCATGTTAGTATATTAGTGTGTTAGTTAAGAAACTAATTTTTGAAGGATTGACATACACCGATACATAGAGTGAGTTGAACATTCAGAATATGGATAATTCATTTGTTGATTCAGTCATTATTTATTTTTACAAATATTTGTAGAGCATTTACTCTAAATGAGCAAGATTCTGATCTGGGCATTGCAATTACAAAGTTGAAATATTCAAGGTCCCTGCCCAAGAAAAGGTTACATCTCAATAATCTTGGTAAAAGGCAATAAAAAATACTACTTACTCAACATAATAAAAAAACATAATATATTATGATTTATATAATGTTATATCATGTATAAAAATATATAATTTTGGCACTGTTTAAAAATCAAAGTTTTATGTGAACTTAAAATTGGCCCATTATCATTAGGACACGTGCTTTGAATTTCTTTAGTAGCAGATGCAATACTTTTGTGAAGATTCATCTTATTCCCTTGGACATCTTATCCCCCTATTAGGTAGTGATGCATTTTTACATTTCAGCATTCTAGAAGTGTGTAGTCTGTGACCATTGTACTAGGTCAAATTTAATTAGTTATTTCTTGGATGAACCTTTCACTGTGGGTACTGCCAGGATTAAAGTTTGAAGGTAACAGGACTTTAGGGGGTGGGGGAAATTGCTGACAAATAGAGTGTCTTCAACGGGTTGTATAAATTGGAGATTCAGTTTTTATAAGAGCTAATGGGAACACTTCTTGTAACAACCAAATGGTTACAAAAATTATAAGAAGAGTGTTATTGATATAGCTCAAATATGGTGCCGTTTTCAGTTTGCTGGTTGTATTTAGTTAACTTACCAATGATGTTACTATGCTACAGTTTTTAAGTAAAAATACTAATTTATTTATTTCTGTACTGTAACAAAAGGATATATTACTATAAACCACTGTCATTTGCTGCATAGTATATTTCTGTTGAAAAATGATGCCTAAAATTTTTAGTTTAATATACTTTTGATTTTCCACTCATGATTACTAATCATGACATTGAAGTAACAGGATTAATGCTTTTTCCTGATGTGAAGGGATAAAGTGGTAGGAGTAAACAACAGATCAGAATATCTTTTCATTTTTTTAAAGAGGTGAAATGACTCCCTTAACAAATTCCAGCATTTTTAGATTGTAAAGTACATTATGTAACTTCATTCATCATGTGGACCTCAGACAGGTACTTTAATTTTTTTTTTTTTTGAAAAGGTCTTGTAGCACACTTAATTTGCAGATCTTTTCTGGGAGGATAAAAAAAAAAACATATCCTCTTAGATTCGGTGACATAAAGGTCAAAAGATAAAACTGTAAGTGATACCTATGTTTATTTTTTTGACAGTGTTATATTAGCAACCCCTCAGACCTCTCTTGGAGAAGTACAACCTGAGTAATTGAACATGTCGCTGGGGAGTATGCTTGGTTAAGCTGATTCCTATTATGTTGACTTGTCAGGGGCCAATAATTAAAGCTGAAGAGCGATGCTCATTAGTGTCTGCAAGATGATTCAAAGAATGAGAAGGAGAAGTCCTTGAGGCACACCTGCAAAAGGCAGGCATTGCACGGAGGTGAGAGCAGACGGACTGGCCTGCTTTTCTGCTATGTTAGCAAGCCAGCAATAAAGGGGATGCACTAAATTAAGTGTTGCAAATGTATTCTCCCCAATTTAGATTATAAAATGCATTTTGCTTCTGCCTTTGAACATAATTTTATTCCAATTTTATTCCATGTAATCATATTTTGCTCAATTATGCTTTTAATGCTATATAAGATGTTTTAGAAACTAGATACACATCTATTCAAAAGCACTTTGAAAAACTTTATACTATGAATCATTTCATTCATTTTCCTGGAAGCATCATAATGATCAAAATCTGCTTTGCTTCTTTGAACTCTCAATACTCTGCACGTAAAACATGTGAGTTATCCAGCTTTGACGATAAAGACTTTAGTGGCATACATTTGTCACATTTACTTTGCAAAAATGGAATTTTTAAATATATACTTAACATGCACTAAACCACATACAGTACACAAGCATTAGCTCCTGAGAAGCCCAGAAGAAAAGAATACATCATAAGTATAGAATTTATATTTGTCACAACTTGAGCAAAGCTGTGGACTTTTGGGAACAATTCAAACTTTTTAGCACTGGAATGATATGGAAATTCAGTCCTTAAGCTCTGAAAAGCATTTTTCTTCTTTTGAAATTTGCCTTAGGTAGGCTCACTTTTTACAAATCTATCATAAAATCATGGGATATACAAATGTCCTAATATTTTTGGAATATTAAGAAAAATAATATATTGGATCTTTTTTTCTGTAATCTGGTTTTGAAAAAAGCTTTATAGTGGTGAAGTGGCCTTTTTTACTTCCAGTGTTGTGCCTGTTAAATTTATCCTTTGCACTTTGCCTGGAGGGATGCATGTGCCTTTTATTCAGAGTGAAGACTGGAATCTTCAGTTTACACAGAAGTCCGCCATGTTGTATCTTCGGGATTCAGTTTGAGATTATGTCTTTGAGGAGGCCCTTCCTGAAACGAAGTTTTGTAGAACTTGTGTTACTGATACTCCATGTTAGCATGGAATTGTCCATGTTTCTGTCTCCTCCAACTGAAGGAAGTCCCTCAAGGGAAGGGACTGATTCTCGCTAATGTTTACATGAACGGTAGTTGGAGCTCAATAAAAGTTGGTTAAACTTAACATAGTCGAGGTGCAGAAGAGACTTGCAGGGTAGTTATAGATTTCCAAGGATACCAAGGGCTTTAGAAGTCAAATAGAACAACTTCCGACTCAATGCCAAGAATTTCTTACCTGATGTTCTTTAACAGATAGATCCTCTTCTGGCTTGGTAGAAGACTTCCAGTACTAGAGAGGTCACTATTTTGCAAAGTAGCTCTTTCTAGATTGATCAACTCCAATTTATAATAATGACAAATAGCAGTTAAAAGAGTTTTACTTTACATGAATTTACATTAATTGTCATTTAGCCTTCACAATATCCTTAAGATTTAGCCACTAAATATGATTATATTCATTTTATAGATAAGGATCCTGAACTTCAGAGAGGTTGAGTGACTTACCCAAAGCCCCACAGCTAAGCAGTGGCTGAGCCAGCATAAGAGTTCACCAGTATCTAACTTAAGAACCGGAATGCTTTGGCATCATAGCTCACAACTGCCCCTCTTTTGTTATTGCTACAGAGCTATTTTTAATTACTTTCCTTTAAAAGCCCCACAAATCATTGGTTGCCATTAGAAATCATTCTTTTTTGAGACAGAGTCTTGCTCAATTGCCCAGACTGGAGTATAATAGTGCGATCTTGGCTCACTGCAACCTCCGCCCCCAGTTAAGCAATTCTACTGTCTCAGCCTCCCAAGTAACTGGGATTACAGGTGCCGGCCACCATGCCTGGCTAATTTTTTGTATTTTTAGTAGAAATGGGATTTCACCATGTTGGTCAGGCTGGTCTCAAACTCTCAGGCCAGCCACCATGCCTGGCTAATTTTTTGTATTTTTAGTAGAAATGGGATTTCACCATGTTGGTCAGGCTGGTCTCAAACTCTCAGGTGATCCACCTGCCTGGGCCTCCCACAGTGCTGGAATTACAGGCGTGAGCCACCAGGCCCAGCCTAGAAATCATTCTTGTTTTGTCTGTTTTCTTTAATATAGCAAGGAGAGACTCTTGCAACATTTGTTACCTAGCCAGGCTTACTAGTACAGCATTGACCATCCTACTATTGCTGCATAGTAGTGGCATGAAAAGCACTCCCCAAAACAAATAGATTCTTGAGTTTATCCAGTAAAATTGTAATTTACTCTAATTTAACACTTTCTCCATCTTAAATCTTAACTCCAAAGGGCAGTTTTGTTTAGTTTTTCTTTGTTTGTTTGTTTGTTTTAATAGAGCATTATAGTAGAGAAGCTACTTGACCAAGGCTCCTAAGTCTGTCTGAGTAGCTGCAAACTTTTCGGTGAACTACACAACTCCAGGAATATAGCCCTTGCAGCTGTCAAAGGGGCACAAGGGAATCCCTTTTCTACTAATCATCCATCTTCGACATTGGAGTAGAATGGACTATATATGAGAACATTCTTACCAATTGATGTGTTTCAACATACAACTTTTGCTTAGAAGAATTTATGGTATTGATGTTATCTTATACAATATGATGTTTTCCTAGGACCTGTCATATTGGAAACATAATTGATATTGATTCTTGTTACAATGATATAATACTGAATACATATTCATTTGCATGAAAGAGATTGACGGTGCTTGAATTTAGCAGGATCCGTCATAAGCCTTGAGCATTATTTTCTTAAAGTTTCCTGATAGCGGGGGGTTAGGAAGAGATGTTTAGACATTTCAATTTTTAAATGAATTTATTGATATACAGTAGGAACAGTTCGGCTTTCACTTTAATACATACATTTCAAAGATTTTTCTTTGTGATAGAATGATGTAAAGCTATTATATATTCTGCCCAGAATGTCTTTCATCTGTTTCTTTAAAAAACGTTAAAGCATCATTGAACCAATTTTTACGGTACTATTAATCAGTGTAATCAGTATTAATACACTACTTTACCAGCTCAGTGCCACTTGTCAGTAATATGACAGGGTGAATTTTACATCTTCTTCACAAAGGCTTTCATCTATTAGGGGGAGAAAAAGGAGATCAGGATTTTAATTGTTAGCAATCAGAAGCCTATGTGATTAAGACAGGCATTCTGAATAAGACACAGCACAGATTATACTGAGAATATTTTTCATCCTTTACTAATTCTTTTATGAATTTGAATGTAGTCTTATTTACCTGAAACTTTAATTATAGACTCAAAGGAGAGTAATATGCTTATTAGAAATATAAGAATTTAATGTTAGAGTTAAAGGTTTTCATCTGGTTCTGGCTGGCTTCTTTCTCTCTGTACATCTTGGCTTGCAGGGTTCCCAAATCCTCAGGTTTCCTCCAAATGAATGTTGTTGGCCAGGCGCGGTGGCTCATGCCTGTAAATCCAGCACTTTAGGAGGCCCAGGTGGGCGGAGTCTGGAGTTCGGGATCAGCAGGGCGCGGTGGCGGGCCGGGCGTCTGTAAATCGGCTACTCGGGAGTATGAGGCAGGAGAATCGCTTGAACCTGGGAGGCAGAGGTTGCGGTAAGCTGGGATGGCGCCACTGCACTCCAGCCTGGGCGACAGAGTGAGACTCTGTCTCAGAAATAAACAAACAAACAAAATCCAAAAAACAAAAACAAAAAAATGAATGTTGTTGATTTGGTTTCTAAAATGCCCACCATTAAAACTTGATTTCCTTAGGTTTAGGATTATTTATATATATAGAATCTTACTGTGTCACCCAGGCTAGAGTACATTGGTGCAGTCATGACTCACTGCAGCCTCAACCTCCGGGGATCCAGTGATCCTCCTGCCTTAGCCTCCTGAGTAGCTGGAACTAGAGACATGCACCAACCACACCAGACTAATTTTTTTTCCAAAATTTTTTTTTTATATAGAGATGGTGTTTCACTATGTTGCACAGGCTGGTCTTGAACTCCTGACTCCAAGCAATTCTCCTGCTTCAGCTCTCAAAGTGCTGGGATTACAGATGTGAGCCACTGTGCCTGGCCAGATTAAGGATTATTATGCATAGAAGTTTTCTCTTAAAATAGAAGTGATCCTTAGAGTAGTCACAAGTTAATTTATTTCTAGTGTTTACAACCCAGCACAGTTTAGTTTTCAGGTAATTAACTCACTGTTCAAAGTAGAGAACAGGACCCAAAAGGAAAACTGAAATAAGTGCAGCATAGTAGGAGTGGTGGAGAGATGGCTAAAATAAAGGCTGCTACTCTTCGGGGGTGAAAGGAGTGAAGCTTTTCCCAGGATAAGGGTAGCTCAGGGTACTAGGGACTGTGGCAAGATGGTGAAGAGTCTCTCTAGAAGGAGGCAGATTGGGAGAAAACAGAGAAGCCCAAGAAAGAAATTCTGAGTGTCCTGAAGCTAATTATGGTGACTGCCGTCTATTTGAAACACTAACCTGTGTGTGATGCATTTAATGACCAGAGAATCAAATAACTTGCTTAAAATCCTAGCTCTACGGGCAGGTATTCACACTCAGGTCACTACCTTACAGCCGCAAGCTTAAACCCCATGCTTCACTGGCCCAGCTAAAGCTGAAGACTCGTGGGATTATTTCAGTTGAGCACAGAGATAAAAAGATGGAGAGGCAGAGGGAGGGAAGAGAGAGAGGGAGAAAGGGAAGGGGAGGGTGAGCGGTAGAGAGAGACGGAGAGAGAGAGAATTGAGTCATTCTTTATTCCCTTTCCGAATTTAAAAAAAACCAGTGATACTTAGAAAGTCAGTTTAACAAAGTATGGATAATAAAAGCATCCTTTAATCATTTGCTATTTGATACTGCATTTTTATGATTTTTATCAGGCATGAATTATACCATTTCATAGATTTCTTAATATAATTAAAAAGTAAAATGAAGTAAACATCCCCTAATTTGGAGGCTAGATTAAAAACTTCTAGGAAATTACAAAGTCTGTGATGAGCTTCAAATGTAGTTGACAACTATACTGGCAGTTTTATTATTTAAACATTTGAACTGGACTTTGTGGGAAAAGTTAACATAGGATTGGGACGTTTTTCTTTGAATTATTTAATAACTGCCTCTTGTCTGTACTTGTGACATCTGCCCTTCTGTTTTACCAACCTGGATCTCGAATGAACCTCTGCTCTGTGTTAAAAAGTAAGCAAATTTTAATGAAAGTTGCTTATTCAGCTCACAGTAATGAAGAGTTATATAAACTGTTTTGCCCAAGTTTACAGATGTCTGCTTATATTAGGTACTTATAATAGTAGATATTTTGAAAAGATTTTTAAAAAGTAATTTACATTAAACACTAAAAACCCCGTGGCTGTGTGTGTGTGTGTCATGTTTTTATACGCCAGAGAGTTACATTTATATTTTTTCCTACTTTATCCATTGGATGTATATTATTTCTTGAAACACTAAGGATAAAAACATGCCAAATTCAGAGTTACTTACAAAAGCAGATATTATTATGCTATAAGTGTTATATCTTTGAAATTAAAAACAAATAGTATCCCAGGTATCACTTAAGTGTATTAGAATATACATTTGATTGTTAGAGAAAGTCACCTATTTCTATGATGTTTTTATATTTTGTTTGTTTAGCATTTTTTAGCTAGCATTGGGAATCTTGTTAAAACATTGCAAACGCTTTTTAAATATATACGTAATATTTGTGTATATAGTATATACATATCTGTGTAATTAAACACAAGAGTTTAATTTTTATATGTTATATAAATATATATATTATATTATATTCATTTCAATTTGTTGCATGTTATTTATTTTGAAAATTGCTTACTGCCCACCATTGACATTTTCTAAATATGTTCTTACGTATAAATAATGCTAGCTTAAGTTCACAATGTGGACAATTTGAAAAGATATTCTTTTTCTTTAGGTGAGGGATGATAATAATTAAAGACACTGTAATTCCATTGTTATATACTTTTTTTCAGATTATAAACTGTTTTATGTCATCTACAAGTTTTATTGTACTCTGTGATATCTTAGATAAAAGAATCAAAATGGTGAAATAAGTTGCAAGGTGTGCATTTCACTCAGATAACTTTCTATTCCTTTTCACTTCTTTGAGTCTGTTCTTGAAATAAAGCAGTGAAGCCATTTGTCCTAAAAATAATGTTGAAAAATTGATTTATCCAGTATAACTAAAAGATAGTATGGATTTGACTGATGAGATCATTAGTTGTATTGGAGTTTTTCATAAATCTGAATTCAGTCTTTATCTAAAATATGAATAAGGAAATGGTCTGCCTAATTTTGATACTATCTTTTTAAAGCAAGTACAGTAAATAGTATAGTTCTATTTATTTGTTTTTAGTTTGGCCTTAATTTCAGATGGTTTCAAGAGTAGAATAATTGACACCATTGAATGTCTTGTGCTATTTTAATGACTTTCTGCTCTTTAAGATGATTGAATTGTAGCAAACAATAATGGCCAAGGCTCTTAGGCATAGTGAAGAAGAGATATGAATTATCTAGATAGGAATTAGAGAGAATATTTAAGAAAACACAGTGTTAACTGTTAAACTTGAGGTCTTCCACCATCCAGTGAAAAATGCTGCTGAATAGAGGAAGGAAAAGTATAATTCATGCAGTTTAATTAGATAGGTTACCACGCTAACACCAGTGGAAGAAACTCTAATGTGAATTCACAGGCAGCAGCACCTTATGTTTCTTTATTTCAGCATACTTGGTCATCAATGTATTCTTTCTTCCTGCTTGACTGCATTTGATAGTAGTTTCTGAGTGTGAAATCTTTGTCAAGAAGGATCCTTTCTAACCATGAGCATGCATCCACTTTGGAAACTACCTAGAAAAGCTGCAAATGGTAATGAGATTGATAAAGAGGATTTTGTTTGGAAGATACTAAAAATACAACTGTTAAAAATGAGCAAATAAAATTCTCTGACTTACTCAAAGGACTAGTTTATATTGCAATTTTAGATACCTGCATTTTTAAATGACTGTATTTATTAGTATAAATTTTAGAAAAATATTAAAAGATGGGAACCAAAAAACTGTTTTTCTTGTCCTTTCTGTCCACTGTCTTCTCCTCCTTCTCCTGGAATTAAGTTCAATTACTTGTTTTTGTCCTTTCTGTCCACTGTCTTCTCCTCCTTCTCCTGGAATTAAGTTCAATTACTTGTAAAGTTGGAGGTTCATCAACTACAGAATTTCATGAAAGCAAAAACTGGGAATTCTACAGAAGTTACCCTGGAGAATGATTTAATAAATTAATGAAAGGGTGTTAACTAATGCAAATGTTACAGCATTGGTGGATGTAAGTGCCTCTATGTAAGGCAAAAATGGTTGTGTTTGAATCCTTGTTGATAGAAATAACATTAAGTTATTATAAATATTGTACATGAAATGGCTTTTCGTAGGCTGCTGGATGACTTAATTTTATTGAGTGAATCAATAAAATACAGCTTTTTCGTTAGTATTTTTAGGTGTAATTGGAAGAATTGCTTTGCACACCGTGGTGTTAGGTATAACCCTAGCAACATCCTCAGCAGATACCAGGGAGGTACAGGATTTAGATTTCAGTGGCTTCCTGACCCTTCCACCTGCCTCCAATCCAGCATTTTATAGGTCACATTAATGACATGCCTCAGGGTCAGGAAATAAAATCTTTTTATACTTTAATTTATTAAATCCTCATAGTAATGCTATGAGAATAGCTACTATTACTCCCATTTCCCTGATAAGGAAAATGAGGCCTGAAGAAGGCAAGTGGCTGGCTGGAAGTTAAATAAGGCTACTTAGTGATGGACTGCAATTTGAGACTTCATACTAGATCCTTCCTCTTATCCACTCGTTTCTTCTGCTTCCTTCCCATTTTTGTGTTCACAAAAATGCCACTTTGCAGGTTCAAAATTATTCTCTTTTTAGCCTGAAATGTTCTTTACATTTCGTGATAGGAGGATTTTATTTTATGTTTAAATACATTTTCTTATTCACTTTTGTCTTGATGAATTACAGGTAACAGTTTTTAAAATCCATGTCTTAATGTTTAGGATATTTGCATTTTTATGTTTTATTATTAAGGGAACTGTCAATACTATGTTAAAACCGACGCGAGCATCGAATGTGTTGTAGAGCAATTTCAGAGAAATCACTTCTTAAATTATTTTTGTCAGGACAAATCAAAGAATTGTGTAAGATAAGTAATTGATCTATAAACTGGTGAAGGGGTTGTTTTAAAATCCAGGCTAATTTAAGTTCGTTTCTTACTTGACTTACAGTATCGTGTTGGCTTTGGTTCATTTTTTTTTTCACCTTCTCATGGTACATAAAAAGAAGAAAGATTTTTGGCTTAAGCAAGTTGCTCAAGTTAATCTTGTATGAAGAAAAAATAAGGACATCGTTTTTCAATTTGCTAAAGAGTTAGCCTCAATTTTTAAAACTTTTCATCTTGGTATAGAGATACATATTTTTTCAATGCTCACTTGCATATTTTAGAACCAAAGGCCTAATAATCTACAAAAAATAAACACTTGGTTCTTTCAGAAGAAAAATCACAGATGGCTAAAAAAATTTTTAAAAATTTTATTGGATCTTTTGAAAGCTAATTGGCAATTTTTATGTTGATGCTAATCTTGAAAGAGACAACAGATAAAAGTCCATATTAGAGGTGGATGTATAATAAATAACCTGATAGCAATAGCAACAGAGCTGACATAGCCACAATTTAGTTTAATGCTTTACACCTCTATGTGGTAAACTGAGATCCTTGAAGCTGTGTCTCTTCCATAAGACCATGCCTGCGTCCCTGTAACAGTGATAGTGAGGATAACAACGGCGATGCCACTTACTTATTTTCCCTTTGTGTTTCAAGTGGTGTTGAAAATATCCTCAGGCCTTTATTTTTTCCCCCTCTGTCCTTTGGGCCTCCACATCCCTCAGGACACCAACCTGCTTCAAAACTGCTATAGTGACTTGCTGAAATCGTTTATGTCAAGGCTAAGGAGAGAATAGATTCTCCGCTTGTTGCAAGTATAAAAAAGAAAATGTGAGCCTTCTCCCTGTATTTGTTCAATAAATTGAAAGGGGAAAGCTCTAGCTTGTGCTTTTCCCTCATGAAACTATGATTATTTCGGAGTAGGTCATATTGTGGGACTTAAAACTCTGTAATTATAGCATTGGGCAGTCCTCTCATAATAATAATAGTTAGCATTTATGTAACCCGTTTCATCTTCAAAGCATTTCACAAGCACTAATTAATCCTCACAACATGTCTGTGAGCTGAGTATCATCATCCCCATTTTACAGATGTGGAAATTGATTCAAGTAAGTTAAGAGTCTTGCCATGGGCCATAGTGGGAAGTCAGAGTCTAAAAGCAGGATGCAAACTTGGGAGTGGCCGGCGCCTAAATCCTTTTCCGTAGCCCTAAATTAGACCTTGTCCCTTTTTCTCCTCATCTCCCCATCTTTCTTTCTTTCTTTATTTTTTTTTCCCGAGTTCTGGAAAGCACTCTGGCATTTTTCCTTTCAGTCATCCTTTTAGAGAGTAGTTTTTTTAACACTGCCCCTAGAAATAAATAAATCATCTTAGTATAATAGCTTTAAATACATAATATGTCTAATCAGGATATAAATATTTCGGAAAGTCAGGAAATGAATTAGTTTTGGGTGCAAGAAAGGATTCCAAATTACATTTTGCCTAATAAATATTGCATCCGTAAACAGTAAAAGTAATGATAGTGATTAGTTAACAGTACCAAATAAAACGTGCATTTTTAAAATGAACCTGACCGGGCATTTTTGTGTCATGCTGACTGATGTGTACACAGTCCATTCTTTGAAAAATCAAGGCGCTCATTTGAATTGTAAATTGCCAACACTGCAAATAGTAAATTGCAGTAGTCTTATTGTGCTGTGATGTGACAAATTACAAATGGAATATTGGCTAGGATTCCATATCTTGCATTTCTCTTCCACTTGCTGCTACTATCACCATTAATCTCTTTTGCAGAAGCTGTATGGCAAGTTGTTCTGGACATGGAAAGGACATTAAGTTGCATTGTTGACTATTGCACGGCTCTGTGTGGCTTCTCTGACCTCCAACTTCTCTTATTGGTATAATTCAGTACAGTGATACTCATTTCGGGTCCTGCTGTGTGTGGATATAAGGGTTCTGGCACAGTTTATGCCTGACATTTCACTTAAATATTGTATTACAGTCAAGAATTTTGGCTGAAATGTGTCAAGTATATCTTAAAGTGGAATGTGGTCATTTAAAATACATCCATATCAGAATCACAAAGTACATTAAGGATGAGTAGCTTCTTAGTTTGGCCTTTCATTTTACAAATGAGGAACCTGAGATTGAATGCTGTTAATGAAGTTTAGTTTTTGGATGTAAGGCGGGCTATGTAACTGTCAGAGCTAAAAAACAAATGATTTCAAGTGGAATGCTTGACCTCTGAACCTAACTTTTAATTATTGAGTTTTCATTTTAAAACACAAATAAATTATGGATATAATTTTGGAAGTATGTCTACCTAGAGAGTTTACTTTTTAAGGGTGAAAGTGTTCTGTTGCCTTGGCATAACCAGTGAAAATTGGTTACACTAGAATAAAGAATAGCTATAGTTTCCTGTTCTTTATCGTTTGTGATGAAAGCATTAATGTGTATTGAGTGGAGGATAGAGTTGAAAATTTTGCACTATGGTGAAAAAGAAAGATGGATATCAAAAAAGTATAGTAAGAAACCCTCCTAAGCCATCCCTGTGTAACCAGTTCTCTGGACTTTCTTGGTAAAAGGCACCATATGATGTCCACAGCATGCTGAGTGCCTTCAGATAGTAGGCTTTGTTCTCTAATGTAACCTACATTCACTTCTGCTACTATTAGTTGACTTGTATGTTCACCAAGAGTTGTTGGAGATTGTTGCAAACCTGTTATGGAATGAGAACTTATTAATATCCTTATGTAAATAAATATTATAAAAGTGCTTAAAATCTGAGAATGAAAAGAAAGTTCTTCAATGGCAAAAATGAATGCTTCAGAAAGATTGATTTAATAAAAATGTATCACTTGAGGTATCAGATTAAGCATGAGTGAGATAATTGTAGCAGACGGGAAAGATCGTAAGCATTTGAACATTTTATTTTATTTTTAATTTTCCTGGTAATATGTTAGGTCTGTATATTTATGGGGTACATAAGTTGTTTTGATACAGGCATGCAGTGAAGAAATTTGAGAGGATCTATTATGTGCACAGATTTGTGTAAAAAAGACAACTGGTATGTAATTCAAAGTTTAGCCAAAATATGTATTTTATGTGTTTTGACATATAATTCATGATTAAATAAAATAATTAATTAAAATAATATAGTTAGTGATTTAAATGGTGATTACATTTTTTTATGATTCCCCACTGTAACTGACTTTTTCAGTTAACTGACTACTGATCAGTCAACTGATAAGATGAATGCTGCAGTAATAGAAGATCAAGAAGTGCTATTCTCAAGATCTTTTGATTCACCTCTTCAAGAATCCTTTTTATTTTTATAAGAATAGGAAGTTCTAACTAAATTTTTTGTTCCTGGACTCATTTCGTCTTATTGTGTTTTATTTATAGGAGGCACACAGAACCAACCACCAGTCATCCATCGCTTGTTTTGAGTTTATTTTCTGTTACAATATTGCTGATCTTTAAAATGTTCCTTAATATTTACCAATGTCTTACTACATTTTCTTACTAATTATACTTTCCCACTAGCTATCTGATTTCGCTATAACATTTGTGAATTCTCAAGTATCGTTGTTAAATGTGTCCATTGTACTGTTTTTCTATTTTGTACTAAAGCATGTTAAGCTTTCTTCCATGATGAAATTTATAACCCAGAAGACATAAAATCAGATTATGAATTCTAAATTCTAAGGAATGAGAAAATAATGTGGGGTAGAAGAGACACTGCAGTCAAGAGGTGGTGTGTGAAGTTTGAAAGTTGTGTGGCCAAACCATATGCAACTCTCATTCAAGAGAAAAACAATCTGCAAAGACTTTGAAGAATGAGAGAAACATGATTCTTAGGAGCAGGCTTTCAGGTTCTCGATGATGGATCATGTAGACAGCAGATATTATCCAGCAAAATCAGGATAATTCCTGAGTCAGAGGCTGCACTCCAGCCTCTGTGTCCCAGGCTGGAGCAGTGGCAGGATCTCAGCTCATTGCAACCTCTGCTCCTGGGCTCAAACAATCCTACTATCTCAGCTTCCCGAGTAGCTGAGACTACAGGTGTGTGCTACCATGCCTGGCTATTTTGGGGGGATTATTTATTTTTATTTTATTTTTTTTTTTAGAGATGGGATTTTGCCATGTTGTCCAGAATGATCTCAAACCCATGGGCTCAAGAAATCTGCCCTTCTCAGTCTCCCAGTGTTGGAATTACAGGCATGAGCCACCATGCCTGGCCAAATTTCATTATCTCAATTGACCTATCTTCAACTTTGCTGATTCTTACATCTACCAACTCAAATTCGATTGCTTTACTTTTCAACTACTTAATTTTCATTTGGTTCTTTTTGAATAATAAATAATAAAATCAGGAACTGGGTAGAGGATGGGACTAGACATAAAAGATTTAGAAATGGTACAAAAATTAGACAGCTGAAGCTAAATAGATTGAGTTAGAGTTCAGAATTTAAAAAAAAAAAAAAAGCATAGGAAATTAAAATAAAATTTATCCTGAACCGCTAACCTTTCTTTGAAACCCTTTTTGCAACCTATACCAGCGAGAACCTATCATGCTGTGTTAGAGTCATCTCTTTGCTGATAGGTCTCCTGCACTAGCCTGCGGAAGGATTCTTTGTTTCTTATTCCTTATATTTCTAGGATCTGAGCCATTCTAGGCCCTCAATACATTAGCTGAATGCAGCAACAAATCAGGAAGTAGAGAATTGTTTTTACAGCCTTACTGTTAGGTTGACTCAAGTTTAACATGATGTGACATTTTTAAGCATCTTAGACTTACTGCATGTGCATCCGTATTTTCTTTTCCCTCTGGTTTTCTTTGATGTGGATATGCAAAGTAAGTGAATAATTTACTTTTTTGATATTATGTTGGCGAGGTTGTTTTAAAAAGTACGACTTTAGATTTAGAAGAACTGAGTTCAAACTATAGATCTGTAACCTCTTTCTGGCTCAGTAGCCATCACCAGGTTATTTACATTTTGTGTATCTCAGATTAATCATCAATGAAATAGGAGTTGTCATCTTGTCTCTCAATATTTTTAAATATTACAATAGAAAATATTAAATTAGAATATTAGAAAGCACATGGTATCTAGCACAGAGTATGTTCTCAGTAATTTTTTATTCTAAATATTGGTCACAGAAAAATGAATACATCTCAGAAGATACATTTGGAAGCTCATTTTTTTGTTTTCTGAAATTGAGAATTTGACCCTCACTCTCCACTCTCAGAAATTACTCATAGTCATTTGGGTAGTTGGATTGTCTTTCCATGGCTTTCATATATAAGGCAAAAAATGTCTAAAAATATTGAGAAGTACCAGTTGGTGCTAGTAATGCAATTCATAAACATTTTCCAAATTTGCTAGCAAGATAGTCAGTAAAATGTGCCATTTTCACATCTTGTTCATAAAGCAAACAAAATAATACTTAACTATGTAATAATATGCACTATTAAATCCCCCTGGGAAAAGAGTTGGTTTTAAATACTTTGAAAAGAAACTTTCAAGTTAGTGATTTACACAGTTAATTATAAACAATAAGACTTGTAATTAAGTGTTGCCATTTTGGGTTGAATTGGTTTCACCCATCACTAATCCGTCTATCCTTGTCTTTTGCTGTTGAGAGATTACGGGAAAATGCACACGATGAAAAGTTTAACTTGTCAAGTATAAATTTAGATGCAAAGTCCGGAATATCAAACACCGCAAGTGATAATTATCACCACCTGGAAATAATTTGTACCACTGAGTTAAGTAAAGAATTCTCTCTTTCTGCTGATGGGGAGATTTTAACCTCATGATCACTGAAGCACTCCCTGCAGTTTACAGCGATGTGTCTTGTGGTTCATTCTCAGTAGTCAACATAGCACCAAGCAATTAGTAGAACACTAGAGGATAAGTGTTAGCTCTGTACAATGTGACTACGATTAAACCAGGAGCAAATTAAAAGCAAGGATAATTGTCCAGTTTTTAAGTTGCTCAAAGTCCAACTCAGTTACCTATTACATTGAGGTTTCTGCAAAGCGTAGATTTTTTGTTTTTGAAAAATAATAAATACAATTTTGAAACCGTTGAATTTCTTGGATTATATTTTAGTATCTTAACATACATATTTTCTCCTAAGTTAAAAATTTATTTCGGAGTCTTAGGACATGTCTTTTTTTTTTATAGGAGACTAATTTGGGGCCCCCAAAACATTATCAGAAGACAAGTTATTATAATACATAAACATGGTATTCAAATACATTTTGCATAGACATCAACTTATGGGTTTTGTGGCAGAGGTTGTCTGGATTCTCTGATGGCTTGTTATATGTGATTTTCTTAGCTTTATTAAGTTTCTGTGGTTGCTAATGAGATTTCTTTATAGTCCTCTGTAGGTAAGAGTTGATTGTGAAATTTTGGCTGCTTATGTTTAAGATTTGATTCTCATTCTCAAACATTTACATGTATAATTTTGAGAACACATTTTATTTAACACAATATAGTAAACAGAATGAATCATAACTATGAACGTTTTCCAGAAGCATTTCTTAGATAAATTTTTTTATAAAAAGGAAAACAAAACAACATGTAAGATTTACAGTGGAAGAATATACTTGTAGTTAACTTCCTTGTTGATTTAAAAAATATATTTGGATTTATTTTGGCAGGGTGGGGAATCATCTAATAAAAAATTTAAAACAAACTTCATTTTTTCTAACCAGAGTGAAGAGACAGGGAGAGAATCAAATATGTGTGAGCTCCCTCTGTTGCTCTGTAACAGCATTTTATTCATGACATGTGATGTGATAAGGAAATTTTTGCTAATGTGTCAAAACAAATTCAGTTTTCCCTTAAGGAAATTTATAACTTTATTTAAATGGAATGTAAAGGAAGAACCCCCTATATGTGAAATTCTGACCTTCAAATTTATGTTCATATTTTTAAATTATTAAAACATTAAAAAGACATCTATTTCTCACCACTAAGGGGGAAAAAACACTTCAGCTGTATTTAGTAAGTCCTCACTGAGGTCCCAAACGTTAGGATAAAATGCAAGGCCTAACTGAGTAAAGTATCAACTGGGATGATGATAGTGAATAGATTGGCAAATTTGCCAACTGGATTTATGGTAACTTTTATATGAATTAAGTAAGAGTAAAATGTGAACACACAGAAGTAGTATTGGCAAAAATGAGGAGTTGTTTTAAAATTATGTAAATGGCATTTTACAATGCTGTGAAATACAATTTTTTTTTTTTTTTTTTTGAGACAGAGTCTCACTCTGTCACCCAGGCTGCAGTGCAGTGGCATGATCTCTGCTCACTGCAAGCTCTGCCTCCCGGGTTCGCACCATTCTTCTGCCTCAGCCTCCCGAGTAGCTGGAACTACAGGCGCCCACCACCACGCCTGGCTAGTTTTTTTTTTTTTTGTATTTTTAGTAGAGACGGGGTTTCACCCTGTTAGCCAGAATGGTCTCCATCTCCTGACCTCGTGATCCACCTGCTTTGTTCTCCTAAACTGCTGGAATTACAGGGGTGAGCCACTGCACCCAGCCTGTGAAATACTATTTTTATGGTAACCTAGAATTTTATAATTATTTCTTATAAGTTTAGGATTAAATGAATTACATTATGTAAAAATACATTTTTGTCTTTATTGTGTACCTGTATACAGTTGAATAATTTTGGTAACACATACCTTAGTCTTAACAAATTATGTTATGATGTGAAAATGGTAGCGCTCTTGAATGTATTTATTTTTGTAGTAGTGGGCAATGTAATTATCACTCATAAAATGAAATGTGAGACTTCCGAGTCTGAAATATTATTCATATTATAATGCTCTGCAGTTTTATTAATAACAATGAGAGCTGAAGCACTGACTTTAACTGGTATCCAAAGCAGGTGAATCAAAAGTCTTGACACTCTCTATATATAGAGAAAGTCTATATATAGATATAGATATCTATATATAGAGATATATATATATAAAAGATATCTAAAGTAAAAAACTTAGCATATATATGTAGAGTCTATATATAGATATATAGAGACTATATATGTCTATATATAGACATATGGACACTATATATATAGACTATATAGACTGTATATGTATCTATATATATGCTAAGTTTTTTACTTTAGATATCTTTTTAAAAGAACTTCTTTTTTTCACCTTCTCAAACCTAAAGCATTCATTTTATAGAAGGCAGTAGAGGAAGTTCCTAGTGTATTTGTAACTTTAAAACTAGTGTTTATATTTTACTCAAATTATTCGTAAACTGGTAGTTGAAAAACAAAGGATTATGTAATATAGTTTATTTCTCCATATTCTTCTGCTGCTTGAATCTCATTCCAAAACATTTTAGCATCATATATTATTACCACTCTCTGAATATCACTGTTGTTGATATGCTTAACATACCTTGATCTTCAAAAAGGAAAAAAAAAGCAAGAAAGAGAGTGAGTTTTGGGAAATTGTCTCTTTTGTCTTTACATGACACAAAGCATGTGTGAAACATGTTTTCTGTTTCAGCAGTCCTTTGCCATGTATTATGACTGAATGTTGCTCCCCAAATACCATCACTCTGGGGGTTAGAGCTTCAGCCTCCAGTATGATGGTACTGGGGTTAGAGCTTCAACCTCTGGTGTGATGGCATTTGGGTTAGAGCTTCAACCACTGGTGTGATGGTATTGGGGTTAGAGCTTCAACCTCTGGTGTGATGGTATTGGGGTTAGAGCTTCAACCTCCA
>NC_045440.1:118903230-118923173 GCF_002776525.5 Piliocolobus tephrosceles | reverse complement strand
CTTCAACCTCTGGTGTGATGGTATTGGGGTTAGAGCTTCAACCTCCAGTGTGATGGTATTGGGGTTAGAGTTTAAATCTCCAGTGTGATGGTATTGGGGTTAGAGCTTCAACCTCCAATATGATGGTATTGGGGTTAGAGCTTCAACCTCCAGTGTGATGGTGTTTTGGGATGTGGCTTTTGGGATGTAATTAGGGTTTAAGGTCATAAGGGTCCTGGTCTGATGGGGATTAGTGGGCTTATATAAAAAGACACAAGAGAGCTTGCTCTATCTCTGACTCCCCCCCCACACAAAGTAGAGGTCGTGTTAGCATATGGGGAGAAGGTGGCCATCTCCAAGCCAGGAAGAAAGCCCTCACTAGAAACCAAACCCTGCAAAACCTTAATCCTGGACTCCCAGCCTTCAGAACGGTGAGAAATTTTATTTCTGTTGTTTAAGCCACCCAGTCTATGGTATTTTGTTCTGGCAGCCCAAGCAGACTAAAACACCATGTTCAGAGAGAATTTAAAGTGAAAATTACTTTTACGTTTGCACCAGAATGTAACTACATTTGATACTTAAGGGGCATAAGCAGGTCTAGAGTTTGTAGGAAACCTTTATGTTATTTAATCCCTGTAATCATGGTGCCCTCTTGAGAGTTTGCATGTTTAAAATATTTAAGTTTAACTCACTCATGATTTCTTTAAGAAAGAAAGAAAAAAAAAAACAGATTAGATGTGGGAAGCAGGCCCCTTAATGTTTGTTCTTGTTCAGAATCAGAGTTCATATAGGTATTCCCTGTATGGCATTGTATACAGGATTTACCATCATTGACAACATTAGAAATATTGGGACTAGTTTTCCTACTGACCTCGATTCACCAGAGGGTGGTGGGAGAGTATTTGGGAGGTATTCTCATACAGTGTGGTGAACAACCTAGTGAATAACCTCACAGCTAAGACTGAATCCTCTGTTTTTGAGCCATTACAAGTTTGCTCAAGCTAGAATTTACTCTCTCAGATTCCAGCATTCAGTGTTGCTCCAGTATGAAATTTTAGATCCTATAGAAGTGAAAGTGCAGAACACCTGGGACTCATATCCTGTCTATCACTGATTTATCTTCTGTTTCACTCCTTTGGTTTAGACCCTGTTCTCTTTTCTAAACTCTCACAATAGCTGCTGAACTTGTCTTCTTTCCTGTGGGTTTGTTGTCTCTAATCTATCCTCCACTCTGCCAACAGAGTAACCTTTATGAAATCTGATAATGGTCCTCTTTGGCTCTTGAATGAAACCTTTCTCTGCCTTCTTATCATCCTCGTGGCACCCAAAGCCCTTCGTCTATTCACTACTTTTCTGATGCAGCCTCATCTCCTGATATTCCTCTCTGATGGTTTGCAGACCAGTCAGATTTATTCATTTACTACTCAAAGATCTGGAGCACTTTTTGTGTCCAGGAGTACCAAGATAATTAACGCACAGTACCTGTGTCATGAATGGCCTCAATATGAATCATATTCATGCTTCAGAACTCAGCTCGGCCCTTCAGGTCCAAAGGGAAGTCTTCTCTCATTGGGCCTACTATTAGGGAGTAACTCTGTCCTGTATATTTTACTGATCTTTCTAAAATAGCACCATATTATAATTAGTTGTTTACAGCTTTATCTCCCTTCTAGATGCTGAGCTTCCAAGATGGGAACTGTGTCCTATCCACACATATTCCAGACACCAAGCTTAGTGCCTGACTGAAGTAATCCCTCAGTCAATATTTGTAGATTTTAATTTACTCCAATATGCCTGAAAAGTCCTTAGTTTGTAGATTCTTCATCTGTTCTCCGACTTACGGTTTTCATCAGTCAAATATTTGCTATACTATTTACCATGTATGGTTTAAAAAAAAAAAAACACTCTTATTTAATTCCATTTCTTGCTTAGATTAGGTAGACTTATTTGAGAAGTATTGGACCAATTATAGATAGTTTGAAATCATGGTGCAAATATGTATCTTTCAGGGTCTGATTATCTAATCTGTATATTGTTTTGTACGTTTGGTGACTCTCCCAATATCTCTCTCTAAGAATATCTCAACTTCATGAGTGTCAGTAGCCCTTCGACTCCTTTTTCTTCAGATATTCACAAGCATGCCGTCCCTCAGATTTCGTCATTCCTCATGACAACAGACCCTTATGACCAGCAACTCAGAAACCCCTGCGATCTGCGATCACATCCCCCCATTCTTTCTTGTACGTTCTCCATTTCCTCAGCCTTTATGAAACAAGCGCCCGTCTGCATCAGACGTCTTCATGCTCTGGATTCCCTGTTATGCCTCCACTTGTGCTCAGTGATCCTTTTACTGGTCTTTATTTGACTGCCTGTGTTATTCCTCCCAAACAAGGCTCTTCACTTTTTTATATATATATATACTTTTGTTACATATGTATACATGTGCCATGCTGGTGTGCTACACCCATTAACTCGTCATTTACATTAGGTATATCTCCTAATGCTGTCCCTTCCCCCTCCCCTCTCCCCACAATAGACCCCGATGTGTACACACACTTTTTTTTTAACCCTTCTCGGTTATGTATTCTAAACTCTTACTCTTTGTAAGCAATATATGTATTTTTTAACCACAAAGGCATCCTCAGCTTCCTCCCATTCCTAACAGGGAAAGGGTACTCCATCTTCTTTCCTAACCTGTCTTATTTAATCCCTTTCATCGGTCCTTCTGACTTCCACACTAGCCTTTGATTTCAGTCTTCCTTTCTACCAATCTATTTATTTCTGCACAAAAGTATATTAAATTATGCCCTATCTTCTTAACATTTTCCTCTGAAGCTTTTTCCCCTCTGTCAGCTCATGGCCTAGAACTGAAAGGTTCTTGCCAGCTTAGGGTCATAGTTAATGGATTCAACAGCAATCAACGAGTTTCTTGAACTTGCTAGTCTGTCTAGTGGCCCGATTTGCAAACATTTTTTATTACAAGAATACTTTGACTAATTTAATAGAAAGTTCAGAACTAGCCAGTTTAATATTGTCAGGAAGCCTTTCCTGATTACTTCAGTCGGCCTGATCTTTCCTTCTCAAAATTTCTCAGGCACCTATATCATTCATTTTTGCAGCTATCTTGTTAATTCATAAAATTAACAAATCAAAAGTTCTTTAGAGACCTCTTTGTTCTGACATGAAAATCACTTAACATATTCTTTACTGCAATTTCACAACCCTGACAAATGGGTTATGCTTCTCCTGTAATTACTACATTTACCTTAGTGTTACTCCATATTTTCACATTGGTTTGCACACATATCTAACTTCAATCAGGATGGACTATTTTTGTTTTGCCTTACCCAGGACTATGTACCTAACTTGTTTCCTCATACTGATTAAGTGTTCTTTCTATACCAAATCCCTAGTTTACTGGCCTATTTTCTCCCAAGAAGACTTCACATTCTACAATTTCTGGACCGTGTCTTGTCTTTAACCGATACTCTTATTGTCTCTAAATTTCTCAGAACAGTGCTGAATGTGGGGGTCAATATTTACTAATTTATGTCATGATATTTATAGAATATCAAAAAACAGGGTCAGGTAAAATAAATGTTTGTACATCATGGTGGAATATTATCATGACATTAAAAGTCAGGCCTTCAAAGAATAATTGCACAAAATGGTCAGTTTATGAGATTTATTAGAATGCCTAAGGTACTAATAACATGAACTTTCTAAAAAAATTATTAAGTTCTTCAGATTGGGAGGAAGACATAGGAACCCAGTATGCAGTCTCAGCTTTTGGTTACCCTGTCTTTACCGCTTTCTTTCTGATGGATTTTCTCATTTAATGCATCTCTGCCACTTTAATTTTGTAAAGATCTCCTATACACAAAGCACCTTTATATTTCCCTACCAGTTACTGTTAGATGTTTTGTGTGATTAGCATCCTCTGAATGCTTCAGAACTATGCTTTCTGTAGTATGCTGGTTTACCAGATGCTGAAAACTAGAGTTATCAAGTAACTACCTGATGTTACCCTCTCATTTTCTATGGTTCTGCTCAATATAGTGGACATTGTTGGCACAAAATAAATAAATACACTGGAGACTTTCTGTAATATAATACAGATTTTATGCTGTGGAAACACGCTGTAGACGATTCCACTCTCATGCATATGAATGGGGTGCAAAATGGGTGTGGAATTTTCTGTAGAGTAACCTTTCTCTTCTTCAGGAGAGGTAGTCATAGATGTTTACTGCATTAAGATGTTGAAATAACCTGTCCAGTGAAGGCACATTTTTTTTATTAACATAAAATCAATTGTTAAGAGTAATCTTTTTCACTGATTTCCAGATCATGCTTTTAATTAGCATAAAAACATGGAAGCAATATTAATAATGAAAATATATATTGTGTAATTTTCAATCTACAACTTATATATACAATTGTTATTTTAAAATTTGACTCAGATCAGCTTCTTCAAAGCCACTGTAAAGCTTTCCATAAGTTTTTGAAAGTCTACACTTAGATTTTACATATTTGCTTACCTTACCTCCACAGTTCTGCTCACTGGCATGTACACCATTTCTGTACCTCTCCTGCAAAAACACTCCAACTCTCTTTTATTCCTTCTCATTCTTACCTGATAGCCAATCAGCCAAAATGCCAATTTTCTGCCAGTTTTTCATCTGCATTTCCTTTTTATATTCCCTGTGTCACTGCCCCGCTTAGTTTTTAATCATCTCCTTCCTAGCTCATAGCATTGATTCCTTAATGGTTTAACTGGATGATGCCAGTGATACTGTTCTTAATTTCGTTTTCTTGGTGAGGTTCTTAACTGTAACCATTGTGTACCTTGTGTGTCCTAATAATGTGTAGCTACTCTGATTTGTGATTCTATTACAGTTGACCTCACATTCTATTTTGAAATAGTTTTTTAAAGAATCATAAAAAAATGGGGAACTAAGTACTTGTCCTTAATAATTGCATGTAATACCATCTCTACAAATGAATGACTATATATATATATATATATATATATATCTTTATATGCCTCTAGATGAGATTTTATAAGTCATCTAGAGACTATTTATAATAAAGTGATTAGAGACTACTGATTAATCTGAACACTGTCTACTGGTTTAGTTTTGAATTTTGTTTTTCAATTATCATTTATTACCCTAGAATTTCTAGTACCATTCTGAGGATAGTAGCTAGATTAATAATGGTCAGTGAAGTTGAAAGTGTCATATAAATGTAACACAAGACAATTAAAGTAGAGATTGGGTGTGTTTGAAATCTTTAAAAATCATATTTAAATAAAAATTTTGCTTCCTTATTGGTGTGGACTTATACTTTCTTGATTGTAATCCTGATCCCCTCATTTTCTGGCTACGTGAATGCTATTTAACCTCTCTCAGAGTGTTGCTGTGAGGATTAAGAGACGTAGCGTATAACTCAAATTAATGTCATGTTTTGTGGGACTATGTGCTCAGTACATGTTAGTCATTATTATAACTAATTTCCTATTATAACGAGGTACACAATAGTTTTATAGTTATGTACAAAGAGGAGTGTAGCAACGTTTTTCACGTAAATTGCTCAGCTTGCAAATTATTATAGAATTCAGTAAATAATTAGCCTTGAGTTTTACTTTCCCAGAAAGGTTGTATCAGTCTTTTATGGTGCCTATTTAAGTTACTAACTTTTCTCTACAGCGATTGCTTCTTAATGCTAAAATCAGAAAGAATGTAAGCAAGAAGGAGAGCAGGCCAATTTAAAATTATCCGTTTGGGGTATATGAACAAGCAATTGATTATGCTTTGATCTTTCCGGTTTACCTGTCTGTTGAAATCTAAGATGGCTGGAAACAAAATCGTCCTCATTTCCTGGTAATAGATTTAGAAAGGTTCTAATTTGGGGTGCCTTACTCAGATTCTGAGACTTTGAGAATGGATAACAGTGATGGTTTGATTTTTATTTAGAAGGAACAGTTTATCTCAACCCTATTAGCTCAAAGGAGTTAATATCAGCTGAAGTGTAATACCAGAATGACATCTTTTTATTAATGCTCAATTATCCTGAGTATTTGGGGAGGTAAATATCTCTTCATCTATTAACTGTACTTTTTTAAAGTTGACTTTTTTCCTCAGGAACATTTTCAAGTGAGGGTTTAATTGGCTGGTGAAGGAGACCTTTAGCTCATAGTTTCAGTTTTATTATAAATTGCCCATTAGTGCATTAGAAACGAAGTGAAGAAGTGAGTAGAATTATGACTATTCTTTTATTCTATTTGTTCTAATCCTGCCACTGAGTTTTTTTCTTTTTAATTTTTTAATATATGAACTCAGTATGAAAGATGTTGGGGAAATTGAATACATTATTGGTTAAGTTGTCAGGAATAGTATGGTCTTCAGATACTCATTTTTCTGATTTCAAAACTGAACAAAGCCTCACACACATTTGGAGTTAAGCTATTTCACCTTGTATATTAAATATAATTTTGCACATCTGAAAAATAACAGGTAATGTGCTCACCTAAACGATATTCTTCTTTTGTGAGGCACATATTTTCTTGGGAGATTAGAGCTTAGAGAATAAAGATTAAGTGACTACTAAAAATTAATAGGAAGGCGGAGTCAGAATGAAAAAAATGGCTGAAGCCTGAAGTCTTTGTTTATATCATCTTATATAATCAACACCTTCTCTTTATCAAATTCTTGAAGCCATGAGTAATAACAGTATTTTTTATGATGAAACGTGATATCCCCTGGAAAACTTGTATATAAATTGCACAGTCTTATGTTCCCAAAGGATGCTGAACCCTTGAAAGAAACACAGGATTATACACATAATAAAGGGTAGGTAAGTAGCTGGAAAAAATCTATAAAAGGAATCCTCACATCATTGTATCTCTCCTAGAAATTAAACCATTTGGATTCTCCTTACTAAAAATTCCTTGGTAGGAGACGAAGTTTGAGTTATTGTTCAAAATTGGACTACTGGCAGTGTTTCAGGGGTCAGTTCTGTAATTAATCCTTGTGTGACTATCTAATTTATTGCTAGTAGAAACAAATAGTCTGGTTCTTTGACACATAATTTAAGGCAGGACAGTCTGGGGATCCCTTTTCTAATGTACTAGAACTAATATTTTGTCTTTAGCACATAGCTGGTTGCCATTTCCTATGTAAGGCATGAATTTGTGATTTTTAACTGTGATTTTATTGTTTTAAAATTTCCGGTACTTAGGTATTCTCTCTCTCTTCTCTCTTGCTTTCAGAATTGAGTCCCTTTCTAACATTTTTCGTTTTGACCAAATTATAGATGTATTATATTGTTAGAAAATAGAAGAATGAAACAACAGATTTAGGATGTTGAAAGATAATAATAATACTTTTTTTTTTAATGTGTTACCTACTAGTTCAAACATCTTCAGGTTTTAGAAAACTAGACCCACCTTAAGTCCATTCTAGTATTACCAGCATTACCAGTTTGAGTAGATGACCCAGAACATTCTTTCTTTTCTTTCTTTTTTTGGAGATGGAGTCTCGCTCTGTCACCCATGCTGGAGTGCGAGTGGCGTGATCTTGGCTCACTGCAACCTAGCTCCTGGGTTCAAGAAATTCTGCTGCCTCAGCCTCCCGAGTAGCTGGGATTACAGGCGCTTGCCACCACGTCTGGCTAATTTTGTATTTTTAGTAGAAATGGGGTTTCACCATGTTGACCAGGCTGGTCTCGAGACTCAGAATACTCTTAATCATTTTACATGTTTTCATGTTAGCCTGATTTATCTTGATATTGTGTTCTGCCCTTCTTCCCACAGTGTAAAATGTTTGCAAATAATTTATTGTTCGACATTATTTTTCAGCATGTACTCTGCCAGTGGTATCACTACCATTTTCGCTGAAAGATTTGCTTAACAGGCCATCATTGTTGTTTTTAAATTATTTCTATTGATTATACCAAGCAAGTGAAATCCTATATAGATTTCCACTACTTTAAACTCTTCCACGGTTCAGCACTCTTGGAAATTTTTGTGATGTTGGAAATTTTCTATAATATGTGCTGTCCAATATGGTAGCACAATTTATAGAATATGTGCTTTGCATCCAAGTTTTAGAAATAGCCGTGAAGACAATATAAAATGAATAATAAGTGTTGCTGTTACATTATCTTTTTGTATGCAGAAGCTTTGTTTCTAACCACTCTCCCATACTACTAATGTGTTAATAAAAATGAACACTACAGTTTTCAGGAATCTGCTAAATAATCAAATTGAGAATGGTTATTACCATTCTACATATTAACCCATAAAATATTAAATACATTCCTGTTGCTTTTATCTGGTGCCTGTCCCACCACCACCATTGTTTAGGATGACATATTTTATACACCGGCATACATGGTGCTTATGAATTTAATCTTCACAACACCATGTGGAACGCTGAGTGAGCCTGATAGAGATAAAATACAGCTTCTTCTTTCCTGGCTTCTCTATACTATAGACAAATTCTTACTTTACCTGAATTTAGAAGTACTTAAAATTGCATTCAAATTCAATTTGTAGGGCATTGAATTGGTGGCATTTTTCTCTGGTAGGTATTCTGTATCTCATGAGAAATTTTACTATACAGTCCCTAGGGAGAACTGATCTGCTTTCACTAAATCCAGAGTATGCCAGAAGATGTAACCATAAGATGCTTAATTTCTGGTAAAATTGAAAGTTTTTTTGTTCAAATAAAATGCATCAGGTGCTTTCAAAAGACTTGGTGAAGATAAAAATAAGTACATTTTTGTCTTTAAAAGATATGCTTCTACATACTGACAAAAGCAATCTTTAAAGGACAGAGTTGTTTGAACTAATACCTCCTTCATTAGCAGCCATACTAAAATCTTTGTAAAAGTTCAAGAAATTACAAATTTTGGAATGGTATTATAACCACTATTATAGTGTTACATATATCTATAAGCAACTTTGATCACAGTGTTGGCTATGTGAAATTATGCTGACCAATATTAAGGTGTTTATTGAAGACAGTTAATTGCATTCATACATTATTCAAATTTTTTTCGAAGAAGCACTATGTTAATGCCATTTTATATTATTTTAGAACTTTCTATTGTTTGTTTACCACAGACTTACATTTGAGAGGAAGAGTTGATATTAATACAAATGGCATGTGCCTTTTCTGATGCTACTCTTAGAAATAAGAAGAAAATACCGGGCGTGGTGGCTAACACCTGTAATCCCAGCATTTTGGGAGGCCTAGGTGGGCAGATCACAAGGTCAGGAGTTTGAGACCAGCCTGACCAACATGGTGAAACCCCGTCTCTACTAAAAATACAAAAATTAGCCAGGAGTGGTGGCGCATGCCTGTAATCCCAGCTACTCAGGAGGCTGAGGCAGGAGAATCGCTTGAACCTGGGACGTGGAGGTTGCAGTGAGCTGAGATCGTGCCATTGCACTCCAGTCTGGGCAACAGAGCGAGACTTATCATTGCAACCAAGACAAAAATTAGAATTATGAGTGTTTTGTGGTATGAGACAATACAGTAGGTCTATCAGCACATGCCAATTATTGCTGAAGAGCAGACAATAAAGCGATCAGTTAAAGCCAAATCTGTCTCTTAATGTGCATATTTAGCATCTTTATGGGGAAGTAAAACACATTCTCACCCACTTATCTTATTATTTCAATAACACTATCATAGAAATGATTGAATAAATTCAGTTATGAATAATTTTTAAGAAGCTTGACCAAAAAGCAATTTTCTGGACTCTGGAGTTTTTGTTTGTAAAAATGTTGTGAAATAGTGTCCTGATAGATTGTACTCTTTTATTTTTCATGAAGGCTAAGCTAGTCTTAAAACTATTTTGGAAAGAGAATGGGAGTTTCTTTTCTATATCTTGATTTTGGCAATAACCTTCTCAGCCTTCCAGTTGGCCAGGAATTTTTTACAATTCACTTGATTTGAGTAACAATCCTGACACTCAATTGATGGACTGGAAAGAAAGCTTCCTTTTGACAACCAAGCGTTAGCCGGAGACTTATCCATGTATCAACGGATATTGTTATCATGATGCTCTTTTAGGTAGCCTTCTTTTCAGGTTGGCTTTGCGATATATTAAAGCCTCAGACTGCAGAGAAACCTTTAAATATTCAGAATGGAATTTAGGGATTAATCAGAAGTCTTTTAAATGCAAGTTTGCCTAGAGTTTGAGACAGCTTTCCAAATAGTTTATATGGATAGTTTTTTGGGGGTTTTTTTGTTTGTTTGTTTGTTTGTTTGTTTGAGACAGAGTCTCACTCTGTTGCCCAGGCTGGAGTGCAATGGTGTGATCTCAGCTCACTGCAAGCTCTTATATAGATAGTTTTAAGGGAATTGATTTCCAGATACTAAACTTTCACATGTACCCACATGTTCATAACTACCTTAGAAAAGAAAAGCATAGCCTAAACATACCCCAAGTTTTACCATGATGCATCTTCCTAACGGAAGGGAGATCAAACACTGTTTTTTCTGGATCCCTCCTAGTGATTTATGAAACTACCTGAAACCTTTTAAGCCCTTCTGATTTATCAAAATTATTAAAACCTTTTAAGCCTCTTGCCTTTCCCTGTCCTTTACAATTCTTGTATATTTCTGTTAAGAGCAAAGCTTGCACTTAATGGTATATTTTGGGATATGTTGGGATTCTCTGAGAACAATTTTTTTTCCTCCCCTAAACTTAGTATCTGATCTTGGAAAAGCAAAATCAAAAGGTTTATCACAGGGGATTTGTGTGATTCAAATAGGATCAAAGTGCCTAGAAACAATAGCTTGGCTAATTGTTAATCAGAAGGACAATGCGCATTTTTAAATCAACATGAAAGTAACATGATTGCTATGAACTGTAGATCTTTCAGAATCAAGAACATAAGAAAGACAACAAAAAAAAAAAAACCCAAAAACTCAAAGTATAGAAATGTATGGTAGTAAACCAAATCCCTGTTATCTGAATTTATTACAGAACATACAATTTTACTAATTTTTGCTGAGAACAGACTATATGCTCTAAGACCAATGTCTTATTTTAACAGTTATTAACAATATGTCTAATTCACATTAACATAATATGTAGTAGCAAAGAATTCACATGCTCTCTTTTCTTTGATATTATTTTATGAATAAGTCTATCAACTTGCCAAAATTTCACACATTTCATTATTTCCTTTCAGGCTCATTATTTTCTGGTGTTATCAAACTGAGTCAGCTCTCACCACTTACACAACTTGTACTCACTCAAGTTTTATCTTTCACTATACCTTTTCATATTATAAAGCAAACAGACACTTTATTTTGAAAACTTTTTTAAAAAATTTCCACTTGACAGATGAAGTACATGATCCTTAACTTAGTTACACAGTTGAACTTTCCTCTGCCATTGCTTGTATAAAGTATGGAGCACCCGTATGAATTATAATAGAGAGAGCTAAGATGTAGATGTTTGAGATATGTCTATCATTTATAGTCATTTTCACAGATAGGCAAAGCTCTTAAATGCCATCACACAATCTCCTACAGTTATACTCATTGATATTACACTTCATTATTGTGGGAAAAGTACTTACATTATAATTACTCAAAGATATAGCCATGCTATAATTCTAATAGGTTGGTGATTAATTTGTCAATACCCTATCTTAAAAATTCACTGGTTATCTAAAAATGATCCATTAAATTGACTTAGTTATGTTTAACCTGACAAACTACAGCACATAACTATTGTTGATATAAAAATATTTTAGTTGAATTCATAGTTTTATGTCTTTCTCAGTGCTCGACGTTGTTAGCAGTGAACTTTTAAATACGTTTAAAGTTTTGATTAGTCTCTTCATGAGGACATCAAACCAAATTTTATTTTAAAAATATTCATAATCTTGGAATTTGCTTAATATTGGTAAAATCAAGGAAAGTTCAAGGAAAGCTATATAACGTTTTCAAACCAAAATTATCAAAACTGTCATAGTAATTTGAATATTTACCTCAATTACATAAGCTTGGTTTATGTCCTTATTCAAAAGTGCTCTGAGGTTGTATCTTCTATAAAGATTGCTATTTTTTAAATCAAGTATTAGCACATTTAAATTTTGAAAGTTCAGGTGTTTTTGATTTTTTTTTTCTTTTTTGAATTCTGGAAACATTAGATCAATGTGTTTATTAACCTCTTTAAGGCAATCATAACAGAACTCATTATTAGAGATATTATTGTATAATTTATTAACACATCATAGATACAGGAAAACATCTGAAAATTACAGTGTGAGATGAAGTCTTTTCTAAATTAAATAAACACAGAAACAGAGCTTTCAGCTTCTATTCTTCAACTTCAGCCTTGGGTCAAGAGTAAACAAACACAAAAACTCACTGGTTTGAATGTGAAATTTTTCATCTCTTTTTTTTTTTTTTCATGAGTTTGAAATACGTTCTTGCAGAAACAAATCAATATAAGAAACTACAAAATACAATCTCTGTTGCCTCTCATTCAATGAATAATAGAGAATCGTAGTTAGAGATCACCAAATGGTCAGCAGTGGATTCACTATCATTGCAGTCACCAACTAGCAGTAACTTATTTGCTGTGTGCACACCAGAAGAAGAACCAAACAAGTAGGCTAGGAACCAGAAATAGTAACAGAAACACAGAGTTCGGATAAGAAAGAGAAATAGAGAACTCTTACGGAAGATAAAGTTCTAATACTGTTCAGTTCTGTTGTTTGGAATTGACTCCTAGGACCAAAGAAAAGTGTGCCTTTGCTTAAATATTTCTAGTAGGTAAGTCACTTCTGAGAGGCATAAGCATGGAACCTCCAAAACTGTCCAAGAATAGTTACGAAAAAGTTTGAAACATCACACATGTACAAATATAGAATAAACGTATACTAAAAATTTAACTCATTAATAAGGAAAATAGTGAGATGGAAAAACTGCCTTAAAGGAAAATCAGAGGAACGTGACATTCTGAAGCTAATACTGTCCAATAAGGTAATGGAACATTAACCTTTGAGGTTATCATTTCTTTTGGGGAGAAAAGTAACATGTAACTTAACAGAGTCTAAGACTTTAATTAATAGTAAATAGCAAAGTCAAACACAAGTACATTCCCTTAGATAATTAAATAATCCTTTTGTGAGCCTGTCAAATAGTCCCTAGGGTATACTAAAAGAACATGCCACCTCCTTTTTATTTTTTGCCTAATTTTCAAGTTTTGCATAATTTTTCATAGCACTGCTAACAGAGAAAAATATTAGATGTCATCTTAAAAATATTCATGTTAAAATTAGTTTTTCAAAGCCTACATAAATGGTAAGTTTGACTACTGAGTAGATTATACTTGTCATCTAGTTTATCTCCCAACAGGCTAAATGGCTTTAACCAAGAATCTATAGCAAGTTATAGGGAGAAGAGCTGAAAGATAAATGAGGTGAGATGATCTGGAAAATACCCAGTTTTATGTTATTTCTTTTTTTCTGTACTTTTCATTGCTCTTTAGCCTATTTCTTCTGATCTCCTAGGGCACAAAATGTATGTGTATGTATACATACAGAACATTCCTGGAACTTAAACCTAAGGATAATTGTCTTGAAACTGCTGACAGGATAAAAACCTCATGTAATTAACACTGCCAATCACAATCAGTACATATATTAATGCTGTTTTTTTTAAAGTGGTTCCATGTCATCTGTTGATGAATTTGCAAAACAATTATGATTACATTGACAGTGAAGAGGTGTGTATATGAGTCAGTGTCTAGAATCTGGATGCTTATTTCCCTTTTTGCTGAGTTGAGTATTTTAGATGGAATTAAATGGGAACTAGAAATTTTGTGAGTTACTGCCAAAATATAGTTACGAATTTTACAAAAAGCATTTCTTGAAAAGCATATTCTAGATTATTTTGTTTAGCAATTTATATTTTAGAGTTTTGGAAAAACATTATATTCAATATAATTAATTCTTCTTTTCTTTTGAACTGTCATAGAACTTCACTTTGTAATCTTATGTTTTTAGTAAATATAGACTTAAACAAGACCTTTAAATTTATTTTGCATAGTTTTTGTTTCTTTCCGTATTGTTATTAATGTTGTCTGCACAATATGGGACAAAACCTTTTGAATTTAAAGTTATAATATAGAAAATATTTTTATGTATCCTGAATTTCCTGACAAAATAATTTAGTAGTTTTTTTGTTGGCACCACATCTATTGTGTATTAAATACATTGGGGAAAAAAAACCCACAATATATAATTTAAAATTCCAGCTCTTAATTTTTTAATCCAATGACCATCCATTGAAATGGACTTTGAGTCACTAAATAAATTATTTTGAAAGATAATCTTTTTATTAGATTCTAGTATATTTCAACCCATTAACTGGGACATGATTTCTAAAGGAAACATATTTCAAATTTACATACTGGATTTCAAAATTGATTAAAAATTTAAGTTTAAAGATTACTACAATAAGCACTTATGCTGGTAAATCCTTCCTGATAATATTGTGAAGAAGTTATAGTCATCTGAAGGATGTGTTTCTACTTAATTTTGCACAGTGTGTGCCTTTATAACTAAAGCATTTTTTTTTTAAATGATACGTTTGCTTTTTTGCTTTTTCTCTTGTCCAATTTACTGTCCTTGAAAATACTACTTATAAGTTAATAAGGAAAACAAAAAATAGCAGGCAAAAAAAGTTGTAAAATATTACCATAAGGATAATACATCAAAGAAATTTTAGTGGAATTTTCATCACATCGTGTTGTTGGACATGTGTAACTAGGGCACACATATTAAAGTGGTCCCTACCCTTTAGGAAAATGCATAGGAAAGTGTTGTATAATAGCACATGAGATGGATAAGCTTGACAGTTGTAAAAGGCAAGTGATGTTCGTGGCCAACATACTTTACACATGACTGTATATGAGCATTTGGTTTGTATCTGTTGATGTTGTGTGAGAAGAAGTAAATTTCTGACAGTTTAATTCGATGTTGGCAAAAGGCATTGCGGAGGAAATATCACCTTTACTCTTCTAACCTCTTTTTTAAAGTGATCAGAGCTGTGCCGTACAGAGTTTCTTTAACTTTGATAAGTATATCCACGGTCCCTAATAATTTTCTCCATTTACACTAACATCTATAAGGGCTGATCCAACTTTTGTGCAGCTGAAAACTTACCAAATTTGGAAGCCCCACTTTAGGAAAAATAATTCATAGTTTTGGATATTCCACTAGGCCAAAAAGTAGTATTTGTTTAAAATGAGAAAATAAGTCACAGTAAATTACAGAATTTAAATTTTAACAAATACCACAGTTATCATGAAAACCCAGAAAAGTAGCATAATATTTATGTTCATTATCTTTCTGATAATCACTATAATCTTTTTCTCTTACATTTTTGTATTTTTGCTCTTTGATCACCTAATCGTATGACGAGACTTTTGTAATATTTTCTAGAGTGAGAATAGTTTTTTCTTTAGCCTGGAATAATAAAAATGTATTTTTTATTTTCGATGTTATAGAATAGCTTCCTTTAACTTTACAACTCATTATTGGTGTGTGATTTAAATTTATAGTATTGTCATTCCATTTGGAAACACTTCCCATCAGATTTCTTACATATATACTGTAAGATTTGGATACGTTTTCCACAGGCTAACTTATGGCTCTGTGAATCTGAAGCTTTGTTGCACTTCTACTACCAAGAATTGTGTAGTGCTGGGCATGTTGGAAAGTTTCTTCTTGGGATATGACCTCTAGCCCTTCATTTTCCTGTCCTTACACCTGGTGGATGTTTGGAAGCCTTTCCTACATCACAGTGGCTTGCTGAAGAATTCTACTGGATCCAGTTTTAGTATGGGTTCTTAAAAGTTTTACTACATAGTTAAGTAATAGTCAAAATTAACACAAATGCAATTATCAAAGAAATCCAGTCAACCAGGATTGAAAGTGTCAAACAGTGCAACAATCAAGGCCATTCTTTGTCATGGTCAAGAGCACAGAGCCTGGAGTCAAACTGACAAAGGTTTGAGATTGATGAAAGATTGCCAGGTGACTTTTTGGTCTCTCCTACATAGTCTAGAAATCAGAATTTGGAGCTTTAAACTTTAACATAGGTAGGATACCAACTCTACCCTTTAAAGTTATTTTCTTTCATGCAGAAAGACATAATTTTTAGTGTATCATAACATCAATTCATACCATTAATCTGACTTTTTTCCTCTGCATATTGAATCATAGGAACTTCTTTTCACAACAATTTTTGTTGTTATAATGTTATTTTAATGTTACTAATTAGCCCTGCAGTATCCATATGACATCCTTTGGCATCATCTCTCATTGTCTCTCTCTCTCTCATTTTAATAACTGTTGTATAAAAATTGCATGAGGAATAAGTTCCCAACTACTGTGATCTACTTATAATAGCTGTACTTTCTTCATACAGTCTTAAGAGGCATGTCTAGTTAAAGTACCTTCCAGAGAAGGTGTGTATTTATGCAAAGCTTTTCAAGAGCTTGCTAAAAGTGAAGCTTTTGCATGATTTGTATAAGAAAGTAATTAGGATATCTATCTAAATGATAATAAGAACTCAGTGAGTACAGCTTGGCAATTCCAATTTGAAGATTATGGAAAGGTAGAGATTTTATATTTTAAAACAATTTGTTAGGAATATCAAAGCAGAAAATGTTCTAGATTTGGATAAACAACCATATGTTTTGTTTAAAAAGCAAGAAATCGCCCCAGATTACTTCTTACATTAACAATGTATATATCAAAGATACCGGAAAAGGAATTTTTTTTAACCACTAATCACTCCTTGCAAAAATAAGGATGCATTAGGACTTTCCCCTCTACCCTTTACTTTTTTAATTCTACTAATTGTTCACACAATTATAAAATATGTATAAGATTGTTTTATTATGTTTTTATCTGTTTGTTTGGTGATAGTGTTATATAATAAAAGAACACTGGTTTGGGATTAAGCTTAACTGTGTTTTAGTCTGAGCCTCAAGATACCTTTTTCATACTCTTTAACCTCTATGAACCTCTGCTCCCTACAATCCTGAATGGTACTAACTATACTACCTTGCCTACTTCTAAGTTTGCTGTGAGTATCAGATGACAAAATGTGTATGAAAATGACAAGTCAATGTGTCATCCTTGCAATTACCACAGTTGATTAGAAAGATATTAACCAACAGTTAAACTTTTAAATCCTGTTTTACTTGTTTTTATTGTTGATAGAATTCTTTCTTCTATTATTGATACAGTGATTATATATATCACATATATGTAATATATATATCTTCCATATCCAAACTAATATTAATCTTATGGCAACTTGTGCTTTTTGCATCTTTCCAAAGATTTCAACATGATTTTCATAAAACATACCAATTTTTTTCACTCATATTGTGTGACATCAGGTTAAAAAGTTACTGACTTAAATTTCTTAGAAATATGGACAAGAAGAATATACAACAATATAAAATTTAGAGACGAGTATGAAATACACTTAAAATTCATTAGTGAACACTTTAGGTTCATTTGCTTATTTGTGCAAAGGAAGCTCAAGTAATTTCAGTACCTATGACAAGATTTATACATTCTGTAATTAGATATTTTTTAAATGCCTATGGTGATAATTTTCTTAAAAATCGGTCTTAATGTAACATTGTTAACACATTGGTAATAAGAAGTATTCATTGCCTTTGTTTCCTTTTCGCCTCATTTTATATACAATTTTGTTAATGATTGTAGTTTTAGTGGTATATGTGGTAGCTCATGTAGTACTCTAGTATGCTCAGTTTAATGATGGATTTTTTAAAAGGATAATTGCCGAGTTTATTTGTCCTGCGCAACATCATTGGGAATACTTTAAAAAGTTTTCAGGGAATCAGAGAAAACCAAACTAAAGATAATAGCCTCAGAACCCAAATTGATTTTTACTCTGTCATGAATTTTGTGAACAAAATCAAAATAATGGGTGCTAACTGACAAAGGCCATTTAATGTCTACCCAGCTAAAGTTAGCAGTCAATATTTTACATGATATTTCACATGATAACTTATTTATCATATTTTACATGATAACTTAAGACCCTGTGGGTGCAGGTATGCGTATTCTCTTTTATTACTTCAATAAACATTATCAAACCACAACATGATTTAATTTTAGCTTATTACTATACTAAGGATTATGAGAGCATTTAGAATATAACTTCTTACAATTACAAAATATTTTTTAATGTATTATCAACATGAAATACTAAGTCATCTATTTAGAAAATGTGAGTTTATTAATGGATTTACTATGTCCTGATTTAGGTTAGTTACCTTAAAAATACATTCATTTGTCTGTTTTTATTAATGCTACATGCCAAACTAATGACATTTAAAGTCATAGGAAAAAGAGATTTGGCATTTGATTTAATTTATGTTTCATGGCAAAATGCACAGGTTCGAGTAATCTCAGGTTCTTAAATTCTTTCCACATTAAATAGTGAGCTAATTCTAACTTTTTAAGTGTACTTGTTAATGTTACTGCATTAAGTTTTTGAATCTGCTTGGATGACTCCCAAAGAGCAGTTTAGTCTTTGAGAAAACCAGATCTCCATTGCTTCCATGAAGATCTGATTAACATTTAGATACTAGAGAGTAACGAAAAGAATTTGGACAATGGATATGTCTTTCTCTTCTGCCTATCATTCTCCCCGACTTATTCTATGACCCTGAGAAAGTTACTTCATTTCTCTTGAGTGCTCAACAAATTTTTCTTATACAGTATATAACATCTTAATTATCTTAAGTATGTACTTGATCATCTCTGGAGGTTCCTTTCTAGTCTTCGGTGGTAATAGTCTTTGTCATACAGGAAAAACATTTTTAAAAACCATCAAAATGTATCCTTTTTTCTACATTGGAATTGACATATGGCACTATAAAGATCTTGTGATGGTAGTCGTACATTTGAACATAAGAATATTAATGACAGCTTGTAACCACAGTCATTTCTTATCCTATCCTAAGAAATAATTTTAGTTATTAAACTGTTGTTGTTGTTTTTTTTTTTTTTTTTTTTTTTTTTTTTTTTTTTTTTTTTTTTTTTTGTATGTCTTGAGTTTATTTGAAGGGTTGAAGTATTTGGAATTGTGTCATGTTCACTGCAAAATTAAACTAATTTGTATGAATGAGAAATGGCGTCAGTATGGTAAACTCATTTCATTATACAAAATATCTGTTGCATGGAAGGCTTAGTTCTATTAATAATTCAAGGAAATTTTAAAAATAATTCATTATACATTTAAAAAACTAAAAGTGCTAACATCTTGGGATAGACTATGGGGTAAGAAAGAAAAGAGAATATGTACTCTACATTTAATTATATGTTATTATCTAACAAAACAAATATATGCCTTTATCTAATAAAAGAGGTATACTGATATTACTCCCATTTTCCAGGTAACAAAATGGAGACATCGAGTAATCCTGAAACATTACACAGCTGACAAGTGGCAGAGCCAGGATTCAACTCAGTGTAGCTCAGAAATCCCCTCATTACTGTGTTACACTGACTCCCACCTAAAACTAGGTTTGGGGAGTAAGCTTATGGGCTGTTAAAAATAGTGAGTTTTTGAACATAGGACCATATCTTCTTTAATTCTTCCGTTCCAAAGTGAATATTGTTCTTATAAATCAAACAAGAGAGCATCTTAGAGAAGAGAGTCAATTGTCTCAGTTATTGGGAGAAGAATAGACTCAAATATGTACTGCAATAGGCATTTCTGGATAAAATGTCTCAGGATGTGTATTATACTTAATCTACTATGATGCAATGACATTGTTTAACTTAGACACCATGTGAATACTCCTCATGTTCACTAAGAGAATGTATAGGCTTTTGTTACCTAGGTCATAACAGAGAAACCTTTGTGTGCCAT
>NC_045440.1:118893353-118903220 GCF_002776525.5 Piliocolobus tephrosceles | reverse complement strand
TAGGCTTTTGTTACCTAGGTCATAACAGAGAAACCTTTGTGTGCCATCATCTGACTCTCTAGCTATAATTGTGTATCATTTTTATTTTTTTTACACAGCTCTTTATATATACAACTTAAACAGATATGTCTGTCACAGGACACTGTCAACAGAAGACAGCTATAATATAGGAGTGTGCCATGGAGAGGATCAGGAGACTCTGATTTCTGATTTGAAAAGGGAACTACGAGAAAACTAGAAATAGTTTTCTTGCCCTGGGGTTCACAAACCTTTTCTATAGTGAATGTTTTAGTCTTTGAGCCACATGGTATCTCTGAACTCAATTGTGATATTGTAGTATGAAAGCAGTCATACACGATAAGTAAATGAATGGGTATTACTGGTTTTCAGTAAACCCATACTTACAATGTAGACATTGGCTGTATATGGCCCAGGAACCATAATTTACCAATCCTTGCTCTGTTAAGTAAAAGCCTTTAGAATGGATAGAAATAAGACTGACATTACTCACACAAAAAGGCACTTCTTGTCTACTTTTTTCTTCACAAGAAGTCTAAGGTATGAGGACCTAATTGTAAACTACATCATGTTCACGAATGAGATCATGATGTAAATAATGGAAAAACCAAATATGGTGCTTAAAATGAAAATGTTACCCAAAAATATAAGTCCTTGGAAATATAGTGCAAGAAGAAACACCAATCATTCTCCCTTATGCTGCCGTTTGGGATTTTGTTGACATTGGTATTTCATGTTTATTACATGGATTTAAGGCAACTGAATTCATGTTAGTTACATGATACTTACAAAAGTTCAATTTAATTTCTTTTCAAATATGTAATATTATGAGTGTCTGCCTACATTTCAAATATTTCCAAAAGGATGGAAGTAAGAGAATAGGCAAACTGAAACAATCTTTTTTGAAAATATTTTTGTAGCTGCTTTCTATAAGACGATGTGGGTACAAGTATTTTACATTTTATGTGGTTAGATCCACCACAATATTTTGAATAGCTTAAGAACAGGTCCCATGCCTTATTCATTTTTGTGTCATTCCCATTCCCTATAACAATACTTGGGAAAAAGCAGTTAAATGTTTTTGGAGGTAAAACAGTAATTAAAGTTCACATGTGTATTGATATGTCTTTTCTGCAATAGTGAACTAGTCCCGTTAAGACATATATTTAAGACATGCTTTGTAGGCAAGTATGCAGTAATCTTACATGACCATGTATTTATGGAATTCAATATATACACACACAAACTTTAATGGAGTAAGTTTTGACCAAAATCTAAGAGTATGATAGATAATGCCAAATAAATAAAATATTTGTGTGTGTGTGTGTGTGTGTGTGTATACTATATATATATAGTAGCTAGTGGTGGAGACTGATAAAATATATAGTATTTTCTGGCCAAAAATATTATGGTGATTCATTGAACTTTTTCACTCATGAACATGAATTTTTTAGCTCAAAAAAAAAAACATGAAGCATAATTTTCTATTTTTCACATTCATTTTAGAAGGAAGAATGATACAGTTATTTCTAGAAATAGTTGTCTAAGAACAATGAATTTCTTCTCTTTATGATAGGGTCCATTTTACATTATGTTCATTTATGTCAAATTCATGAAGAAACAAGGCCAAGCTTTGAATTTATAGTCTGCAAATTTTCATTTTTAAAAACAAACTAGTTCCTAAGGAATGCAGATTTTTTTTAAAAAGGCAACCAAAACCTAAAAAACTTCTCTCCTTTTTTGTCCTCTTATTGCTTAAAAAAGTACATGAACATACTGTTTTTAAATTTAGTCTTTTAAAAAATTGTCCTCATGCTGAGTTCTTGTTTGCCAAGTTTCAGCTTGGAGAGAATTTTTATAGCTTTTATAAAACCCTGAAAATAGAAAATTTTAAATGGAAATGCTTACACACCCTTAGTGACGGCCACAAATCTTGCCACTTTTTGAGAATGAAGGTAATTTTTTAGTATTTAGGGATGGTAGCAACAAGTTGACGTGATAGTTTCTAAAGGACAGAGCTTTTGTTTAGTCATATGTTAGATATGTTACATTAGTTTATCATATTAAGATTTTCGTACGTTTTGTATGTGATATAACAGTTTTAAATTTTAGAGTGCATTTGTCCTCCACCAGATATAGTTTATATGTAGAAGTATGTCTTATCCATCTTTTTTGATATGTCGCCTATTATTTAACTTGACTAGCAATTTAACTTGCAAGTGATTCACGCTAGAAGTTAGATTTGTTGTAGTTGAATAAGCTGTTGTCCTCTCACTTTTATCATATAAACTAAAGAGTCAATTGCCCTTTGGAGAAATCCAGAATATGTCAGATCTTTGTTAGGACCCTGTGGGTCTTTGTTAGCTCCCAACTCTGTCATAGGGATTTTAGGCAACTAGAACCACAGGTGTCACTCTAAAATTGATAACTTGTTATACTGCAACCAGAGTCAATTTTAGATTGGAGAACAGAAAGGAAAAGACAGGAAATGATTGAAGCTTTGGGCACAGAGAAAGGGCAGTGCTGGAAAGAGAATGAATGACATAGACACCCAATAGCAGGGAGCGTTGGTCATTTTTGCATGGACCAAAACAAAATTGAAGAAGTACTGCTGACCAAAGGCCAATAAAATGCACACGTATCATTCTGCTGAGGTTGTCTCCAGAGAAAAATATTTCTTAGCAGCAGTGTGATTCTTTTGAACAATATCTGATCGAACAGCATTTTAGTAATGTAGAAAATTTATAGACATCTACTAAATTTTATTCTAGCAGATAATCCACATTGAAAGAGACAAAAGTTCATGTTTTACCTAGAACCTCTCCGTGGCTCCTTTTCTCCACCAGAAAGACAATGATTTCATATTTGGCAGAATTTAATGCTTTTTTAAGTTCTTGACGTGTATACTCTCTGGAAGAAGCGACCTAAAAGGAAAACCAAATAGTTTGATAAAGGACACCTGTAAGGAACAAAACATGTAAAACAAACTAAGACTAATAGTCCTTGAGACAAGCGCATGAATTAGTGATGAAATACTGCTTTACTACATCCTGAAAATTCTTTACATTTATTTCTTGAATTGAATGAAGCTTTCTAATATCTGTGTCTGGAACTAATTCTGATAACCTTGGCATTCAAAATGGAGATAAAGGATAGATAGCTTTCCACAAAACGCTTCAGTATGGCAAGAAGAATTATCTAATATTGATAAATAAAGCAATATGACATCTGTGTTGAATTCCAAATTGACTTGTTGAGCTGTGTAAAAAGGTAAAAGAAGGTGCTTGTTTTCAGGATGTGAAATCCATTGGGAAAAGCCAAGGTCAAAGATGAAACGTGACTCAGTGCCAAAGATTTTCAATCTTAATGAAAATCTCTTTCAATAAGAAATTGACAATTGAGAAACAGTGTCATTGTTAGAAGTTCAATGTTCTTTTGGGGGTCTGTCAGACAAAGCCCCAGAGAACTGACTTTTATTAATAGATAGCTTAAGATTTATAGCTTAGGAAGAACAGATTAATAGTTTTTGGAGTAAAGCCTGAATTATAGAGGGATGACCTGAGCCCTGGCTTGAGTGATCAATCAGTTCAGTGTCTGCAACTGCACAATTTTAAGAAGTCTTAAAAGGCTCTTTGGCCACTGAAAATGCATTATAAAGGATAAGTCCATAACCAGCCAAGTCTGGAATAGATGTTTATATGGCTATACAGATCCAGTGTTTCTTTAAAAAGTAAAGCAAAAGGTATGACACAGGGTGGTTTGCTGTTACTTAGGATATGTGTGATTGAATTGAGGTTTGAAGAATGGACAAACCTGAGATCAGTGGGATATGCTGGGTAAAATGTGGATGCTGGAGGAGGATGCACAGAGGCTAATCTGAATCCAGGGTATTTTTCCATTTAGGAAATAGAGTTGGAGTCAGGGAGGTAAAAAATCTTGAATACCAAGCTAAGAAATTGAAATTTACTTGTTAATCAGGGCGCAACGGTTGATGTTTTGAAATGAGAAAAATGTTTCATGCAGATTAGTCCTACTGCAATATTGGCAGGAAAGGTGGAGGTCAGCGGAAAAAGACCTCTGGAAACCTGTTGAAGAACGAGTATTTCCAGGGTAAAGCTACAGCAGGCAGGACAGCAGAGTGGTGGCCTAGGCATTGGAGATAAAGGCAAAGATGAAACACAGATGGAAGGAAAATTCCTAAAGCGCTGTGAGACACTGGATATTGAGTGAGAGAGAATCCAAAGAGCGAAGAATCACTCATGTCGAGCTCAACCTACTAGGACATCAGCGGATTCCGTATTTGTTTTCTGTAACTCTCTCTCAAAATGGATCAGCTTCTTTCAAACTTCTCTAGTGCAAATTCTGGTTTGGTTACTTTTCTTCTTCTCTGTAAAATGATAAGAAAATTAATTAGTCTTGAAGGAACCATTTGCTACATTGCAGATGATTAGAAAATTGACAATACCAACAAAAATTGAATTGCATTCTTTAGGTTTAATATTTGGCCTAAACTAACGTATTTCACTTGCCGTGTGCCACACTCACTAATTATTCCTGAGATATTCACCGAACCTTTCCCCACACTTAGCAGTGAGTTCATTAATGACAGGTATTTATTTTTTATCTGTCTCCATAGCCTCAACCCTTAATTCCATTCCTAGCACTTAACAGATGTTCCATAAATGATGATTAAATGAATAAATAGAAGCCTAGTGTGATTTCCCAGCTTTGCCTGGAGTAGGTCCTGCTCCAGTAGGAACTCCTGTACCTCTTTAAAGAGATAATATCAGGAGTTCGGCTTCAGGGAGAACACCTCGTAGACTCCATTTATCATTACTTTTCTAGGTTGTTGCCATACAGGAAAAAAAATGATCTGACACATTTCTCTCCAGCCTTACACACTAACACAGTATAAGGAGCCATAGAGAGGAATTTTAAGATTTTTTAGGGGAGAGTATTTGGCCAATATGTTTGTTTAATTCAAGAGAAGGGAAACCCCAAATGCTGCCTAAACATCAACTCACGATTCAAAACATGTTAGAAATTATCTGGCAACTTTACTTAGAGTCCAGATGTTTCCAGGATATGCAGAAATATGCCCCAAAGTCTTAAGTACCCCCAGGGAAAGTAGATCAAAGGTTACAGACCATTTAGACTCACTTCGGAAAGGATCTGGCCTCAGAGTTTTGCAGTAGTGAGCAAAAATTCTAGAAAGGTCTGGGTTCAGAAACCATATTAAAGTTACAAAAAGGTTTTCTAGCTTCTGTTTCTTATGCCATTCAACAAGATTTGGAAGGAAATGCAGCCAAATTTAGTGGTCATTACCTGATGAAAAACAGACATCCTTTGGATTATCCTCAAGCAGCACTGAACAGAACTAAATGCAGTTAGAAGACTCCGCGGAGACCAAGATGGTGGAGGAAAGCAAACTGATACAAAATATAAGCTCACCATGTTAGGTAACTCATGTGTTTCAACATGGTGTTACTAGAGACGCATTAGAGAAATTTAGTATATCATGAAGTGCATATTAGTTTCCCCAGCTGACGACAGTACTACAACAATATTTGACAGAAAGTGTAGAGAATTTTTATTTCAGTCAGCTCTAAAAAGAATGGTGAAATTCTTGAAGCTGTGTATGATGATTTTCTGTTAACATTCTTTGTTCAATTTTTAAAATGGCATTTATTTCTCAAAGGAAAGTTTGTGCCATCAACATTGACTCCATTATATTTGTGATATACATCAAGTTTTATCTTCGAAGTGAAAAAATTCTTTGTATATCTTTGTAGTAAACACAGATTTCGTTCTCATTTTGAACATGCGCTAATTTCTACATGAACTGAATTTCTACATGAACTGGGCATATTGACTTAATTTAAATAAATATGTTAAGGTGGTCATTACTATTCAAGAGACACCAATGTTCTGCTTTTTTATTTTAGACAGGCAAGTTGTTAGCATTTTTTTTTTTCAAGGAACAAAGAACAAAAATTATCTTGATAAGAACTTGTTTCTGAAAAGCTAGGTTAGCTCTTCTGCACACCAATCATGAATGACAGTACAATTTAGTGACTTAAGCAGTACATTAGGATTCTCAGCCTAGGCAGAAGCTTCACCCTCGGGCCAGACCTATATAATAGTTGTAAGAAAATGATTTATGTGTTGTAATAAATGTTACTTCTCAATCTGTTTGCTTGTTCAATGGTTGAGGTCCCAAAAGAAAAGGTCTATCTCAAATTAGGACTGGCATGTATTATCTGTCAACTTTATATAGTACTGTAAAAGTCATTCAGCTGACAGTAATATTAGCGGAATGTTTTATAGATTTTTGTACTGTGTGAAGCTTTGTATGGGTGACGAGAGACTTTGGTTCTGTGGTGCTCTGTGGTCCGGGATAAAGTTGCGTGTAGATGAGTTGTTTCTGTGCTTCTCTGTAAATGAACATCTGGCTCACATATTGATTCCATGTGTGAAAATGAGATCAGCCCATATAATGACCAGAATCAATCAGGCTTCAGCCGAGGAGTAACATACACTGGTCTTGATTTGTTAGACAACCAGAATTGGCAGCACCTTGCATAATTTGGCACCAATTGACAAAGATTAGGCTGTTTGGGGGCCCTGGATGGTTATTAATTTGAAACCCCCCTTAAATATTTTGCAGAGTAAAATCAGCTGTAACTTATTTGTTCCAGCCCCCTTCTTCTCGTACGAGCCCTAATTGTTTTAGACAAACGAGCGAGCTTGCAGCCTGTTCACTTTACACAGGAAGACATGAATTCTTTGATCCATACAATATTCTTTAGCTCAACCTTGGAGCTATTTACTGAGGAGATTTATTTGCAGACAGACAGTAGAACAGTTCTTTGTGAATAGAAATGAGTACAGCTTCTATGTGTTTTCAGTTCAAGTTTCTGCTACTTACTGTAATGGAGATAAAACTAAGCCATCATTATTTTTAACCCAAGTCATTCTTTTTAAAATATAGTTTTTAAAACTGAAAATGAATTAGACTCTCGACCTTTTTACTTTTTCCTCACAGGTTATATTTACTAGATCACAGATTGAGCTCAGAGAATCACCAAATACTATTTCTTATTTTGTGATTTGAGTAATCACTAAGAAAAAACGTGTGAGATTTTAAAATGGGACAGGCGTTGATTGTGAACATTTTACAAATGTGTCTCACTCCTTAATTCCAGGCACAAATAAAACTACCTGTGTTGTATGAACACTAGTTAGTTCAAGAAAAGCAATAGCTGTAATCATCAAAATCTACTTTTAAACATTATTACTGCCAAGTAATTTTAAAGATACAGACTCATTTACTTTGAATTTAACTGGTAATGTTTAGGTAAGTATCTAAACCAATATTTAATTTTTTCTCCAATGAAATGAGAGTTATTTTAACAGTCTCTCTAAATGCTTTATATATATGGGCCAGGCAATGTAATAGTAACAATAACAAGATCGTTTCATAACTAAGCCTTTCTATAATGCCATAAGATATGATTTGAACTCCATATCTTATGGCATTATAGAAATAAGATATGGACTGTTTGATTTCTACTTACCACAGAAGAGAAAAAAAAAATGATGAGTTTGATGAACAAAATCAGTTCTAGAAGTGGATTTCATTTCTCAATTATATTTGACAATAAATTACTCAATTGTAGTCATCTCAGAACTTAATTTGCTGAGTCTCTAGATAACCAGCATATGAAAAGTCACACCCCTGTTTTTTTACCCCATTTTTCCCTTACAAATTTGTAGGTCATTAACATTATTTATGGAATTATTTCCTTTATATTTCTTTTAATTTAATTTTACCAATAACTTTTAGAAACCTGTGAGTAGCATCATATAAATCTTTGTAGTTCATTAACAAGATAAATAGCTTTCACTGCAAATAAATATATTTTGACTCCAAAAGAAATAAAGGTAATTAAATGTTTTATTTTCTAATATACATTTTTAAGTTGTAGATTAATATTGACAGATTTTCAAAGCCATTATAGTTTTGAAGTTTTTCCCTTTCTACCCATATACAACTTTCAAAATTAGAAGTTATAACTTTTAGAGGAAAGCATTTCAAACACTTAAACATACACATTAAAAAAAATTGTAAGCTTTTAAGTGTAAACATGCATTCAATCTATATATATATGTATTATTTGTATATATATATATATATATATATATATATATGTCCTGCATTTTCACAGTCTTCCAAATTGCCTCCAGAAGTCTTAAGACCTGACTTTGTAAACAAAAAGCTCATGAGTTTGTGCCAAATGCTTTACAAGATCATTTTACAAAAATTGTGAATAGAGACATTGGAACCAAATGCATTCTTCTAGTGGGTAGTTAGGTCATTTGTTATTTGTAAAAATTAAAAGTGTTAGAAGAAAGTTTTAGAGAAAGAATGCTATATGTAAGTAGAAATAGGTAAACCAGAAGGCTTTATAATTTCAGATCATTCAATGACAAAGTCACACACAACACCTGTTATAGAAGATACACTATCAAGGTGTCATGTGACATCTTAAAAAACTGGTGAAGTGTGTGGTTTTCTCAAACATGAAAAAATTTTAGCATGTAGGTTTTCTCATCTCATTACTAGCCACAGGTAAGAATTCTTGTATATTAAAAATATTACCACTGTGATTTCAAGAATGAGACCAAGTACTCTTATTGGAACATGTGACAATTTACTGTCTTGTCTACACTGTAGGTAAAACCGTGTTAACAGAGACAGTACTTAACCATGGATTTGGTTATATTTCAAGCGTGGTGTAGACAGCTTTATATTTCACAAGAACTTCTTTATTTGTCTTTTGTGTACATTTGTTAATTTGGTATAATTCTTTCATTGAAATAATACATGCTAATTAATAATGACAACATTCAGAGAATTCTACAGAATTCCACAGATGTCTTGGAAAGGACTGTCTTTCATTTATTTCACTCTTATTTATATGAGTGTTTGTTTGATGTGATATGTTTTTACCAGGATGACAGATGATGTGGTTCTCTATATGAATATGAAGATATATATATGCTATGCCTTATAAAAATGCCAGCCAAAGCCCTTCCCACAGCTGCTGTGCATTAAAATAAAATGTTATCCTGTGATGGTGTTACATTCAGATATTTTCTTACACCTAAACAAGAGTTTTCATTTTATTTTCTTTATGACATAATCTTAATATATTTTAACTAGCTAGTTACAGAATGAATCCTTGTTGTAAAAGGTCATATATTTTCAAAAGCAACAATCTTTTATGGATTTCAGAATAAATATGCCTAACATTATAATTTCATGGAAAGTGACTCAGTGCTATCAATATAACTCATAATCATATGGCCTGACTTATGCTAGGAAAACTATTGAACCTGCCTATTCTACCACTTACAAAAAAACAACCAACCAAACACACATACACAAGTGTGTTTAAAGGTAGGGCAAGGGCTAGTTCTCAGTTGGGTACATTAGGTTGTGTACATGAGGGCAATGAATGACATTGATTTTACAAAGATAGTTCAAGTTTTAATTGCAGGGGAGTTGTGAATACTCTGAAATAATCTGAACTTTATTTTGTAGGGAGTAAGAATCACAGCTCCTGGACTTTGTCCCACCCATGTATCATTCTATAATTGATTTACAAATACATTTGTGGACAATGATTGTTTTTATAGTAGTCCCCCGAACACTCTAGAGTTTCTGGACTCATTGTGCCTAGTTCTCATTCCCCTTGGCTTGGACATCTATGCCCTATAACCCTTCTTTCTACAACACAGGCTGAAAATAGACTAAATAATATATATTCAAATAGTCTAAGTAAG
>NC_045440.1:118850535-118893343 GCF_002776525.5 Piliocolobus tephrosceles | reverse complement strand
TAGTGGAATTGAAGCCACAGCACTTGATAACCAATTGGATGCCAGTAGGAAATGAGAAGGGTTTGAGGAATGAAACAAGAATACAAGGAAGTTAACCTGCCTTCACAAGACTGTAAGCATGTTGTGCGGGAAGTATGTAGAATTCAGTTGACCAATCTAATGAAACACACATTTGGGGATTTTACACATGCCCTTGGAAAAATATGTAAGTTATTGTCTATAATAATAAGAGTGCATAATTTTCGTTCACAGTCACAACAATACCAAATAAGGGGATAACATGGTTTTCAATGAGGTAACAATTTGATGGTTTGAATTATACCATTACTATATTAAGAAAGGAATGTTCATTCTTTTCTATCAACTCAGAAATAACTCCAGGATCAATCAGGATTACGACAAAATATGTATTAAATACTGGTTTGCATCTTTGTTAATACATGAATACTTACTGCTCTCTTTCAAAGTTATTTTTAAATTCTTAGTTTTGTCAACATTAGTTATAATTTTTCCAAAGCCAAGGGAACTTCAAGAAATCTGGCCTAGCCTTCTAATTTTTAAATAAAACAGAAGTTTATTGTATATTCAATTTGGAGGTTTAGGCTCTAACATACCCTATATTTTGCTCTATTTCAGGATATTTAAATTTCCTTTATTGTAATTTTTGTTCCTGTATTTTTTAATAATTCTGATGTTTTTCTTAAAATGTAGAAAATAAATCAAGATAGCCTTACCCAATGTATGCCTAGTCTTAAACTTTTTCTTTTTACTATTGGTAAAATGTGTGTGTGGTTTTTTTTTTAAATGACATTTTTTGACAGCTAGCTCTGAACAGTGGTTCAATTGTATGGTAATTCGCATACATTGGTGTGGCATCTTTAAGTGTCTTTTTTTTTTTTTTTTTTTGAGGGCTGGAGGGCAGTGGCACGAACTTGGCTCACTGCAAGCTCCGCCTCCCGTGTTCATGCCTTTCTCCTGCCTCAGCCTCAGCAGTAGCTGGAACTACAGGCGCCCGCCACCACGTCCAGATAATTTTTTGTAGAGGTGGGCTTTCACCGTGTTAGCCAGGATGGTCTCGATCTCCTGACCTCGTGATCCACCCGCCAGAGCCTCCCAAAGTGCTAGGATTACAGGCGTGAGCCACTGCACGCAGCCTAAGTGTCGTTCTTAAAAGTATTTTACCTACAGAAAGAGAAGCACCATCAAGTAGGGCTTATCAGTAGGTTGTGTACGAAGAAAGTTTGATTCTTTCTGGATCTTTATATTGAAAATTTGTTATAAAAATAATTTGTCAAAAAAGTCCCATTATGCCTGGTAATGAATATTCCCTTTATTAAATATTAAATACATGAGATGTCATTTCAAAACAATGTGTATGTATGTATGTATGTATGTATGTATGTGTATAAATAGTCTAAGCATGATGAATTGACTGGCTATTTTTAACAGTTTCACTGCCACCACTTCTTGATTGTCCTTAGCTGGCTCTTTGACACTCACACAGTTCACATACTGCTTGTTAAGTACCTACTAGATAATCTTATTTCAGTTTTGGATTTTGGTATTTGCATGGATACTTTATAAGCTGTCATACCAGATAGCCTTTAGGTGTTTTGAAACAGTCTTATGAATGTCCACATTTCTGTACTGGTAGCTTCTCTTTTCCTAACCCTGTGTTTGCCTGGATCCTGCATCAAAGAAATAAGGGGAAGGAATTGATAATTGGAGGTAATAAGCCTTTCAGTATTCTAGTGTTTGAAGTTAAGGCTTATTAGGGCTCAAGTATTCAAGGTTTTTCTCATCTGTTTTAAGCAATTGGATTTTATTATTTTTTGGCCTTCTCTATCTTTGATGCCTGTGCTTAAGAAAACCAAAACTGTAACTCAGAGAAGAGTGTCATGACTTAATTGATCTTGCCCTGAACTTGTGATGGTATTTTGTTCTGTTAAGAAAAAAAGAGAATTCAAATCTGCATCATATCAAGATTGTGCCTGTAATCTTCCTGATGATTCATTTTTAGCTCACTTTTAAACCATGTAGGATGATGTGTTTCCCACATAGTTAAGTATATGTTGACTATATAATGCTAAGAAGGTGGACTTGATACACTTTGTTGATGGTAAATCATGGAAGATGTCAAGCAGGAGGACAAGGTCAGATGTGCATTTTAGGGGTTGTATCTTGTTGGCAATGCAGATGGACTGGAATGGACAGCAACCAGTGTCCAGATATGAGGAGATCAGTTATAAATCAATTGAAGACCTTAATAAAAGCAGTAGACTAGATTTGGAGAAGTAGAATAGGGGTGGGTTTCATAGAAATTTAGGAGGTCAAGTTACCCAGAGTCGGTGAAGATAAGATACCAGATGTGACAAACAAAAATGATTTTCTATTTTGGCTCTGGCTGACAGTATGAAGAGTTGTACTGTTTACAAAGATAGGGAAATAAGAAGTAGCAGTGGGTTGTTTGGTTTTGGTTAGAGGACTCCGTATAGTGATTAATGATTTTATTTTTCATGAACACTTTGAATTTCACATATTTGAGATCCAGGCTTTAATACTGTCAACTGGTGAGAATATGGGTGAAGATATTTTTGTATGATCTTAAAAATTTGAAAATAGAGAGTTTTAAATATTAGTCGAAAACTGGGCACACTTGAGATTCCTTAGGTTTCAAAGTTAACACTAGTTTGTAGATAAGTAGCTTGTTGCCATTATGCTATACCATCATTTTTACTTGTATGCTTATCTCCCTACTAGCAGGTGTACACCTTGAGGACAGAATTGTCTACCTTTTTTTCAGGTTCTCTACCACCTAACATAGTAGCTAGAACTTGGGCATTGGGCGTGCTCAGCTAAGTGTTTAGTGAATGAATAAGTAAGTGAATATGTAGTAAACAAAACAGGCATGTAGAATGAGAAGGAAGGAACCCTGGGGAAAATCTGATTTGAGATTCTAGTATTATTTCTGAAGAGTGGTCAGACAACTTTGATGAGAACCAGAAAAGAGTAGTGGGGATCACTGAAACCAAGGGAGGATAGAGTCACAGAATCAGGAGTTACTGCTCATGACGTTCATTAAGCTCCCTCCACCCAAACCCACGATGAAATAAATTACCCTATAGAAAGATCTACATACACATGGGAAGTATGTCTGGTTCATTTAGGATGAAATTTGAGATTCCTTATCATTGTCAAGAATAGATGCCATTGCTGGACTATATTGTCATTAAAACCAAGTTTATCATCTAATATTCAACTCAGATACATGACTGAAAACCTATTCCATGTTCTTCCACACATCAAGTGATAAACTGGCAGCAAGGTTTAAAAATATTGTTTCTATGTCTGTAGAAATTTTTTGAAGGTACAGTTGTTCAGTGTGAAGATTTTTACAGAATTCAGTAAGGATGGATTATAGTATGCTGAACATTTAGTTGCTTTTGTAATAATAGAGGTGGACAACTGAGACAAATCTAGACAAAATCTTACACTGACTGTTTTGTAACGACATAAAAATGATACTGAACTTTTTGATAACTTAAGAAATAGGCTGGGCACGGTGGCTCACACCTGTAATCCCAGCACTCTGGGAGGCCAAGGCAGGTGGATCACAAGGTCATGAGTTCGAGACCAGCCTAGCCAACGTGGTGAAACCCCGTCTCTACTAAAATTACAAAAATTAGCTGGATGTGGTGGTGCGTGCCTGTAATCCCAGCTACTTGGGAGGCTAAGGCATTAGAATTGCTTGAACCTGGGAGGCAAAGGTTCCAGTGACCTGAGATCACACCACTGCACCTCAGCCTGGGTGACAGACCGAGACTGTGTCTTGGGAAAAAAAAAAAAAAAGAAAGAAAGAAAAGAAAAGTTGACCACTCTTCAGAAATAATACTAGAAAAGAAAGAAAGAAATTCAGCATTTTTCCAGATGTCATCATGCCTTAACGTAGTATTACAAATCAATTCACATTGTGTCCTAGCGCCCCATATTCCTTTAGTTGTACTGTCTAAGTAGATATATTGCTTAGACACAGCAAACAAATCCAATAATTCCTCTCTATCTGTGTTTATTCATTTTTTAAACCTACAAGAACACTAAAGCAGCATTTCTTCTGCCCCAAGGAAATAGAATGGAAACACTTTAAACAGACCGATTCCATTACTAGAGAAAACTGCGTGTTTCAGGAGACAACCCCTGGCTTGTGGTTCTGATTAGGCCTCTAATGTTCTTGTTGATTTTAACTTTTCTCCGTGTTGTTTAGAGGTAAAATCTGATCTGTAAGAGATCCCAATTTGAAAATCTTTCTTAGTTTTTTTTTAAAGTGAAGATTTTGTGTTCACCAGCTACAGCAGGGGTCCTCTCGATGGTAGGATGTTCATAACAAAGAGAAAGGAAGGAAAGAGAAGCCCAGTATAAACACACAAGAAAGATATTGGCCACTGGCAGTATTATTTTTATGTAGCATTATGAATTTTATTTTTTAAAGTAGCACAATACATTGATTCATCCATAATGTGTCTATATCATTAATATAACACCTTACACTTTCTGGGAATTTTTACTCAAGAATCATAAAAACTTTACAAGTGGACAAGAATAATTTTAACAGGCAGTTTAGGAAATAACCAAGATGCCTATGCTTTTTGAACCTACATAATCATTGTGTCAGAGTAACTCTTCATCTGTTCTTTAGTTTACTCTTTTGTTAAATAAAAATAGAGGTCACAGTTATATCGTAAGTTCTGCTTGAGACATAAAAATATTGTGAAATGCCAAAAATGGCATCTGATTTCTGAGAAATTTAGTATTTTTTTTATTTAAAAGTACTTCATTTTCCAAAGGATTTAATTAACAGATTAAAAGGATCAATGAACCTTTCCATTTTTGGAAGTCTATTCTGAAGTCTACCCTACCTCCCAGGAGGTAGCTGCCCTGTGATAGAAACAGGTTACATTATTACAACTTCAGTAAACAACCAGGATTAACTCACTTCTGTCTGGGGTTATATTTGTTTTCTATTAGTGACAAGAAGTTTATTTATAATGCATCATGTTCCCATCACCTAGGGCATTTCTTCAAAGAAATATGCAGCCTGAAGTTCCTTTGGTGTTTTCAGGCAAAGTTTGATTTTCTTTACTTTGTGTGACACTAACTTTTTCTTTCAAATACCTTAAATTTTATAGGTACAGGATTCAAATATATATGCATAGCTTCTACTACATTATATCATTTTTCTGGCTTATTAGTTTCCATATAAGTAAATTTTAAAATTCTAAAGTTACTCTCCAAGATTAAAACTGAAAACGTCAACAACAAAAATGTGTGTTGTTGTTGGAAATATTCCTATAATTGAAGCCAGTGAATCAACTATATATATATATATTTTTTTTCTTTCTTTCTTTCTTTCTTTCTTTCTTTCTTTCTTTCTTTCTTCTTTCTTTCTTTCTTTCTTTCTTTCTTTCTTTCTTTCTTTTCTTTCTTTCCTTTCTTCCTTCCTTTCCTTTCCTTTCCTTTCCTTTCCTTTCCTTTCCTTTCCTTTCCTTTCCTTTCCTTTCCTTTCTTTCTTGAGACGGAGTCTCTCTCTGTTGCCCAGGCTGGAGTGCAGTGAGGTGATCTCGGCTTACTGCAAGCTCCGCCTTCCGGGTTGACGCCATTCTCCTGCCTCAGCCTCCCAAGTAGCTGGGACTACAGGCCTCTGCCACCATGCCTAGCTAATTTTTTGTGTTTTTAGTAGAGATAGGGTTTCACCATGTTAGCTAGCCAGGATGGTCTTGATCTCTTGACCTCGTGATCCACCCGCCTCGGCCTCCCAAAGTGCTGGGATTACAGGCGTGAGCCACTGCACCCAGGCTACATATATATTTTTAAGACAGGCTCTCACTTTGTCACCCAGGCTGGAGTGCAGTGGCATGATCTCGGCTCCCTGCAGCATAGACTTTAGAGACTTAGGCGATGCTCCCACATCAGCCTCCTGGTATCTGGGACTGCCGGTGCACACCACTATGCCCAACTAATTTTTTTGTAGAGATGGGGGTTTTGTCATGTTGCCCAGACTGGTCTCAAACTCCTGGGCTCAAGGGATCCACCAGCTTTGGCCTCCCAAAGTGCTGGGATGACAGGTGTGAGCCATCACGCCCAGCCTGTGATTTCTTTTGTAACTTTATTGGTATGGTACAGCAGTAGTGCCCATTGTTCTGCCTGTATTATACCTGTCCATTGTTTTTTGAGTTCTTTTGTTGGCCTCTTAACAGCTTTCTAATCTTCCTCATCATCTGATTAATATTTCTCCATTCCTGATGTTGTTAAATGACCCTCCCTACTCCTCTCCTATCCTCTGCTTTTTGGATGCCCCTAATCTGCTGAGGACTTCAAAACCAGAAATTTTAATATCACAAGAATGTGCCGGATTGGTATATGCCCACAATCAAAACCCAGGCGTGGGATCGATGCCCTTTACAAAGGCTTATTGATGTAACATAATTTTAATCTCTGATATTTTTGTGTCATATGTAATGTCAAAACTTGGGTGAGTAGAGGGTCCGCTCTTTGAAACTGAGCAACATGAATCAGAAAAGCTACTGAGGTCACAAGGTTGTTCCCTAAACAGAACTGGTAGAATTATCCCTTTCCACTTTCAGTCATGTCTCTATTTTTCTTTTGTGTAATTTCCTCTGGTTTTCAGAAGAATTAGAACTTGAGCACCTGGAGCCCATTTCTGGACTCGATATAAGCCCCAAATATGATAAGGGAGTGGAGGAAATAGATGTTTCCTAAGGCAGGGGTCCCCAACCCCCAAGCCATGGACAGGTACCAGTCTGTGGCCTGTTAGGAACTGGGCCACACAGCAGGTGAGAGGCTGTTGAGGGAGCATGATGGCCTGAGCTCCGCTTCCTGTCAGATCAGCAGCTGCCTTCGATTCTCAGAGGAGAGTGAACCCTCTTGTGAACTTCACGTGAGAAGGATCTAGGTTGCGTGCTCCTTATTAGAATCTAACTAATGCCTGATGATCTGAGGAGGAACAGTTTCATTCCCAAACCATATCCCCCATCTGTGGAAAAATTGTCTTCCACAGAACCTGTCCCTGGTACCAAAAAGGTTGGGGACCGCTGTCCTAAGGCACATATGAGAACTGAATAAAGGTACTGTGTTCACTCAGAGGAATCGTCCCATAAGCAAAGTGAACATATTTGATTCCCATATTTTTTAACCTTTATTTTCTGGTATTAATTTTTCCTCTTACTTTGGACATACGAAAACACTACTTGAAATAAAAGGTACATTTGAGTATCAAATTTGGTAATTTTTAGCATCATAACTTTAAGCTGCAAAACTTGGGGTAGGATGTATGTATAAGAATGACATTAGTTTTAAATATACACATAGATATATATTCAAATTTTATCTAAAATGGAGATACCAATGTAGAAAACTACTAACTGTTGTAATAAATATTAAACAGAACTTCATGGTATAGACTACTAGTTATTTTGAAAGAGTCAGAATTCAGTGAGTTTTTTGTTGTTGTTGTGAAATTGGCATTATCTTTCTTCATGACATTTAGAAATTCACACTACCTTACATTTTTCGTGAGAATTGAAATAACCAGTAAAATTGCTGAGAGAGGAGTTTAATTGACTATTTTTTTTCTCCCCTGGCACTTTATAGTAAATGATAGCCTTTATGTTTCAGAATGAAAAAACAATGCACTTGCACCTTTTTTTAAATAAACAAAGTCGTTACAGGATATTACTCACATTTGCCTTCTTTCTGCCTAGAATGATTTATTTTTCCGTCTTTTTATATTGATATAGTGAAAACATTTACCTGTTTGCAAAGGAAACCTTATCTGGATGTAGGCTGTTTTTTTTTTCTGTGTTTAATAATTGATTGTTACAGTTAAAGACTATATTGCTGATTTCCATAATACTATGGTCTTTAATTTGAAAGACAACCCATTGGTTGAAAAGAGCTTAGACTTTGGAGACCAAAGAAATGGGTTCAAATTGTGTTTCTGCCAATTAGTACCTGGGTTCTATTGATGGTTTCTTAGGCTTTGTAAGTTATAATTTTGTTTTCAACCTAGGATAAATAACACCTATTATTGCATAATTATTTTAAGGATTAGATCTAATGGATTTTTAGAAATTGCACGGGATTTGACATGTTGTAGTCAGTTGCTTAACTAAGTATAGCTACACATTTATCTTTTGAGCCATGAGAAGCAGTGGGGGAATTGAGGGGGTTCTAGTGGTAGAAAGAAGATTCAAATCATTGACTTTAATATAAAGTGACAAATGGAAATGATCAGCCAGGAAGACGACTAGGGAACTCCAAATACACCCTTTTTGAAGATGTCTGTTAATTCAAGCAACACCATGCTCAATTGAACTAAAAATTTGGATTGTGTAGAATTTCATTTGAACAGTAGAATTTTGTGTGAACAGTATGATAAGCTCATTAAAATCTATCATGTGTCTTTAACCCAATCCTCTGGTTAATTCCATGTGTTTTCCTGTGGCCCTTTAGTTCTGCAAAAGACTGGGCTTGTCAAGACTTTGATTTCATTTTTTTTTTTAACAGATGATGGCAAAAGATATTTAGTAGCTAGAAAGATAAACTAATCCTATTTTTCATGTGCAGTCACCCTCTAATGTAAAGGAGTAGTTTTCAGTCTTCAAATGGAAGACATTCCAATGTCAAATTCTTTAGGAATGGGTTCCGATGCAGTGAGTGGCTAATTTATATATGACATAAATTTATATATAATTTAAATATATACACATATATATTTGTATATGTACATATATTTCCTCCAGTTTCTGCCATAATTTGGCTTCTCCTTTTCTGACATAAGATCTATCAGACTATAGTACAGGTTTCATCACAGAAGTAAATAACAGCATGTTTCCTTGGGAGCAATTGAACAACAGAATGAAACAGTGCTTACTGTTTTTTGAAAGTTGTGTCAGATTGTCATGGTAATACAGAGTTGCATCATGTTGTCATAGTAACCAGAATTATAAAACGAATTTAAAGAGGATGAAGAGATACCCTGTGATTCCTTTGACTTTAAAAATTTTGTTCTACTGCTACTTCTGTTTATTTTGCTTCCTTTTTGTAAAATGTGTCACACTTTTATTTTGTGTAAAAGTAGCCATGCTACATCCTCTGCATGGCTAGAAGGAATGATGGAAATTTTTACTTCTTCCCAAATGAAGAGTTGAAGCATCAAAGTTTAAGTCATCCCATTCTCTTTGAGCCAGGTAAAATTCCAGGTCAGGAGCACATCAGATACATTGCTATGTCAAAACATGCCAACTCTGAGCAGGGAGGAAGTTCCACTCCGAGTGGGATGAAAAGGTATTTCACCTTTCTTAATGATTATTCATAGCTTTTCTTTCAAGCAAAAAGCATCCTAAACTTGCTATGAAGAAACAGCAGTATTAAGCTTTGGGAACCGATTCATCAAACTGTATTAGAACTGGGATAATGTTTTTTCTCTTTAATTAGAATAATTTAGGTCATTATAATTCATCAAGAGGTTAAAATGTGACCCTTGAGGTGAAAAACTAATTTCAAGGCTAAATCATTTCTATTATTCCACGAGAGAGAGAGAAAAAAAAATAGGCTTACAAGTTAAGTTGAGACTTTTGTTGCTGGAGCGCATCCAATAACTAATTCTACAAATAGTAATGATTGAAGAAAAATACATTTGTCAACTTTGAAGTCTTGCTGAAATCAATTGTTTTAAATATTCTTTCTCTTAGTTCCTACCCTCTTGGCGTAAGCAATTTGCTTTCGTTCTTTTTGTTGCTACATTGCCTCCTCTCGACTTGCTTTTTAACAAACGCTTTAAGAGCCATACAAGTTGCAGCAAGTTTTAGGCATTAATAGTAGCCAGGTAGTATAATACTATTTTTAATGAATGTCTGTTTTCTATTCTTTACTGTGCTTTCTTTGGAAAGAGGCCCATGAAACAAAGTATTAAGAAAACACACCACTGCCCTGGAATGTGTGTATTAGCTGCAGATTATTTCCTATTAGCAGATTAGCTGCAAGGCTATTGGCTCAGAAAGGTCTTTGAGAGTATTTTGTTTTGTAACTGATTCAAGCCATGGGAGAAAATTGCCACCATGATTGGAAAGAAGAATTAGCTACTGTTGCCATGGACACTGGAGTTCACAGTCCCATTGTTGAATCTAGTGCTTCAGAATGAGATGTCCCAGCAGGAGTTCAAGTTTTGTTAATGAAATGATCGAATATATTTTTTTCAGAGCTGTGACAGAACCTTGTGAAAGATATGTGGAATATATTTTTTGTGGAATTTAGAGTTTCCTTTTTAAATCACTGTTTTCTTTCCAGTAAAATAAAATAATTCCATGCTATAGCCCTCTATGAAAACTAATGTATGCATCTATTTAAATATTTAATTACCTTCTTATTACATTCACATTTATACCATATCTTTTAAAATTACATGTAGTTTACATAAAAACTAATATAAAATTGCAAATGTTTAAGTCAAATTGTTATAATGTCCATGCCAATATACTTTCTAACAATATAAATTGATGATAGTAACTCATGTTGAATGCAACTTTTAGAAAATGCTTTATAGGTGGGGCGCGGTGGCTCACGTCTGTAATCCGGGCACTTTGGGAGGCTGAGGCGGGTAGATTACTTGAGGTCAGGAGTTCGAGACCAGCCTGACCAACATGAAGAAACACCATCTCTACTAAAAATGCAAAATTAGATGGGTGTAGTGGTGCACGCCTGTAATCCCAGCTGCTTGGGAGGCTGAGGCAGGAGAAACACTTGAACCCGGGAAGTAGAGGTTGCAGTGCGCTGAGATCACGTCTTTGCTCCCCAGCCTGGGCAACAGAAGCGAAACTGTGTCATAAATAAATAAATAAATACTTCATAGAATAGAAACAGGATAGAATAGTATATTAATGCTACCAATATGTTTTAAAGGCTGTATGCCATGTGACATGCAGTAGATTTTAGTCTTTAAAACTGGAAAGAATTCATGGAAGTTTAGCAGCTTATTGTGACAGGCTGAAAACCTGTGAGTTCAAAGATGGGCCCCAAAATGTTTTCACTAACAGACTCTTGCTAATAGTCCCGTGGACAGATATTCAGGTGCAGGCTAGAAGCCAAGCCTAATGCACTTCAAGAAGAACTTACACACTTGACCAGTCTTTTAAAAACAGTATCTTACCCCTCCTATTCATCAAAAATCCCTTTGTCTGGGCCAGGCAGGGTGGCTCACACCTGTAATCCCAGCATTTTGGGAGACCAAGGTGAGCAGATCACTTGAGGTCAAGGGTTCAAAACCAGCCTGGCCAACCTGGTGAAACCCGATCTCTACAATAAAATACAAAAATTAGTCAGGTGTGGTGGCACACTCCTGTAGTCCCAGCTACTCAGGAGACTGAGGAATGAAAATTGCTAGGACCTGAGAGATGGTGGTTGCAGTGAGTCGAGATCTTGCCACTGCACTCCAGCCTGGGTGACAGAGTAGGACTCTGTCTCAAACAGAAACATAAAACGTTCTGTCTCATTATCCTACTAACAATACTGTTTTGTTCACTTAGTTTTCAGAGAGATATAGAGTCCATTCATATTTTTGCCACTAACTGATCATGTGACTTTGGACCATTTAATTATCTGTGCCTCAGTTTCCTCATCTATAAACTAGCATGACAATAGCACCCACCCCATAGAGTTATTTTTGTCGATTGAATTAAACCTATACACACATATATGCACACGCGCGCACACACACACACAGTGCTTGACACTCAATAGATAACAATTGTTGTGTTCAGTAACTTTTGGTGGCTCCCTGTTTCTGACAAAATGTTTAGATATTCTAACACCAGAACCCTATCTATTACTGCAAAATGATCTGCCTCTTTAATTAACTCCTGAAAATGTATCTCATTATTGTCTGGACACACGCCAAACACATTTCCTGAACATTTTTACCTCTGAGTCCTTGTTTAGCGAAGCCTCCAACCAAGAGCATGCTCGCCCCTCTGATTCTGCCTAAGGTCAGTATTTTCTTTAAGACCTACACTCTTTGAAGTATTTCCTGACTAACCAAACCTCACGCCTCTGGATTTTTTGTTTCTTATCTCAATAGTTTTTTTTATATTCAAATTTTTCAACATGTATTAGAAGCCAAGTGGGAGTTAGTTTGAAATTAAAAGACCCTTAACCTTTCATAATCATCTGTCTTCCTGGGTATATTTCATTTATGAAAATGTTGTTACAAAAAGAAAAGCCATATCCCTAGGATATTTGCTTTCCACAAATTTCATTTATCATAAAAATTTGTATTAACTCATTTGTATTTGGATTCATTCAGATACAAATTGAATGAATCTGAACCTGTCATTGGCTTGGTTAACTTGTTATCTAGATACTTACCGTTGTATAATGATTCCAGTGGCCTTGTTGCTAACAGGTTCTCAGCAACAGGGGGTTGAGGGTGGGCAGCAGTATCAGGCTTGCTTCCTTCCTTCCTCCTTCCCTCCCTCCCTTTCTTCCTTCCTTCCTTTCTTTCTTCGATCGGGTCTCGCTCATGGCTCACTGCATGCTGGAACTCCTGGGCTTAAGCAGTCTCAAACAATCCTCCCTCTTCGACCTCCTGAGTAGCAGGGACTACAGGCATGCGCCAGCACTCTCTGCTAAGTTTACCATGATTCCTTCTGGTAGCACTGATGGGAAGACTCTCAGGTTTAAGCCAAAGCTAAAAAGACAAAAAAGCAAACCAATTGCACTTCAGGATGGAATGGGTAATGATCTAATGCACTAACACCCTGTACATATTGCCACTTCTCTTTCCATTGGAATATCTTGGAATTTAAATCCCATGTAAATAAATGCAAAAACTCCCTTATTTGGAGGTAAAGTCTGGCAACATCAGCTACCTATGATATTCTGAAAGAGGAAAAGAGAGAGACAAAGGTCTCCTGAAACATAATAGTGAATGACAAAGCTACAAAAGAGGGAAATTGGAATTGTCTTTGTCAAAGTCTAATTATTACAAGGTAAAGGGTTTAGATGTCTCCTTACTTTGTCTCATTAGTACCTCAGAAGAGGAGTAGAGAATTGTTAACCATAAACTGACATCCTGAGTACAAAATTGAAGAATTTTCTGAAAAATCGAAATTCAGAATATATGTCCCAGTATTTTGTTGTTGATGGTGTTTGGTCCTTCATCCGGTATGTTTCGATAATTGTAGAAATAGAATATTATAAATGCAGAGAATCTTTTGAGTTGTGTATTCAAAGAGCTGTAATCTATCCTGGATTTAATCTGAATAAAGGAGCGATTGTTTTCAAATTTATAAAATAATAAACCAGTCTCCAAAATTGGGGGAAAACATTTTTCTAGTCCTTGATATTAACTTAAAGGTAAGATTCTTAAGAAGATAATCACAGTTTCAAAATTCAAGAGATGAATTCTGTGGTCTAAGACAATTGAATTCTTTGGGCTGATCCACCTGTGAATGTTAGCAACAACAATAACAGACAAAAGGAATGACAACAGAAAGGGAGACAATTGACTGAGACACAATATGAAAGATCAAAATGTACTGGTTATTGTACTAAATTTATAGCTTCTTCTAGCATATGAATTTATAATGTAGAATTCCAAATTATTAGAATATTATTCATTAGCCCTATTAAGAAAAAGTTATTTTTGCATGCATGCAAATTACATGTATTATGTGCATATGCGTATATACAGTAGATTTTGTATGGATTTTAATGTGTGGATTATAATTTTCAAAGAACTTTAATAAATATAATAGCATAATTAGCTATGTATCTTTATCCTCTTATAATAAAGCTATTTTAAATTATCCTCAGGTTAAAGAAAAATTGGAATGCAAAGAGTTATTTCACAGTTTTACTTTCTTGCTTACTATCATTTCTGGATTTTATGAGAATTGAAACATTTAAGAATTCCCTGTAAAACTTGGTCTTGCCTTAGTAAAACTTCCTTGTCTTGGTAAGATAAAAAGTTTGACAGAACCCTTGTGTATGCCTTGCACTGATATCTATTATAAAAATACAATTGTAAAACAAAATGGAATAAAATATAGAGATAACCATCAGCCAGATATCACAAACATTATTTCATTCGTGTTTCCTTCTACTCTTACGTTTAGCTAAAAATGAGACATTGAGGATCAGTAACTTTTAAAGGAAACAAGCAACACAACACATTTTTATGTATGGCATAAGAAATAACATATTAAAACCATTAAGTTTAAGATGGATCGAGAAACCCATATTTGAATATTGCCATTTTACCATTTAAAAATGGTAAGATATTATTTACCTGTTCTTTAAATATCTTTACAAAAATGATTTGAATGTCTTTCAGAAAGCCTTAACTTTATAGGAGGTCTTTTAAAAAGCCAAATTCGTGCTAATAGGGACTCTAATAAAGTATATTTCTAATAACGTTTACCATCCTCTCCAAAATGTCATGTGTACATTTTTTTCATCCTGCCAAAAGCCACTCTTCGCTTTGAATTTAGAACATAATGTGGCCTCAGAGCATTATAATTCTTGATCTTTTGATACAAATAAATGAAAACAAAATGTACGCTCTTTAATTAATGTTTACAAATCCAACTCTTTATTAGTAAACCAAGAAATATGTGATTGCTGAACCAAATTCTGCCAGACAATGGTATGCAATAAAGTTTTTAATTGGAAAAGATTTCATACTGCACGAAAAATTCTGTTTTTTTTTTTTCTATGAAGCAAAGTAAAAAAAGAAAACAATAACAACACTATTTTTCTTTAAAAACTTGTTTTTTAAGATTGGGATTCAGTCCCAGTCTTTGTTTTGATTTTGTATAATGGGAATAACTGAAAAATGTGGCTACACAAAAATGAAGTAAGACAGTATGTTCCCATATGCAGTGATAAAACAAGCTGACATTTTATTAGTGTCTCATATATTGTATGTTTCTAATTGAAAGTGTATATACCATGTAATTCACTTGAGATCAGGTATGTATTCCAGTTTGCATAAGAATGAGAGCAGGATGTGGAGGATAAGAAGGTCAAACTAAGTCATATAGATTATTTTTCAGTAGACAAAAAGGTCTTATTATGATGGAGTGGGAGTTTAAAAGTCGTAAGAGCTATACTACTTATTAGACAAAACTTTTTAAAAATAGAAGTAACTGCGACCTACTAAAATGTTACACACTTTTTTTCTGAGAACGTTTTGAAAGTATTGAAATATATTAATACATAACTTAACCTCTTTTATAATGTCACTGATTGTATGAGCTGATTATTTTAACTCTAAATTATCCAGGTGTCTATTTTATTCTTATATATCTGTTTTCTGCCTTTTAGTATGAATTCTCCAATATCATCTTGAGTGAGAAGGGAAAATGTGGTCTCTAAAAGATTCTAGGGAAGCTCTTTGAAAAATGTCTGGTTTTTTTTATTTTTTTAACGGAATCTCACTCTGTCACCAGGCTGGAGTGCAGTGGTGCGGTCTCGGCTCACTGCAACCTCCACCTCCTGGGTTCAAGCGATTCTCCTGACTCAGCCTCCTGAGTAGCTGGGACTACAGGCATGCATCACCATGCCCAGCTAATTTTTGTATTTTTAGTAGAGATGGGTTTTCACCATGTTGGCCAGAAAGAATGGCCAACATTCTTGCCTCCACAGTCCACCCACCTTGGCCTCCCAAAGGGCTGGGATTACAGGTGTGAGCCACCACACCCGGCCCGTAGTCTTATTTATACCACACAGGCATACCTTGGAGATAACTGTGGGCTTGGTTCCAGACCACTGCAATAAAATGTGTATCAAAATAAAACAAGTCATATGAATATTTTGGCTTCCCAGTGCATATAAAAGTTATGTTTACATTATACTGTAGTCTACTAAGTGTACAATAGCATTATGTCTTAAGAAACCGTGTGCATATCTTAATTTAAAAATACCTTATTGCTAGCCAGGCGCGGTGGTTCAAGCCTGTAATCCCAACACTTTGGGAGGCCGAGACGGGCGGATCACAAGGTCAGGAGATCGAGACCATCCTGGCTAACACGGTGAAACCCCGTCTCTACTAAAAAATACAAAAAAAAAAAAAAACTAGCTGGGAGACATGGCGGGCGCCTGTAGTCCCAGCTACTCGGGAGGCTGAGGCAGGAGAATGGCGTAAACCCGGGAGGCGGAGCTTGCAGTGAGCTGAGATCCGGCCACTGCACTCCAGCCTGAGTGACAGCGAGAATCCGTCTCCAAAAAAAAAAAAATACCTTATTGTTAAAAATGTTTAATAATTATCTAAGCCTCTAAGGAGTCATAGTCATTTGTCTGGTGGAGGATTTTGCCTCGATATTGATGGCAGGTGACTGATCAAGGTGGTGTCTGCTGAAGGTTAAGGTGACTGTGGCAGTTTCTTGAAATAAGACAACAGTGAAGTCTGATGCATCAATTGTCTCTTCTTTTCATAAAATATTTCCTCTAGTATGCAATGCTGTTCAATAGCATTTTACCGACAGTAGAACTTCATTCAAAATTGGAGTCAACCCTCTCAAACCCTGCCTCTTCTTTACCCGGCCTCTTCTTTATCAACTACATTGAAGTAATATTCTAAATCCTTTCTTCATTTCAATGACATTCACAGCATATTTACTAGGACTAGATTTCTTCTTAGAAACCACTTTCTTTGTTCATCCATAAGAAGCAACTCCTTATTGGTTCAAATTTTATCATGAGATTACAGCAATCAGTTACATCTTCAGGCTCAACTTCTAATTCCAGTTATCTTGCTATTTCTACCAAATCTATGGTTACTTACTCCAAGTGAAGTCTTAAAATCCTCAAAATCATTCTTGAGGATTGGAATCAGCTTCTTACAAAATCCTGTTAGTGTTGATATTTTAACCTCCTCCCATGAATTATGAATGTACTTCATGCCATCTAGAATGGTGAATCCTTTCTAGAAGGTTTTCAATTGACTTTGCCCAGATCTATCAGAGCAATCACTGTCTATGACCACTATAGCCTTATAAAATGTATTTCTTGAATAATAAGACTTGAAAAGTCCTAATTATTCCTGGGTCCGCAGGCTGCAGAATAAAAATTGTCTTTGCAGGCATGAAAAAAACACACACACACACACACTAATCTCCTGTACATATCCATCAGAGCTCTGGGGTAACCAGGTGCACTGTCAATGAGCAGTGATCTTTTGAAAGGAATCTTTTTCTTTCTGAGAAGTAGGTCTCAACAGTGGGCTTCACATATTCGGTAAACCATGCTGTAACAGATGTGCTGTCCTCCAGGCTTTGCTGTCCCATTTATAGAAAATAGGCAGAGTACATTTAGCATAAATCTTAACGGCTCCAGGAATTTTAGAATGATAAGTGAGCACTGGCTTGAATTTCAAGTCACCAGCTATATTAGCCCTTAAAAAGAGACTCAGCCGGTCCTTTGAAGCTTTGAGTCCAGGCATTGAATTTTCTTCTCTAGCTATGAAAGGCGGCATCTTTTTCCAATAGAAAACAGTCTTATCTCCATTGAAAATCTATTGTTTATTGCAACTGTCTTCATCAATCACCTTACCTACAGCTTTGGGATAACTTGGAGTTTCTCCTTCAGCACTTGCTTCTTAACCTTGTACTTTTATATGGAGATGGCTTCTTTCCTTCAACCTCATGAACCAGCCTCTGCTAGATTAAGATTTTTCTTCTGCACCTTCCTCACCTCTCTCAGACTTCATGGAATTGAAGAGAATTAGGGCCTTGCTTTGGGTTAGACTTTGGCTTAAGGGAATATTGTGGCTGGTTTGATCTTCAGTCCAGACCATTAAAACTTTCTTCATATTAGCAATAAGGTAATTTTGCTATTTTATCATTTGTATATTCACATGACTAGCACTTTTAATTTCTTTCAAGAACTTTGCCTTTGCATTCACAATTCAACGTTGAGCTCCAGAGGCCCTAGCTTTCGGCCTTTCTCAGTTTTTGATGTGCTTTCCTCACTAAGCTTACTCATTTCTGGTTTTCCCTTTATAAGGAGACACATGCAGCTCTTCCTTTCACTTGAACACTTAAGAGGCTACTGTAGGGATAATAGTTGGCCTAAGTTCAATACTGTCCTATCTCAGGGAATAGGGAGACCCATGGAGAGGGAGAGAGATGAGGGAATGGCTGGTCAGTGGAGCAGTCAGGACACACGCAACATTTATTGATTAAGTACACTACCTTATGAGTGTGGTTCGTAGCACACTGAAACAACTACAGTAGTAACATCAAAGATCACAGATCACACATCACCATAAAAGATATTATAGTAATAATGAAAAAGCTTGGAATATTGTGAGAATTACTGAAATGTGACACTGTGACATGAAGTGAGCACATGCTCTTGGAAAAATGGCTCCTTTAGACTTGCAGGATGCGGAGTTGCCACAAACTGATATTTTGTTAAAAATGCAGTATTTGTGAAGCACAATAAAGCAAAGCCTAATAAGACAAAGTATGCCTGTAACTATGTAATGAAGAAGCATAATTTTATAGAGTTTTCCTTCAAATGTGACATGGCTAATTTCTTCTTTTTATTTCCACTGCTCATCAGAAGCCTCTTTTCTTCTCTCCTGATTTATTGCCTACTACCTGGTCTTCTTGTTCTCTGAATTTCCTCTCTCCTGTCTATCCTGCAGTTCGTGCTAAGATCAGCTTCCCAAATTATATCATCTCTCGGTTCAAAATCATCTGATGACTCAGACTGTAACTTGGATTTTCAAAGAACCGTTTCCTATATTTGTGCCTTTTCCCCTCAGCTTCTCAGTAAACTCTGGCATAGATCATGGTAAGTTTTTTTTTAACATTCCCTCATGGAGTGATTATATATAGCATTGATGATATATATAGGCAACACATATTGTAACTACATTGTTTGGATGTGGTATGACTCAGCAAGTATGGGGTACACTGTAAAACTAAAGAGGCATATGTTCTATTGCTGTGTGTAACAAATTACTACAAATGTAGCAGTTTAAAATACTGCAAATTAATTATCTCACAGTTTTTTGTAGGGCAGGAGACTGGGCACAGCATGACTGGATGTTCTGTTCAGGGTCTCACTACGCTGAAATTGAGATGTCAGCTGGGCCATGGTTCTCATCTGGGCTCAGAGTCCTTTTCCAAGCTCACTGGTTGTTGGAATAATTCATTTCCTTGCATCTGTAGGACTGAGGTCCCCATGTTCCTTGTAGCTGTTGGCCAGAGACCACTGTCAGCCCCAATGGGCAGTTCCCATGTGGCCCTCAGAGATGTGTGCTTTCTTTCAGGCCAGGTGAGGCACATCTCTCTGACTTCCTCTTCTGAGACCAGCCAAACAAAACTCAGGGCTTGTGTGTGTATATCAAACCCAACTGGATAACCTCTTGTTGTAACGTCAACTATTTGGGACCTAAATTTCATCTGTCAAATCCCTTCAGAACAGGTCCTAGATCAGTGTTATTGAATAACTGAGACAAGATATATACAGGAGGACCCAGGAATCTTGGAGATCATCTTACAATTCTGCCTACTACAAGGAGTTCCAGTATCCATAACTGCAAAAAGAAAAGTGGTTTTAGAGCCTTGGGACAACTGGTTCTCCAAAACTGGTGGTAGAAGATTGTGTTCTTCATTCAAGAACTACTTCTGGAAAATTTCCTGAAGTGCATCAAGCACTATTGTAACAGTTTTTACATATTCTGTCAATGAGATAAAATTGGAAAACTAATATGGCATCTTACCCCTACTGTGAAATTTTGAAAATAGCATTGTAGGACATCACATTAATTGGTATGATTTCCAGGAAAAAAGTCATTTTTGAAGCTCTTTTAGATGAAGCTGAACTTCTCAGAAAGAATACTTTTATAATGTATTACTAAACAGATAACAAACCCTAAATATCAAAGCAAGAAACTAAAGATCTGAAAGGAAGCAGGACAAAGGACAACTGACTTTGTGTCCTTATTTGCCTCTTGAAGGATGTGTTAGAGAAGTCTTCAGCATCTAAGTACTACAGATATTCCTTCTATCATGGGGACATGATATTTGACTTGCCTCTCTCAGATAAAATTTGAAAATATGAAATATTAAAGATTTAAGCTTTTTTGAAGCTTTGATATTAGATACTTAAATTGAATGTATGTAAATCATATTATGATATTGTGTTTACCTGTATTTTGTCTAACAGATTTTTTTCTTTTTTTTTTTGACTTTAGCTAATGAAGACACACAGCATTGTTAACAGTGGTAAAGATAGAAGGAACGTTTAGATTTTCCAGTTTGGTTGTACTATACCTTGTTTTGAGATACATTGATGTTGGTTTATTTTAATGGCAAAAGTGCTTTCATTATTCCACACTATTTGATTTATCATGACCTCATCCCATTCTGTAACAAGAATAAGATTGTTATATTTTTCTCTAGAATTCACATTACAATGATTAATGAGAGAAGTCATATATTTTACAAAGCAACTATGAGTCAAATACACGTTTTTCCATGAAAGCATTTTTGGAGCCGGGAAATATCCTCTCCTGTTCTCTGTAGTATCCTGTCTGGAGAATATCCAGTTTGTATCTTTTATATGCTTTTCAAAAATCACTCATCTTTAGAGGCTACTGAGAGCTGGTTGTGGTATAATTTCTTTGCTATGTTCAATTCAGTGGATCAAATTTGCACTCTGATGTGCATACATACTTCTAGCTGGCTTACAGTTTTAGAATAGATGGAGGTAGCGCGTTTTCATATATGCCTGCAGTGTCAGTGTCTAACCACAAATGTTTGGGATTTAGACAGACCAGATTGTTAGCATTTACCTTGCCATGTCCTTGCTGTGTGTGTGAGCTTGGGCAAGTTACTTAACCACTTGGAGCTTTAATCTCATCTGTAAAATGGAGATGATTATTTATCATAGGATGATACTTACAATTAATTTTGTTTTGTCTTTTTATTATTATTATTATACTTTAAGTTCTAGGGTACATGTGTACAACATGCAGGTTTGTTACATATGTATACATGTGCCATGTTGGTGTGCTGCACCGTTGTTTTTGTTTGTTTGTTTTGAGACAGGGTCTCACTCTGTCACCCAGGCTGGAGTGCAGTGGCATGATTGTAGCTCACTGAAGCCTTGACCCTCTCAGGCTCAGCCTGAGGCTGATCCTCCCACATCAGCCTCCCAAGTTAGCTGAGAACACAAATGCATGCCACCATGCCTGGTTATTTTTTGTATTTTTTATAGAGATGGGGTCTCACTATGTTGCCCAGGCCAGTCTTATACTCTTGGGTTCAAGCAATTCACCTGCCCCAGCCTCCCAAAGTGCTGGGATTATAGGCACGAGACACCGTGCCCAGCCTAGAATTAAATTAAAAAGGCATAAGCAAAGAATCTGACGTGATGCCTAGAACATTCTAATCGCTTATAGTTTCTTACCTCCTCTCTCACTTTATCCATTCAGCAGAAAGTGACTGAGTGTTTATTCTGTGCTAGTATCAGTTCAGGTAGGCTCTGGAAACATAAGGATAAATAAGTTACGATGTCTGCTCCTCAAAAGGACAAGAGCTACTTATATGGAATGAAAATGTTTATGCATTTACAGTGCAAAGCAGTTAAATAAAACTCATATGTAAATGGCAAATTGCTACTGCTTTTTACTAAAGATAGTAAGTTATACAACCAGTTATATTGATCACATGGAAATAATTACATTAATTTTCTTTCTGGGTTTTCCCATGGCTTTCTGTGCACTTCGGTTTTAGTTAAGGTGGGGTTCTTTTATCTGAAATGCCCACAGGATATGGATCCTAGTTATTGAGGTTATATTCTTGTTTCTTTTGTTGCTGTAACCATGTTGATGGTCAACTGAAGCTATTTTCATACACTCTCTAGACTTGATCTTTGATGAAAAGAACCAAAACGAAATCAAAAGAGTTACCTTGCCTTAGGGACTTCCTTCTTCTATTAAATTGATGTATCCCAACTTTGTTGGGGTTTAAGGAACACTAAAAGGCCTATGTTTATTCAGTTAAACTTGAAAGTATGGGGACAGAATGTGCTCTCCTAGCAGTGTGATGTTTGCCAGAGAAGATGTAGCCATTGCTAATGATTGTAATGAATAGTTTATTTTTTACTTTAAGTATTTTAGATATTCGTAGTAATTGAAATAAGGAAAACTACTTTGTAATGTAAAAAAATTGATTTACTTACTTATAACCATAAGACTTTGTACAGCCAAAATTGACCTACGTGTTCAGTTAGGATTCAGTAAAATCTATTTGCATATATAGGTTAGATTTCACCTTATACATCACAAAACTGCTGCAAGCTAGGACTTTAAACAACTAAACATACACATATTAATTCTCATTTGAAATGATTTGTTTTTACCCTCATTGAATGGTTAGTTGCCATTAAAAGATATTATTCAAAGAGCAAAGCTAATGACCTGATTTAAGTAATGGCTCACCAAAATAGATCAGTTTGGGGTCCTGACTGAGTCCCCAGTTTATACTTAATCTGGGATCGCTTCCCCCAACATCCATGTTATCTCAAGGATCCTTTTCCTCCTCTGTACTTCCTTAGCATTTTGCAAGGGACAGGTGGAAGCCTCATCCTGTTCTGCCCTGTATTCGGTTCATTTGTACCGTTATGCTGTCTTTCTAAACTTACTGAAATTTTCCAAGAACTGTCTTCCATCACTACATTCTTCACTGTGCCTTTGCAGTACATTATCTCACAGGGTACTCAGTGGAAATCTTCATAATCGAAGGCTGAAGCCAAAACTTTGGTATTTGAGTTATACCAAGATATTTTAGAAAAACTCAGAGGGGGGAAAAAAGAGATCACTGTCTCAGCAGATATACTTATCCAGGTTTCCACTGTGTTCCTGAAAGCAGTTCTAAACATAGTCAATCTCTGTTCCTCAAATAGTTACCCTCTTTATTTGAGATGAGCAGACAGAGCTTCTTCAAACACTGAAAGTAGTTGCTCAGATTTCAGAATGAATAGAGTTCTCATAATAGTTTTTATGCCCTAGTTTTTTGATGATCTGGTACAGTTAGATGAGGCTCTCTAGTGTTTGAATTATGAAACAATATCACTTCACTTCCATCATATTCTAAGCCCTTGTGATATTTACGGACAAGTAAAAAATGTAATTACTCTGTATGGGTTTTGTTGCAGGAGAGTGGGGGGGTTGATTTTCATAGTAAAGTGAGGGTTCTGTAAGCCAAGTTATAAGCTCTGTTTGTTAGCACCACAAAAGTTTTGAGACAGCTTGGAATTTAAACTCAATGCATTTGATGAATAGTACTTGGCTAGTTCACAGTTTGTTCTTAATTTAATTAATTTTTGGTGGCAACCAGCCTTTAAAGGAGCTATTTATAAACCTGAAATGTCTGATCTGTAAACGGGCAAACAAGTCAAATCTGTGTATATCTTATTTGCCAAACCATTACCTTTTTCTGCGTCACTTTTACTTGAAAGTGGGCCTGTGGAAAGATAAACAGCATATTTACAGGAAAGAAAACGCAAATAACAAATTGTAAAATATAAATGCAACCTAATACTTTTTCTTTGTAATGGTAAAAAGAAGGGCATTTAATATTTTCTCCTAAAGTATATTTAAATATTTTCTAGTCAACCTACTTTCTAACCAATGCCAATAATTCTGTTGACTTATTTTAATGGCTGACATGCACGTAAATTTAATGTTCATATTGAATCAAATCATTAGCATGAAAAATTACACAACAGCAAGTCCTGTTAACTAATTATGCTAGATTGACACTTCAGAAGAGGTTCATCAATTCAAGTATTATCATTTATAAAAAGAAACCTTTTAAAAGAAGCCTTCTATTTTAAAACTTGTTAATGAAAGGGCTTAAAAATAGAGATATATGTATGCTGAAAAATGGCCCTGAATATAATATATGCATTATTTACATGCATGCATTTTTCAATGAGAGGTTATACATTAAGAGAAACTAGTTCTCAATTTGATATAGCCTTCCAGATATATTTCTGACCTATGGTAACTTAAAATGAGGACAATAAAAATCAATCTTTTCCCAGATAAAAATGCCACATACCTAAGAAGGCACCAGGTTTCTCATGCCTTATTAACATTTTTTCTTCTGTGGATAAATTAGTCCATTTCACAGCATAAATTACAACTGACATTATCTCCCATAAACTCTATAATAAAAGAGCACAGACACTCTGCCAGACAGCCATTTTAATGTTGATTTCTTTACTTATGTTTAAACTTCTAAATAATACTAACTTCCTTTCCTGGGTGCTTCCTTTATGTTGGACGCTCTGCTAAGTGTTTTGTATGGTATTTCGTTTTGTCTCCCTGTTAAAAGCTGTAGATTAGGCAGAGAAGCTCAGAGAGGTAAAGTGAATTTCTGAGAACACAAACTTCAAAATGGAATTGGGATTTGTGCTTAATTTTAGTCTGTCTGACTTTCACAGTCATCTTCAGTATAAACAGAAGAAAATCCCTGAACACCTTTGAACTGCATCGTATATATAAAGCAAAATAAAGCAAATATTATGCCATTAGAGTATATGCATATGACTATAATTCTATCCCTGTGAACTCTGCTGTCTTCTCCCACCTCTAATGTGCCTCACCTCTGCTTCATTGGGAAGTAAAAAGTCATTTTACTACCTGGGAATTGTGAAGCTATCTGGTCCTTTTTAAAAATATAACACTCTTCTAAGAACTTTCGGATACTGTGATCAAATGATGTGGGGAGAATCTTCTAAGAAATATATTTGGGGTTTATGTCAGGTTATCATTGATCATTATTCTGGCTTTATTTATTAAAAGCAAACTATTTTACACATTATTGCTTTCTATTTAAGACCTTTCCTTTGCTACTTATTTATTCCGTTGATATATTATTAATGTCCTAGCTGTCTGTAATTTGTATTGCCATTAAATATAGACATATTCATATGAAAACGGGGATATTTAGGTACAAAGTTTTATAAAATACCCAAAAGAATTAAGAAATTAACAGACAAATCTTTGTGGGGTTTTTTGTTTGTTTGTTTTGTTTTGTTTTGTTTTGTTTGGTGGGCGGGGAACTTGTTTTTTTCCCACTGATCAACCCCATTCTTGGGATTAAATTATAGGGAAAGTAAGTTTTATTTTACTTCATTTTATTTTATTTTTTCACTGTGCAGACCACTATATATTGCTTGTATCTATCAGCTTCTGGTCAGATACATTTTCTCTATGGAAGCTTTCCAACTCAAAATAATCTTTATCTCACTTACTATTTTTTCACTTGAATTATAGTCATTGTCTTTCCTGTTGTTGCCTCCTGTACTGGACTATAAGTTACGTAAGAGCGTGATCAATAATTCAATCATGGTTTGGCGTAAGTGTTCGATTAATATTTGTTTAACTGACAATTATTATTTTAATCATAAATTTATTGACTGTGTAAAGTGTCATAATTATTGTTTAATGATTTTTTAAGGTAACTGGAAAACATAAAGGCGTGCTAGGAATTTATGCCTGATTTATTGTTTTATCCCCCAAAATACCCGTGGCTTGCACATAGTATATGTTCAAAACTGTTTATTAAGTTAGCTGAATAATATGTAAATAATATGTAAATGCATATATATAAGTATAATGCATATAAGTATATAATATATAAAAACATATAAGTATATATCATATATAAGATATACATACACTTTTTTTTGTTTTCTTTTGAGATCAAGTCTCACTTTGTCGCCTAAGCCGGAGTGCAGTGGCATGATCTCGGCTCGCTGCAACCTTCTCCTCCCATTTTCAAGCAATTTTTCTGCTTCAGCCTCCCAATTAGCTGGGATTACAGGCACCTGCCACCACACCTGGCTAATTTTTGTATTTTTAGGAGAGACAGGGTTTGACCATGTTGGCCAGGCTGGTCTTGAACTCCTGACCTCAAGTGATCCACCCGCCTCGGCCTCCCAAAGTGCTGGGATTACAGGTTTCAGCCACTGCACCCGGCTTTGAATTATATTTTCAAAGTAGAATTTTCTAACATATCCTTTGTGCTCATGTTGAAACTTTAACTGCTCCACCCACAAGCAAGCATGGGGAAATCAAACAATGTTAAAAGGCTAATAATATTTATAAGTTTTATGATTAAATTTACTATGTGTTTAAATTTGTTTTTTGAAAAAATTGAGTATGTCACTAAAACTGAGTCAGTACAATTCAAAAATGAAGAAATACATATGTCCAATAAGCATATTGTGTGAATTTCAACATCACTATTGAGAAAAGGAATGTACATTTGAATGAAAATGAAATTCTGTCTTTCTATATCACATTGCATAGGTGTAGGCTAGTGAGTACTTTGATGTAAATTGCTGTATCTTTTGAGGCCTCTGTTTGACAATATAGATCAGGATTTTAAATCAGCATACTTTGCCAGAAATCTGTCAGGACCACTTGTAGTAATTTTGTCAAAAAGAATATCAAACACATGGATGTTCATCACAGTATTGATTGTATTAGAGGAAGGAAAGGAGAAAGGGAAGAGAATAGAAAGGAGAAAGGGAAGAGAATGGAAAAGAGAAAGGGAGGGAGGGAGACTGGAAGCAATTGAGGCATGTGATAGCATGGGATTTGCTGAACACTCCATAATATACCATGGCATGGAAAAGCATACACACATAAAAAAGGACAATGTGGATGGATCTAGCTATTGACATGAGATGAAATTAAATGAAAAAAAAAAAAAAGAATGTAGATTGAAGAAACGTCTGTATTGTAAGATCCTGTTGTCTTTTTGAGTGTTTCCTATGTGATGTAGCAGACTAAGGATACAGAGATGAACACAAGAGCCTTTGTACTAATGGAACTTACTGCTATGTAACCAGGAGTCTAAGGAGCTGATAGAGGTTATTTTACATCTCAAAGACATGACCTGGTTCTAACATTATGGGTCTAAGCTGGAGAAGGATTAGTGTATTGACCATACTGAACTGTGCTGGAGATTGGAAATTCATCTCTGTGCTGGAGTTTCCAACTCGTTCTTCTGTTGGAGTTTCTAATCAGCTGTGAAGGAATCATGGGACAATAGTTTAGAAATTCCTACAAAATGCTGTGGTAGAAGGTAAAGATACAGGAGCAGTTCTAGACACTTGAGAGCCTCTACCAGTTGTGAAGGAACCCTGCTAGTCCAGAGCTAATGGTGCATGTGTCTTTAAATATTACAATAGGACATTGGTACCTACTGGCACACCTATAATTGTTTTATGCTGAAAAAATACATTTCTTACGCTCTTGTCACTTTCTGTCTATGACGTATTTGTTTATTATAAATGTATTATTCTTCCAAGTGTCATGCTCTCTCACATTATATTACTTTTTTTCTAATTCCATATCTAGAAGTGATAACACATAGGCATTTCTGTGTCACATTTCTCACTTAATTCATTCAAATGTTTCAAATGTTTTTATTCCCACTTTTTTAAATGATAGGATGTGGATGAAGAGGATACTGTGCCAACCAACCTCATGTTAATAACTGTGTTTCTATAATGAAGGCTATAAAATTGAAGTGTAATTTATAGTATGATTTTTAGATAATGGCTATAATTATTGTTTTTGAGAAATGCAGACATATGAAGGAGATAGAGAATAAGAATTATATATGAATATTAAGCGCGTTTTCAGAATTGGAGGGTGATATTCTTTATTCCTTGTTAAGCCTTTGGAAATCAAAAGCATGGTTGTATCAGTTGTGGCTCTGAATATTTTTATGCTTCTGTCTTTTGCTTGATCATGTTGGTCCTTTTGAGACTCAAACATTTATAAAAATTCATAATTTTGTGAAAATATTGAGGACCTAAAATTACAAAGTCTATATAAACTAAGAGTTGCTTGCTGGTTAGGCAGAAACCAAATTTCCGCCTAGCTCTGCCTTGCATTTTCAATCAGAATTACTTGTTTGTTACAATATGATTTTCTTCAAAAATAGATGCTCTGAGGCAAAAGGCAAGCCACGGGCTATATGTTGAATAGAAAGTTGATTAGTTGGCCAAACTTCAGGAGTGGGAGCCTGCCATGCTTCCTAGGGAAACAATTCCTTCTCTGATAGTTTGTTGTGCTAATTACTAGTCCCAATTTGGGCTCAATATTACCAACAATTGCTTTATAGTGACGTATGCATCGGGTTCAACATTTTATGCAGATTTTCCTTGCACTTAAACAAATAGAAAGTATATTTTCTGAAACACCTCTTTGTGGTAAAGCATGTTGTATATTTGATCATTTACAATTTTGTTTGCTGTTTTCTTTTGTTCTTTGTTTTGTTGTTTACTTTGCTTCGAGTTTATTGAACTTCAAGTTTCTTGAGCTAGAACTTATCACAGATGGTAAATGTGGAAAACATGATGGATGTAGAACTCTTCCCACATAGGAGTGAAATAGGAGACCACTTTTGTTGAGTAATTGATAGGATGAAGCCTTACATGGACTATCTTCAGTATGCATTCATTATACGACACATTCCTGGTATTAAATTGTAATCGTCGAGATAGCACTGTTACTGTTTATATCTGTGGTTTACTGTTTAGTGTAAGTATTCTGAGCTTAATAACCTTTCTGTACTATTAAATGAAATAACGGAATCTCGGGTTAATGCTTCTTTAAAAAATTGTATTCAGCATATTACCATCCATTTACTGAGACTGAACTGCTTTCTTTTCAATTTTCCTGAAATTTAAATGGCTTCCATTTTTCTGTGCGGTAAATTAAAGGTGTTTACACAGTTATGATAGTTCCCAAGAAGAATTTCAAATTGGCATCAACTAATTGCAGTAGCAGGCGATCCAGGTTTTATAAGGAAGGAAAATGTGAGGGAAGCATGTCGGAGTATAATTTTGTTCATGATAAGAAATATATATATATATAACTATGATTCAAAAATATATAGTAAAATTACCTTCCGTCATCCCTAGAAGTTATTCACCTTCATTATAACTTTTTAACCAGTACGTAACTAAATGTATGTTGTATGGCAAGAAAAGTTTATAAAATAATGACTTTTGCTGTGGCCTTCTTTTAAAATAACAATAATGCGTTTTATGAGCCTGGTTTTTCACTTAATCCTCTGTTTTATGCACTTAGAGCTTTAAAAGTTTTGCAGTAAATATCATCATCCTTAGCTTTCCATATTTTTGTTCAGAAAGAAAGTTCATTCTGCACTTAATCTTAATGTCTTCTTGATTCTGGGAACCCATAATTCAATTTCTCTTTTCTTAGTGACTGGTGAAGACTGCACCATCATGGCTTGCTACTTTTATAACTTGTGAGCAAACAGAATGTTTATCTCTAGTCTTTTAAGTAGAGTATTAAATCTACTTGCACAGCTTTTAAAATATCCCACCTGCCCTCTCCAATTCGTTTTTGCTTCTTTACATTTTTTACATATGAAATTGAAATTTGCCTTATATTCCATATGTAAATAACAGAATACTTTTTCTTTCTTAATATTTTAATAAGTTTGCAACCATTGAACATAATATTACTCACTTCTGCTCACTTTTAAATACAGACCCTTTCACTGCTCTTACGGAACAGTAATCTGTTCTCTCATCTCACTGACAGTGGAATAAAAAAAAAAAATTAAGCTACAATAGGAGAGAAATAAAGCGCACAACCCAGTTCTATAATAGTATCATTTGCTAGAAAGAGCTTGCAAAGTGCTGTGATTTTTTTTTTCTCTAGAAAGTTTTCCATTTATCCTTTTCTTTTATCCATCCTTCCCTCCTTCCTTCCATCCATCCATCCATCCATCCATCCATCCATTCATACATCCATTCATCCATCCATCCATCCCAGGGAATTTTCTCATGATCTCAGTGGATTTCTTTTTTGAAATTCCTAAACAAAGTTAAATAACAAAACTTCTGAGGTTCTAACACTACGATCTTGACAATTCAAGTGAACAATTATCAGTAAATATTACAGAAAACTCTGTTATTTACGGCACTTCATGTTATCAAATCATTAAAATAATTTAAAATTATTCATTTAAATGCTAGCAGGGAAATAAATGACTCTAAATCCCTGCATTACTCACAAATACTACAAAAAGGAATGTTCTCTGGTTTCTATGGTTAGAAAATTTATAGAGCAGAGTGTTTCATCTAAACCTAGAGTCTTCTTTTTTTATTTGGATTTGCCACTTATAACATGATTTTGAAATTCTCATAGCCTCATAGCAGAAAGCTTTGCATCATTGTCTCACTAAGAAAGACTTGATTCTAGTGCTGAAAATTGAAGAACTCCTTAGGGCATAAAGTCAGAGAACAGCAGCTTATTCCAGACCACCCCTCTAAATATTAATGCAACTTACATGAATCATACATAACATATTCTGTCTCTTTGTGCTGGAGAATGCCATGTTTTTATGGTTGTGGTTGTACAGCTAGGATAATAGGAACCAAAGACATAAAACAGTAATTAATATATTTCAGAAGTGAAGTGTTTTATTGGATAGATGGTAATTAAGACTGATAGATGGCAGTGATTGAAATAAGCCTAAGCCATTTGGTCAACACAAGTAAAAGGTCAGCTGTCATCTTGAATGCTTTGATTAAGGATGCTTTGCTTTTTGTTTCTTCTTCCCTACTCTTCTGAATATATGAAAAAACATGGAGAAAAATTAATAATAACTGCTTTTTGATAGGGAAACTGATGTGTAGTGCATGCCCAATATGGTTTGGCTGTGTGCTCACCCAAATCTCATCTTAAATTGTAGTTCCCGTAATCCCCAAGTCTCATGTGAGGGACCTTGTGGGAGGTAATTGAATCATGGGGGCGGTTACCCCCATACTGCTATTCTCATGATAGTGAGTGAGTTCTCATGAAATCTGATAGTTTTTATAAGGGGCATTTCCCTCTTCGCTTGGCACTTCTCCTTCCTGCCATCATGGGAAGAAGGACATGTTTTCTTCCCCGTCCACCAGGATTATAAGGTTCCCAAGGCCTTCCCAGCCATGTGGAGCTGTGAGTCAATTAATCATCTTTCCTTTATAAATTGCCCGGTCTTGGGCAGTTCTTTATAACAGTATGAGAATGGACTAAATTGGTACCAGTAGAGTGGGACACTGCTGTAAAGATACTCGAAAATATGGAAGAAACTTTGAAACTGGGTAACAGGCAGAGGTTGGAACAGTTTGGAAGGCTCAGAAGACAAGAAGATGTGAGAAGCTTTGGAACTTCCTAGAGACTTGTTGAATGGCTTTGAGCAACATGCTGATAGTGATATGGACAATGAAGTCTAGGCTTAAGTGATCTCAGATGAACATGAGGAACTTGTTGGAAACTGGAATAAGGGTGACTCTTGCTATGTTTTAGCAAAGAGACTGGTGGCATTTTGCCCCGGCCCTAGAGATCTGTGGAACTTTGACCTTGAGAGAGATGATTTAGGGTATCTGGTAGAAGAAATTTCTAAGCAGCAAAGCATTCAAGAGGTGACTTGGGTGTTACTAAAAGCATACAGTTTTATGTAGTCACAAAGACGTGGTTTGGAATTGGCACTTACATTTGAAAGGGAAGAGAGCATAAAAGTTCAGAAAATTTGCAGCCTGAGAATAGGATACAAAAGAAAAGCCCATTTTCTGAGGGAAAATTCAAGCCTCCTGCAGAAATTTGTATAAGTAACGAGGAGCCAAATTTTATTTGCCGAGACAATGGGGACAATGTCTCCAGGGTATGTCAGAAGTCTTCACAGTAGCCCCTCCATCACAGGCCCAGAGGCCTAGGAAGAAAAAATGGTTTCCTGGGCTGGACCCAGGGCCTTGCTGCTTTGTGCAGTCTCAAGACTTACTGACCTGCATTTCAGCTGTGGCTAAAAGGGGCCAACATAGAGCTCAGACTATTGCTTCAGAGGGTGCAAGCCCTAAGCCTTGGTGGCTTCCACATGGTATTGGGCCTGCAGGTGCACAGAAGTCAAGAACTGAGGTTTGGGAACATTGGCCTAGATTACAGAGGATGTATGGAAATGCATGGATATTCAGGCAGATGTTTTCAGCAGGGGTTGATCCCTCATTGAGAACCTCTGCTAGGGCAATGCAGAAGGGAAATGTGTGGTGGGAGCCCTCACAAAGAGTTCCCCAGTGAGGCTGCCTAGTGGAGCTGTGAGAAAAGGGCCATCGTCCTCTAGACTCCAGAATGGTAGATCCACTGACAGCTTGTGCCAGTCGCCTAGAAAACCTGCAGACACTCAGTGCCAGACCATGAAGGTGGCTGGAAGCAGGGCTGTACCCTGCAAACCACAGGGGTGGAGCTGCCCAAGGCCATGGGAGCCCACGTCTTGCATCAGCATGACCTACTTGTGAGACATGGAGTCAAAAGAGAATATTTCAGAGCATTGATATTTGGCTGCCCCAGTGAATTTTGGACTTGCATGGGGCCTGTAACCCCTTTGTTTTGGCCAATTTCTCCCATTTGGAACATGTGTATATATCCAATGGCTGTACCCCCACTGTATCTAGGAAGTAACTAACTTGCTTTTGATTTTACAGGCTTGTAGGCAGAAGGGATTTGCCTTGTGTCAGATGAGACTTTGGACTTGGACTTTTGGGTTAATGCTGGATAAGACATTGGGGAACTGTTGGGAAGTTATGATTGTGTTTTGAAATGTAAGGACATGAGATTTGGGAGGGGCCAGGGGCAGAATGATATTGTATGGCTATGTCCCTGCCCAAATCTCATTTTGAATTATACTTCCCATAATCTTTACATGTCCTGGGAGGGACCCAGTGGAAGGTAATTGAATCATGGCGGGGGGGTAACCCCCATGCTGCTGTTCTCATGATAGTAAGTGAGTTCTCACAAGATCTGATGGTTTTATAAGCAGCTTTTCCCTCATTGCTCGGCACTTCTCCTTCCTGCCATCGTGTAAAGAAGGATATGTTTGCTTCCCCTTCCACCACAATTGTAAGTTTCTTGAGGCCTCCCCAGCCCTGTGAAACTTTGAGTAAATTAAACCTCTTATCTTTATAAATTACCCAATCTCAGGCACTTCTTTATAGCAGCAGGAGAATGGACTAATACAATACCCTACAGCCTGAGGAGGAGGTAGATATGTGCTGAAAAGTTGGATTAACCTGATTCCCCATGAAATTGCATCACACTCTGCAAACGAATACATTAGTGCCTTTGAGGACTCTAGACCCTGGCTCACATCAGCTCCATCTTCACGTGATATTTGTGTTAATCACAGAAGCAGAACACTATGTTGTAGAGATAACTGCTACCCACAGTTAAAGACTCTATGCCTAGAAATAAACTCTGAAAAGTTAGAAACGAAAGATCAACTCCATCTAAAGAAATGCTTAGTATCTCTAAAATTATCTTAAATGCAGTCTGAAAGGAATGTCCCCAGAATACACAGTAGTAAAACCTAACATATTTTCATGTCTTATGGCATAGAGAATATGAATCATTGATATGTTAGTTTCTAACTTTAATTTTGCAGCCCTCTATTATCCATTTGGTTACATTTGTTGACCTTATGTTGTTCTTAAATATTATGTACTGCTACAGTTACATTTAATGGAAAGATGCTTCCATTTCTGCAGCTAAGGTTAAAATACCTTAAATGATCAGGCTTTAATAAAACTGTATTGACCAGATGAAACAAAGGGACTTATTTTTTAAACTAAACTAATGTCTGATTCTAATGATATGCAAGTACTTGTTATTCCTGTTATATTATGTACGTAACATTCACAAATAAGGCACCAATAAGATAAGACAGGCATGATCTTTTACGAAATTGTATGCTAATATATATAATTATATTTTTAATATGTAAAAACACACATCAGAATGTTTTAAATAAATGGAATACAAGGATAAGCAAACAGCATTTTGTATTTTCAAATTCTGATAGCTATCAGATCTTGCATAGAATTACTTTGATTGTGAATCGCATTATTTCTTGTTTCAATGTCTTAGTCAAAGACTGGAAAGGACAGTAAGTATAAAGCAAATATGATTGAAATTCTCTGATTCATAGAATGTTCTACCCTGAGAGTAGAAAGGCTAATAATTCTGCTAAAACAATAAAAAAGGCAAATGCGTCAAAGAGAAGTGCTTAGGAAGTTCCTGAAGTTAGTATTACTTGTGGCTAGAGAAGCAAAGAGTAAAACGACATTGTCCTTTAAAATCCTGTCCTTGTTGCCCAATCACAAAGATAATCAAGCTGTCAAAAACCAAAGCATATCCAAGACTGGACATGGAATGTTCACACTGATTTCAGTAATAGCCTTTTATGAAATTAATTGAGAGATTTACTTTTCCAGACATTTTCAAACAAGCTGGACTGTAGTCAATTGGTGGCATTGATATGGTATAGTGGTTGGTTTTAAAAAACAAACCAGGCCGGGCACGGTGGCTCACCCTTGTAATCACAGCACTTTGGGAGGCTGAGGTGGGCAGACCACTTGAGCTCAGGAGTTCAAGACCAGCCTGGCCAACATGGTGAAACCCTGTCTCTAGTAAAAATACAAAAATAGCCAGGCATGATGGCAGAAGCCTATAGTCCCAGCTACTTGAGAGGCTGAGGAAGGAGAATTGCTTGAACCCGGGAGGCGGAAGTTGGAGTGAGCTGGGATCGCGCCACTGCACTCCAGCCTGGGTGACAGGACCAGACTCAGTCTCAAAAAAAAAAAAAAAAAATTCCAACCTGACTGTAGCCCATTGAATATTCTTTGAGGAGAAGTGATAATACGATTGTGGCTTATTCATTGTGGCATTATGGCAAAGCCATAGCTCAAAAAAAATTCCTTATTTAGCCATTTACTGAAGATAACACCAGGCTCTGTCTTCTTAGCACCAGTTAATGACATTCTAGTTAATTTGTAACTTGCACAGTATCTGTTCATGCTATTGCTGCCAAACATATTGTGCAGATCAAGGAGCCTGTTATGCAACTGTGAATAAGAATCTTGGGCCACTTTACACTGTTTTATCTGGTAAATTGGGAGTTTTGTTTGGTTCAGCATGTGTGTGTGTATGTTTTTTTTTTTTTTTTTTTTCCTGAGACAGGGTCTCACTCTATCACCCAGACTGGAATGCAGTGACAAGATAATGGCTTGCTGCAGCCGCAACCTCCCAGGCTCAAGCAATCCTCTGGTTCAGTCTACCAAGTAGCTGGTGCCACAGGTGTGTACCACTGTGCCTGGCTATTTTCAAAACTTGTTTTATAGAGATGGGGGATTATCTGTGTTGCCCAGGCTGGTCTCAAACTCTTGGCCTCATATGATCTGCGGTCCTCAGTTCCCCAAAGTGTGGGGATTACAGGCATGAGCCACCGTGCCTGGCCTTAAATTCGGATGGCTTTGGGGCAAACAAGTAATGTACTATGTATATCCCTTTTTCACAATGTATTATGAATTGTATAGTTTATCATTGCTTCCTGTGTGCATGTATGCTTTTGGGGGGGGTTGGGGAAAACATCAGTATAACAAACAGTTCACTTGTTTCTCAAAATGATCTGCTGGTAAATTAGTCACTGTGTTCTACTCTTCAGGTTGTTTTTGCATGTCTGCCATTGAGGAGTATAAAACTTTTTTCAAAGTCATTTATATTTGGCTTTGGCAAGGGTTTTAATTGTTCATTGGAGAGGATCTGTAACCTGAAAATTCTCCACAACTAAGACACAGTAACCACAGAGTTAATATGTGACTCACAAAAGGCTGGAAACTGTCTACTTTTTCCACCCTGTCCCTCTAATCAGTTTTACTTCCACTTTATTCTGGGAGTTAATTTTTATCAACCTTCACACAGAAGTACTATTTGTTTGTTCATATATGCAAGGGAAATTATTTTTATTCCTAAAGCATTTCTCCCTCTTAAAATCCTGGATTAGATTAAGCAAATATCCCATTTATGTAAATAAATCATTTAATTAAGCAGAGTAGGTAAGGATGTCAGAAATAATAAAACAGATGATTTGTCAGAAATAATAAAACAGATGATTTGTCAGAAATAAACTACTGTGGGGCATCTGATCCTTTGAAGATAATTGAAAATTCACTGTTTAAAAATATGAATTAAAAAATATAAAGAACTCAATGAGTTACAGTTACATATATTACTGTGCTATTAGTATTTTGGAAATTGAAATTCAGAAACAAAAACAGTGCTCTAGTTTGTCATTCCTCATCGGTGAAGTGTGGAATAATGGAATCTTCATAGGGAATTTCTGTAGGCACAAAAAATCTAGAAAACAACCGCTGTGGAGGAGGCTGCCTCAGTCATTCTAATTGATGTTGTACAGCAGGACTACTCTTGGATAACATCTCTGTTGTAAGCAAGGTTATGGAGATTTTCTTGCAGTCATAGGAAGAAGCTCAGGTTATGATCAGCCTGGGGGAAAGTATTACACTCTTTCTTTAGATAGCAGAGAAGTTTGAGGTGTACTAGAAGTGTGGGGTTATTTACACAGTGAGCTAAGAGTAGTGATAAGAAATTGTATGTTCAGGACTGAGTTCTTATCCTATTGAACGTCAGTCTCATCCTGCTTAGTGACTTTATAGCTTGCTAGCTATTACATTCCATTTTATTCCCTTCATATCTATTAAGGCCAAACTCCTTCCTTTAAAGAGCATCCTCCATTCACACCTCGGTACCACTGATTTCTTTCCAACACAGTGTTCCGGGAGCATTTTTAAATCATTGAGTGGGTTTTGCCATAAAGCTTACATTTGCCACTTGCCTTCCACAGGCCAGAGCTGCTTTTTTAAGCAGGAGAGGAAAAGGACACTGCCACTTCATATAACAGAATCAAGTGACTTGTAAATTGGAATGCATTTTTTTTGGTTCGTAATTTCCCCAAATTTTAAATAAATCAGTTGTGCTCCTTCCCTTTACATAAACGATTTTTGTGAGAAAACAGAACCTGTTCTGGGAACATTGTTCAAAATTTCTTTAAGAAAACTCAAACCTTGCTTCCAAAACAGGTCTATGGTGAGATCGCACCAACCATTACAGGATAAGATTACGAGAAAATTATTTTTATTCCATTCTGAGGCGATGTCTATTAAAGTAGTGCGTAATTTCCAGACCTGTTCCCTTGAGATTAACTTTTTTTTTTTTTTTTTGATGACAAAATGAAGCAATGTAACATAATGCAAATCTCACTACCATTACAAAAAGGAAATTAAAGTTGGGAGAATCTGTCAAAATATTATGAAAGTTGAGGAGTTAAAGTTTATTGCTTTATTTTTAGAATTTGCAAAGATGTTCCACTGCAGAAATGCCTCTGGGCATTTGTAAAATGGGAGGGAAGTGAAGAGAGCAGTCACTACTCAAATGCCTGTGTGTTAATTGAGCTCTTTGCCCCACCCTGCTTTTCTTTTATCCTGCTCCCTCCTTACCCTGAGTGTTGTATCCATAGTATTTCTAGATCCATAGCCAGTTTGTGTCTTATAGGGCTTTGTGATTTCAGAAGTTTCCTTCGACATAAGTTCTTCGGCATACTAATTGTTTCTCATGTAGAAACTATACTGTGTTTCATCCCAAGCCCTTCTTCACTTTGCTGTAGAGTTTGCATTAAAGTTTCAGAAATACTCTCAAGCTCTCTCTACATTTAGGGAAAGGAAATAAAGCACTTGCCTCAGTTGCATTTGTCAACAGTTTCCTTTTCTGAATATGCTGTGACAGAGTTTATGATATTGTAGAATTATGATTCCTCTTTAACCTTTCAGTCAAACTGTTGATACCAGTTTCCTTAAAAATATATATAATTAGCGCTACCATCCAGTTTTTTGTTTGCTTTGCCTATGGCATCAGAGAGGAATGAGTTAATGCATTTGAAAAAATTGTTTTAAGTTAAGCTGAAGTTTTCTTAGCCACCACTTTCCCTCTCTCCCATGTTGATTCCTGAGGCCAGATTATAATTGATGCATTAAATATAAAATATTGAGGCGATAATATATAGAACGTTTAGGGTTTTAGCAGTTGGAGGTTTCTGGATTGAATTTGAATGCACAAGCAGAGTTTGAGCTACCGTGACCTTGTTAGTACCTGCATTTGTACAGGAATCCTTCATGATCTAGATTGACAAGCAGTGAATCTCTAGTTTCAAGTTCAATAAGCTTCTCTTTTATTGTTTTTTGAAATACATATTTAATTTTAAATTTTCCTATAGATAACAGAGACTCCAATTAATTTTATAAGTTATTGCTGTTTTCTAAGACTATAATAGATGTGAGCTGTTATAAGCTAAAAGGAGTCCTTATATTTAAGCGGATTTTGTAAATGAGAGCCCAACATTTCTTTCATATTCAATTCGTATGGATAAAATGAAAGATCATACTTTTGCACAGAAATTAGATCTGCTCTAGGATAACATTGCAGTGATTCAGTTCCTTCTCAAGTGTTCAGACTTAATAATATTACCTAAGACAGTATATATATCTTTTCAATGGATAGACCAATGGGTATATTTAAGAGAATTTTATAGATCAATGAATGTACATAAGAGAATACAACAGACTTATTTATTTTTTATATAAATTTAAGGCCTGGGAACTTCAAGTATTTAAAATTCAAAGCTCTGTCCCTAGTGTTTTGGAATTTCTCTTTACTACCTAAAATGTTGCCTTTGATGTTTCCTGTTGGCCAAGGAAGAGTTAAATGTACTATAAAGCTTTATATTGAAAAATTGTAATAATATGTTGAAGGACACATTTTTGATGTTAGAACTATGTGGAACTGATTTCTAAAAGCATTGGGAATTTCTTCTTAAAACTCGGAGTAATGCTTTTTGAAATATTACCCTGATTCACCAAGAAAACAACAATTATAACAGGACACATTGTAAATATTTTTAATTTTCCATTTGTGTTCTTATGTCCTTTGGTGGTTAAGTATTTAAAATCCCAACTCTGAAGTGAAATTGAAATGTTCTTAAGAAATCTGTTGTTACAAAGTCTAGGGTGGGAGAGAATAATTACACATAGCTTTTTGATAAACAGTCTAAATTGTGCTTCAAAGGACAGATGTGGCTTTAATAATCTGAAGCATTTGCATTTTGAGATTAAACTTTGCTTGATTGCGTTGTACTTGATATGTATACTTAAATCTATATGTTAAATGTTATACTTTGATATAGCACATCTTGTTTGACTTTGTTCCTATGATCTGACAAGCTTCATTATATAATAAACTAGTTTAAATAAATCTTAAAGACATAAAAGTGTTCCTGACAGTAAGAAAAAATTTAAGGCACACAAATGATATATCGGTTAGATGTTCCAGAGAGAGTCAGAGTTTTTTCATTCAAATCTTTGAACATGTGTTTTGAATAAAGCTGTAAGGCATTTTCCAGTAACCAGTGTTGTATTACAAAAATGAGTAAAGTAAAACAAAAGGAAAACATGTTTCAACATTTTATTCAGTATTGTCACATATTGTTGCACATTTCCTGCTGGAAGTAAATGTGACATTTGTAATGCTAAGTTTTCAAACCTTACTTTTTATATGATATAAAAAATTACATAGACTATTGTGCCCTTGTGAGACAGGCGCAAATAATGAACTACACTATCAGGGTTCAAATGGCTTCCTAAATAGTTTGAGTGCAATAGTTTGATGTAAATCCATCATTATAGTTTCTGAATATTCTCTATTGAATTCTATCCAGGAATAAGCAATGATAAACAGGTCACAGAACACTTGATCCAATGGCCAGCATTGTATAAAGTCAAACCGGGAAATAATATCACTCTACTTATACTGATTGCCAGGGTGGACAAAGCAGTTGGATAAAATAATATTTCAATGCAATGAAAAGCAAGAAATTTACTTAAAAGTAGGAAAATCTGTGCTCTATTACTAGGCTTTTACTGTTTTATTTATTGGAAATTAGCTGACTTTGAAATACAAAAAAGTCAAGACAGCTATTTGGTTATTTTGTTTTTTATAATAAACAACAACTAAGTACTGACTGCTAAGAGGTAAGAACGTGAAGTGCTGAGCATGTGCAGGCAATTTCAATATTTAAAGTGGAAATTGTGGAGAGAGATATTTCACATTAAGCTATAAACTACTTTATAGGAAGATGGATATAATTTATGTCAGTGTTATATTAGTTATTTTATATTATATATTTTATTAAAATACTAGCTTTGAAACAAATCTAAAACATGTACTTTATAAGCTGTGGTTAACACTACATTTCTACTAAGGGAAGGTGCATCCTCTGAAATAAGGAAAACTGAAATTTCATATGCAAGCTGGAAACATTCTCTTTCAAAATATTAATTTATTAAATTATTTTTAAATTTAAATTTGTTTTAAAATTAAAAATTATTGAATACTTGAGAGCTGAAATCAATGAAATACTTGAAATAACCTGTTCCTTTAGCAAAGCAGTTATTTCTTCAATGAGGGTTTCCATGTTGAGCGGTCATGGATGGATATTTGGTTTCATACACTGACTGAGTGTGGTCAGCAGCTGGGCAGACTCCCATGCACCACTCCATGAGGTCCCCAAATCTGACCTCTTAGGTTAGGTGTATTTACATGAATTCTGTCATTGTTGTGTCTAGGAATTCAGACAGATAGAATTTATGAGGAGAGTGGCAAAAGACATTGCATTTCATTTCACTCTTTATCTGAGGATAAAATAAGTATCTCAGAAAAGGGCGAACATTTCTTTTCTTCAGTTTTCAGATTCTTATACTAAATTTAATTTTTATGTACAGGCTTTTCTTTTAGGAGAGCTTATGTTCAGTACACCTAAGAGAAATCGTAGTCATGGAATGGGTTTCCACCTAAGCTCTGTGACATGATTCATGATTCATTCCCTACCTTGATAGATTTATGAATACTTCTAAGTGAACCTATCTCAGCAGCCAAATGGAAGTGTTAATATCATGAATGCATTTATTCAAATGCTTTTTCAGCTCTCACAAAGTTTTGTTATAAAGATGCTTTTATTTCCTCTCACAGCAACATACAGAAGGAGCAGGTGTTAATGCCTTAGTTTACAGATGAGAAAGTTGAGACTTACAGCCATTAAGAATTTTGTGGTAGCAAAGAAGGATCCTATATTTGGTCAATTTTGGTGCAATTATGAGTTTAATGTATGCCTTTTTGGCAGTATCCTTTGTGACTTCATCATGCTATATCCCCATTGTCCACAACATTGACTGGTGCTTAGTAAGGTGCTCAAGGATGCATCAAATGAATGAACAAAGACTAGAGACAGAGTCGCCTGGCCTTATTCTTTAAATACCCACACTATAGTACTGCAACAAAATACAGAGCCCCAGTGATTAGAAGACTTACAAAAGTGTATTTTCTTTTTCCAAGTGCATGCCTTTGATTTCTTGAGATGAGGGAAAAAAGAGAGAGAGAGAGAAAGAACAACAACAAAAACCTCTTTATTTTGTAAAGTTTTGTTTGTGAACCTAGAATTGAATAAAAGCTAACATTTATCATGCACTCATCTGTCAGATGTCTTCTAAGCATCTTACATTCATGAATTTGCACCATTCAATGAGGTAGATACCATTGTCATCTCCATTTTATACATTAGAAAGCTAATATATGGGGGAGGTTAACTGGATTGCCCAGGGTCACAAAACAGCAACAGTAGATCCAAGTAACTACTGCATTAGACTGCCCTTTGCTACACTATAAATTCTGTGTGTTGGTTTAAGCTATCATGTGAAGAGGTGATGACTGGTCACAATGATTTTTCTGCCCCAGTGACTGATAGATTGTCTGCAAAGATCTCTTCACCATCTTTTCTGGGCACTGGAGTTGCTTGGGAACTATCTTGTTCCTTGAGAGCCAGTTGTTATCTCCCAAGGGCATTGTTGAGACTTTGAGAGTGAGATCATATTTCCTCAGAATACCTTCATTATGAATTTCATTCATATCTGGCCATAGATCTTGCTCTTTTGACACAAGAAAGATATATGTTAAATTTTGATTAGTAGCTGCCTGTTGGAAAGTAGAAAGATGAAAGGTGTTGAAGACAGGTAAACAGGAAGCTTCAACTCATTGGTTCTGGGTTTGGTTTGTTTGTACTTGTGTCGTTTGTTCTTTTTTTAAGGTTGGAATTTGTTCGATTTTACTTTCGTTATATTATTTTTATTTGTGTTCAAAATAATTCCCAATTTTAAAAATTTAAGGAAAGTAAAATAGGACTGGATGTATAGGTAACCAAAGCCTTTAATCTTAGCTTGAGACAAAAATATTCTGATTTTTACTCCTAGATGAAGTTTTTAGAAATTAGCTTCTCAATGTAGAACTTGGAAAGAAAACTTCATAATATGTTTCAACTTAAAAGTCCCTTAGAGACCAACTACATTGAAGAAATCTGAAGCACAGAAATATTAATTGACTTGAGAGATGCCACAAACATAGTTGGTTCAGGTGTTCATTAGTTCAAGACACCTTGGAATGCCTACCATGGGGAAGAAAATTTAATTGTTGCTGGGGACACATGGATGAATAAGAGTTTCCACAAGGGATTCCAGTGTCTTTGGAGGGAAGGCATCTGAGTTAACAAGTAATTATAATGCAAACTGTTGATTGCTTCAACAAAAGAGGTATTGATGGTCTCTTTATCTATCATTTGTCTGTTACCTCTGTCAAATATCTATCTACCTGTGTGGGTATGTATGTATGTATGTATGTATGTATGTATCTATCTATCTATCTATCTATCTATCTATCTATCTATCTATCTAT
>NC_045440.1:118745335-118850525 GCF_002776525.5 Piliocolobus tephrosceles | reverse complement strand
TATCTATCTATCTATCTATCTATCTATCTATCTATCTATCTATCTATCCCTATCTATCTTTCCATCTGTCATCTATCTATCCTTAAAACATATAAAGCAGTTAGCACAGTGCCTGGTACACAGAGAGTTCTTGATAAATAATATTTGTGTAATGGCTATTATTACCTATAATTCCCAGATTTTTCATTGTTTTGTATGACATGCAAAGGGGATTCTGCCAGACTACTTGTTAACCTTATCACTCTCATGTTTGTGAGACTGTGAAACCTTGCATGAAGCTCTTGGGCAAAACTGTTAGCTACTATGCTATTGTGGGGCCTTGTAAATACTTCTGTAGCTATAGTTACTTGGCCATATTTTAATTATTTGTAACATAGTTTAGCTTGAACTGTGAGATAAATTCATTGTAATATCAGGCATTGTTTCTTCTTCATGAGTAGGCCCAGAGATTAGAATATAGTACGTGATCAATACATTGTTGACTGTTGCTTGAATGAATGCATGCTAGAAAGGTTTTGGCAAGGAGGAAAGTTTGGTTAGTCGTCCAAACTACTTCTTAGACATTTGATTAAAGAAAAGCAGTTCTGAGTCTTAATTGAATAGCATGGTCTTGGTTATAAGACTTCATGCTAAGAAAAAAAACACTTAAGTTTCTAGATCATGTCAGTGACTGCTTTTATGATTTCATTTCAGATCTGATGCCACCATAATCTAGTTGCAAAATTTTGCCCTAAAATAATTTTATTATATTGTGAATATAATTTCCAATACATTTATCATCTGAAAATAAAAATATTTATCTGTTATTCCGGGATTTTATGAATCTTAAGATTATATAGGAAATAAACCCTCATTTTTTAACTCCAGAAAAACTTGATGTTAGGATTCAAATATCAATCTTAATCTGATATATGGGATTTTCATTAAACTTTAAATAAGCTATCAGATTTTTAATGTGGGGTGTGTGTGTGTGTGTGTGTGTGTGTTTGTGACTTGATGTACTGGGTAAACTAAAATACTAACATTTCAGAAAAAGAAAACTTTTTCAATCTGCAATCTGGCTAACAATAAATTTAACTGAGCAGGTGATTATGTTACAGGATAAATTATTTGAAACCCATTTATAAATATACTGAACATTTATTAAACACTATGTATAAGTAAGTCACTATTTTTGGCACTTGAGATATATCAGTAACAAAAAAAGACAGCGATTCCTCCCTAAGCAATGTCTTTCTGATAATTTAATAGTAAGGCTGAAAACAATTAATCTTTAATAGGCAGTTAATGTTGTCCTTGACAAGAACTCACTAGTGTGTTATTGAAATATATTATTATAGATATGTTACATACATAATTTCATATTACATATGTATCATTTTAAATGATGTTATTATGTGATAGGCCAGCCTTTTGGACAATTTTCCTTTATTCCACTGGTCTACAAAAAAGACTTAGATATCCATTTGTATAACTCAACATTCTGGCAGAATCCAAGCTTGAGAGACATGTGGATAACTTCAGTGGTCTGAATTTGATTATGGTCTACATATGGGAAATAATCAAAGTAATGTATAGGGATTTCATAGTGTAACTAACTACATTAAAATAAATGAGAACTCTGCACACCTAAGCACCTGTTCACAAATTAAAAATTCAGGCAGGCAGTTCCACTTAAAAGATCACTAAATCAGCAGTCTAATAGTCTTTGGGGATCATAGTTTTATTATCTCACTAACTTTCTCATTTAACTTTGTCATTCTACAAACCTGAAAATTACTCAATTTTCTCAGCCTCATTCTGGTGATTCTGGTGATATCCTTCCTGTTTCAAGAGTGGCTCCAAACTTAGATAAATGAGGAGCTATCTTAGAAATATCAACAATTTGAACTGCAGAAAATGTAAGATAGTGCACTGCAAGCTGTCTTTAAATATGACTTGGTTAAAAAAGAAAAGGTACATTATTATTATTATTATTATTATTATTATTATTATTATTATTTATTTTATTTTATTTTATTTTTTGAGACAGAGTCTTGCTCTGTTGCCTGGGCTGGAGTGTAGTGGCACGATCTCTGCTCACTGCAAGCTGTGCCTCCTGCATTCACATCATTCTCCTGTAGCTGGGACTATAGTCGCCTGCCACCATGCCCAGCTAATTTTTTTGTATTTTTAGTAGAGATGGGGTTTCACCATGTTAGCCAGGATGGTCTTGATCTCCTGACCTCATGATCCACCAGCCTCGGCCTCCCAAAGTGCTGGGATTACAGGCGTGAGCCACCACACCTGGCCAAGATAAGGCAACTTTTACAACCTCCAAGACGTGAACAAAATTTATTTTTTTAGTTAAAAGTTTTTGTGGATAGTTATTTTGGAAAGACAAAATAGCTATTTAATCATATATGCAATGAGTGATTTTTTGAAAGCTAGATCTTAAGAATTTCAAAATGTACTGCAGCATAGTAACTTGGATGCAAATAAATGAAAGTTAATTACAACAAATATTTTCAGTTTTGTTTTCCTATTGAAGCAGAAAGACACAGAAGAACACAATTCTGAGCCTTCCCCATGAACACGGCATGCCCCAGTGGTTTATTCATGGAATACAATAGCCTGCCATGCTGATTCTGTGTTCTGTGTTAATACATTTCCCTGGTGCTGGATGCCATACTAGCAGGTACTGCCTACGTGTTTGGCAAACAAATCATTACTTTTGTCCTCAGTCACATCCGCTTGATTTTTAACGAGGGGATTGTTAAATTTAAAGTATAGCAAAGTTATTCACAGAATCATAGCCCATTGAGACTAAAAGGGCCATCAGTAGGATCCATCCAAACCTGTCTTTTTACAAATGAGACCCACAGAAGTCGCCCTGAATGACACCACAACTGCTCACAGGACTTGGACATTGTCCATTTGGATTGAACTGGTCACTTCAAATTGTTACCAATGATATGATTCGGTATGTTTATGTCTGTTAAGATGATTAAATGGATGGCATGTCCTTTAAACTTGACTAAGTACTCAAGAGAGATTTAGATTCATATATACCATACCCCATTCTCAAAGTAGATTTTCTGAGCAACTCAATGGTGTTGCTATCTTGGGAACACCATAAACTATCTAAGAACACAACCTCCTGTGAGTCATTCTGTTATCTACCAAATCGTGTCCCTCAGGAATCCCGTCTTTGACTGCCCGCTTCCATTTCCTCACATGCAGCCATTGGACGTCAGGATTGAAAAGGAACTTAAAAGTCATATGCCCTCATTTAGTGTCAAAATTTCCCCTGAATTAGAGCCCTCTCCCTCATTTTGGCTTTTCCATTGTCCCTGCTTGGTCATCAGAACCTCATAGACTTCTTAAAGGGACTGTAATTTTTACTTCTCCAATTTATATTCCACACTTCCTGCAGATGTCTACACCTAACACACAGACAGAATATCCAACTCAAAACTCGTTAATTTCTCTCCTCATTTAAAGCAGTTAATACCAACTTTCTTGCTGTGCCAGTCAGCACACCTGCCTGCCCCCACTACTTTCCCCTAGAGGTGCCCATCTTACTCTTCTTCCAGCTCTGCCAGTCACTAAATTTGTCTTCTGTCACCATTTCCACCTCTGTAAATGTCGAATTTGGTCCAGCCTTAATGGTCTTTTGGGATTTTGTTTTTGTTTTGCTTTTTTAACCTTTAAAGTAAAGCTACCTATATTTTTTAACTTGTTATTTTTTTTTTTGTGGTAAAATACACATCGCATAAAATGTACCATTTTAATTTTGAAGTGTACAACTCAGTGGTATGAAATACATTCCTAATATTGTGTAACCATCACCACCATCCATCTCCAGAACTCTTTGATCTTCTAAAACTGCAACTCTGAACCCATTAAACAATAAGTCCCCATTCCCTCCTCCTTTCAGCACCTGAAAACCGCCGTTCTTCTCTATTTCTATGACTTTGACTGCTCTAACTATCTCATGTAAGTGGAATCCTATAGTATTTGTCTTTTGGGGACTGTCTTATTTCACTTAACATAATGATGTCCTCAGGTTCATCTATGTTGTAGCATATGTCACATATTTTTCATTTTTAAGGCTATATAATATTCTATTGTATGTATATACCATATTTTGCTTATTCATCTTTGGATGGACAAAGCTTCCTATACTTTATCTAATCAGTCTAAATTAACCACTTCTGTTTATCAAAACTGTTTCTGGTGCACACCACACCTTTCTATCGTTGTGGCTCTGATAGGGTAATTATCTTTTATGCATTCTTTTTTCTAAGTCACATCATTTGTACCTCACTAGAATGTAAACAAATAATGTTGTCTAATTTGTTCCTGCTCTGCCCCTAGTTCATAGGCCCTCAGGAAGCCATTATTAAATGAGCAAATTAGTTTTCTCATTAGTGGAAGCTGGATTGCACAGATGTGAATAGCACAATTCTTGAAAATATATATTTCTATGTATTTTATAATTAAGATTTTGCTAAGTCATTCTCTTAGCAAATTTCTTAATAAATTTTTACCCAGATGGTCTAAAATGGTGAGGATTTTATCTATCAAAAGAAGGAGAAGTGTGCCCATACATGTTCCTTTATGTTTTTGGTGGGGAGTGAAATAGAAAAGCCATATGTTTTCTTAGCATTTCTTTATGGTTTGCTTGTACATAAATATACTGAGAAATAGTCCAGAAAATTTTCCAATGTACAGATCTTAAGAAGACCTTTGCCAAAGTGAATAGTTTGGACAATATTAAATTCACTTAATTTCTAAAATATTTTTATTCTGTTACTTAATCCTTGGGTCCTGTAATAGTAACATTATATCATGTACAATTGTTATCATATATAGAAGATATATCTTAAAAGTTGGCAATGTTTTATATGTTAATTATTTATTGTACAATTCAAGTTGCAGGTCAGAGTAAGAATTGAGGAAAAAAGGCAATGTCAAATCTGAATCATCAAGAAAGGAAGGGGCTAAAAACTCCAAAGCAGTAGGGAACACCCAGAGAAGTTAAAGCAAATAATTCAAGGTCAAGTAGCATAAAATAGAATGCATACAGAGATTCTTGACACATTGCCTAATTTACCTAATTTTTACTTTTCCACTTCATATTGCACACTTCCTTGCACAGGTTACCTAATAGGAAAAAAAACTGCAATTATTTATAAAAATACTTTACCTATATTTTGTATGTTGTATAAGAAAGTATTTTCTTCTTTTAGAAAGAAGCCATGGCTGGGCATGGTGGCTCACGCCTGTAATCCCAGCCATTCGGGAGGCCAAGACAGGCGGATCACGAGGTCAGGAGATCGAGACCATCCTGGCTAATATGGTGAAACCCCGTCTCTACTGAAAATGCAAAAAAATTGGCCAGGCATGGGGGCGGGCGCCTGCAGTCCCAGCTACTCGGGAAGCTGAGGCAGGGGAATGGCATGAACCCGGGAGGTAGAGCTTGCAGTGAGCCAAGATCGCGCCACTGCACTCCAGCCTGGGCGACAGAGTGAGACTCCGTCTCAAAAAAAAAAAAAAAAAAAGAAGAAAAAGTCATATGGCATGGAAAAAAAAATTCTGTATTTGGAGGAAAAAGGAAAAAAGACCCAGGTTTGAAGCCAGTCATGGCTTCTTGCTAGGTATATTATTTAGTCTCTGGGCTCTGTTTCAAAATCTAGAAAATGAGTTTAATATTACCTGTTTCAGTTTGTGAATAATGTATTGATGTGCACCCTGGGTTCCCTAAAACTGTCTTAATTGCATGAGTCCAGTGGTATCCTTAGACTTCTATCAGACCTTCTTCCCCTTTAAATATAAACATTGGACACTCATGCAGAACCACAGAAATCACGTAGACAAACTAGAAATTATCGTGGACTCACAAATTATAGCTTCCATTACTAGGCAATACATGCTAAACCCTAGCAAACATTAAGTACGTGAACTCCTATTACTAAATTGTAATCACTCAAGTAAACTGGACAAAATGTCTTACCGAGGTATCTGATGTGAAATTAAACCATGATGCAGGCAGTGCTACAACCTGAGATTTTACACGGTTATTTACATTTCTTTTGCCTTTGTGGCAATATGTGCCTATTAAGATAGGCTATTACAGAACTGCGCAATGAGAACACATATACCTTAAAGTACAAGGAAGGTAATGTGACAATATCAGCACATATTTTGCATTATTTAGTTAGTAATGAATCCTCAAACTCTTTGAAAACACAAAGGAACATGGGCAACAAGTTCCTTTAATTTAATCCGAATATCACAAGTAATTTAATCTGAATATCACAATAGTTCATAAAAAGAAAAACAAAATCCACATGGTATCTGGAAGCCTAAGGCTTACAGAGACCTCACGTATATCTCTGTCAACGATCTGGTAATGAATTACTATGAAAAATTTGAAGAATGGAATACATTTTAAAAGTATACAGAGTTTTAAAATGAAACCTTTGTACCATGAAAGATTTACATTTCATGCATTGTAACAATTTTTGGAAACCAGGATCTTTTAATGTACTTATATTCTGTTATATAGAGCTCTTTGTTGAAAGAGCTCTATATTTCAAGATAATTCTATGAATTTCATGAAAATGGCATAATAAAATTTAACTCAGCAGGCTTCCAACCAATAGAGTGTTATAGGGATTTACAAATACCTCAATCCATCATATATAGTGATAATAATATCACTGTTGACTACATCAGATTGAGATTAATCAAGCATCAGTATCTTTGGGCTCAGAGGAAAAAAATTAAGTAATAGAGTGTTCTATCGTTGCAGTAGTGTGAATGCTGATGAAAGAAATAGTGGTTCAAATTCTCTTGTGGAATTAAATATGTCAAAACATCTTATACATAATGGAGCTTATTTTGCTTAAAAGCCAAAAAACTTGAAAAACTTAAAAGACAAACAATCATAGCGTGGAAGTACAGTAGTACAAGTAGGATAATTCAAAACATTACCAGAAAACTATTTGAATTTTCTTAGGCTAGCCAATTTGAATGGCTGTATCCAGGGAGATATTCAAAATACGGTATTAAATAGCCTGCATGGAGGACACTGATGGCCCCAACGAGACATACTGTGAGGTATGTCTCAGGCTAGCATACATGTGCACACACACTGCAAAATTGTGGGGTGTAAGGAGGTTAAAAAGTAGGTAAGTAGACCCCACTACCATATAATTTCCAGGGCACCATCATAGAGTTACTGACCTGGCGATGAAACTCAGGCATTTATCTACTTTTTAAAAGCAGCCAAGTGGAGACTAATAAATAGGAGTGTGGAGACCACTAGATTAAACAACCTATTTCAGCTTCACTGAAGTTGAATGACCACATGAATAAATTTCCTTACAAGTAAAGAGTTCTGTCATCCAAAGACTTCAAGTGTGTCACCGTGGGCAAGACCAAGCGTACACGCCACAACAAAATGTTATCTGTGTCAACAGCAGTTTGTACATTTTATCTACTCTAATTCATCCAAATCCATTGCCTGATTACCATTTGGGTACTTCAGAAGTGGATAGTCTTATAATTGACGCTGTGGTAGATGCATGACTCTTTGAAGGTGTTTCAGAAACCATGTTCATTTTCATGAGTTTCTAGTAGCTATTGTTGATAGATTTAAGTGGCTTTCCCAGGATGTCAACACAACAGTGTGTTTCACATTTTGAGCTAGTTTTCATCTGAGACATGTGATGAACTGTCTGAAGGCAGGTGGAGAACAGGTACACTGAGATATCTACACATACATATGCAAACACACACATACTCACATGTACACACTCGTGCAAATGCATACACTTCTGTTAGCACATTGAGACACAGATTCACTATGGTGGACAGAATTTTGTTTGCATGATTGTGTATGTGTGTTTGTCAGTAACACTGAGCTGATTCTATCCAACTTTAGGTTTAATAATATTGGAGATGGGCTGAGCGCAGTGGCTCACACCTGTAATCCCAGCACTTTGAGAAGCCAAGGAGGGCAGATCACAAGGTCAGGAGTTCAAGACCAGCCTGGCCAAGATGGTGAAACCCCGTCTCTACTAAAAGTACAAAAATTAGCTGGGCATGGTGGTAGACATCTGTAATCCCAGCTACTCTGGAGGCTGAGGCAGAGAATTGCTTGAACCCGGGAGGCAAAGGTTGCAGTGAGCCGAGATTGCACCACAGCACTCTAGCCTGGGCAACAGAGTGAGATGCCATCTCAAAAAAAAAAAAAGGAAAAGAAAGAAAAAGAAAAAATGGAAGTGGAGGACAAGTAAAATTATTTTATTACTATACTGTTTCACAAATGCTCACTGAGCTTTTTTATTTTTGCTCTGTTTGATATTAGCCTAGGTTAGTTAAAACTCTGTTTCCACACTGATATATCTAGAGCGTTATTAATGGTGATGCGACATTTTATATGTCAGGCTCTTGAAATGATTTAGGTAAAAGAGACATTAGTTTTCTCAGTTTCAACTAAAATGATAAATTCTTATGTTACATCTGTGCTCCAGGAAACACCACTAATGTCATCTCATTTATATAAATACTTGTCAGGTGACTGCCTAATTTTACAGGCATCTGAGTCTTATCCAAGCATCCCAAGGCTGCGGTACTTGGAAGTTCTTTTGTATTTCAGTCTGTGGCATCAAATAAGCCTTTGCCCCGCTCTATAACAAAGCAGTTTGAACGTTATCACATCAAAGAGAAAGATGCCATTGTCTGCAAACTGTCTTAGATCTGTCAGAATAAATCAATTATGGGAGAGAATTAATTTGACATACCATTTCTTTCAAACAAGAGAGCCCCCCATTTCCTCAGAAATGTAAATATATAATATATAATATTTTTTTTTTGTTTGGTGAAAAGATACCAGTAAAATGATAACATCTGGCTGTAGCAAAGCGCTGCCAGCTAAGGAATGGTTTCCTCTCTGCGGGTCTGACCAGAGTCTGATGTTGTGCAGATGTGCAGCCAGGCTTGACTGTAAAAGTTATAAACATTGTCATAACATTGTTCGACTTCTCTAGTATTTCCTGTCTTCTGCTTAGCACTTTATTACTAAGTCTGGCCAGCGGCCAAGTGAAATGCAGGGAGTTAGGGCCTCTGGCTTGAAATTTAAAACAAGTCCAGAATTCATTGGGTTTAATTTGATATGCGAACTCTGATAACTCACACTTGTTAAAATAAAGCCGCTTACCATTCAAGTTAGATTTACACAGCTTTGAGAGAACATAGGAGAAGAAGGGGAAAACACATTTTTCAAAACTTTAGTATTGGCTTTTAGCGCTTAAGTTTTAGAAGTGGGGGTGGGGGAGGGAGTAGGAGTCGGAGTGGGGAACAGCTGATTCAGAAGCTGGACAGCTTACAGCAAACTTGTGTTCATTTCCTGTATTAGATGCAATTCCCTGGGCAGAGAATGGGCCTTTCTTTCAACACTTCTGAGCACGTTCTTTCTCTTGGCTCATTTTCAGATTAGGAAGGCCACATGAGGCTCATTGCCTATACATCATAACAAAATGGTGAGGTGAAAACAAACGAACGATACACCACCAGGCTGATTTTTCTGCAAAGGGTATCTTGTGCCAGGGTTGAACAGAACATCATTGAAGCACCAGCATAAAGACATGTTAACCCAATTTTTCCTGTAATGTATACATGATTGATTGGCAATTTTTGGACCACAGGCTGTGGTTAGGATTACATCAATCAGGAAGCAGTAACTCTTGAGGGACTTCCCTTAAATGATCTAGTGTTTATTGGCGAAAGAGGTTGCATTTTTTGCTGTCTGTTTCTTTCATGTGTTCATCAGTTCCATTCCTGTTTGAAATTTGGTATCAGTGCATGAGATAAGTCACTTTTCTTCCTTTTATATCCCCTTCTGTCATTTAAAATGCAAGATGATGAACCTAGCACAATGTCTGGTATGTAGAAAATACCCACAAAAAAAAGACAATGACTGTTGCATGAATGAGGAATGAGTAGTGAGTAAGAATACATTTGTGTGTATGTGGCCACATTTGGATTTTCTGATATTCAGAAGTGGTAGGAACACAGCATGCCACACATTTATCTCTAGGGCACCATTCTGCTAAGTAGAGCACTGTACATCTAATATAGCAGTAAACATGAATATACAGGTTTTAGCCTCTTTGCATAATTATATTATGTCACGTCATCTTTGTAAATAAAATTAAAAGTAAAGATGTGAGAAAGAATAGGCAAGGGGAAGAATTTGCCGAATGCCAGGAATCCTTGCTCACTCTGACCACCCTTTTGTACACTTTCGGGGTAACAGGAAAAATTTTATCTGTAATGTGTCATCAGAATTCTGATGGCTGTCTTTGCTGTTCTGTGGGTTTTCATAATGGTCTCAAATGTATATAACTTGTTATGTTCCCAAAAGGATGCATTATGGATCTATGAAACTTTTGTAAGGTGTGAACACTAAAACGCTGTCCCAAGGCTCTGCTGTTAATTTGTTTTTATTGAAGAAGAGGTAAGAACGAGGCACATGTGTGTGGAACCACTTTTCACTGCTGGGTTTTTTTTCATGAATATGTGGTGTTCATGTATATATGGTAACTCATGCGTGTCACATGAGTTACAGTTCCTAAATCTAGGGAAGAAAGAAGTTCCTGACGCAGACCTTCCCAGGCCATAAGATTCTAAACTAATACAAAGGAGAGGTAGAAAGGAAAACCATAAGAACTGTTACTCCCAGTTCAGGGTTAAAAGTTATTTTTTTTAAAAGAGTCAGAGCATTAGCTAGTGATTTCGTTTAAGTGGTCCTCACAAAATCATTGGCGCTTAATTGTATTATCTAATTTTTGGAAATGGAATGTAAGGCATTTGAAAGTTAAATAGTGTGAAGAATGAAAAGCGTGTTCAAAGCATTTAAGATGGTTGGTGAGGCCTGTGCCATTCAGAGCAGCTCCTACGGACACAGAAGGACTCTTGAGTACGTATCGTCTAATCTCATTGGGTTTAGAATTCACTTTCTGGCTCCATATCACGATCAGAACAGATGTTTCCCAGGCTACATACGTGGGTGCAAGAAATAGATTTCATAAATAACTTACTAAATTTTTAATCAGGTTTTTGTAAGAAAACTTTGGAATTGTACTTCTTCTAATTCTCCATTACACACAGCCTCATGGCTTTGCACAGGATATGCCTGTGTGTAGTTGCATCACGTTCCTATACACTCTTAATTTGTTCATGCAAGAAATTCCCTCACTTTTTTCCTCTTCCAAGTATTTGCCTGTGTGTGTGTGTGTATGTGTGTGTGTTAAACCACATATTACTTTGGCATCTCCAAGGGAAGGCAACATGCATTTTAAAGTGTTATGTGTGAAGCTCAAAGTATTTCCTGTTATTTGGGAATGCTTCTGACCATTATTTCTCTTCCAGCAGTCTGATGGGAACCCAGCGTTAATTATGTATGCCATTATTGGACTGATCAGGTTAAATAGCTAGTTGGTGTTTACCAGTCTCATTTGACTATTAAACAGGCAGATAAGAAAACCTCACCCTAATATTATGGTCTTCATCTCTGTAGATTGTTACAAAAGGAATATGTTGCAAAGAATATGGAGAAGAAATCATGAAATCTTGGTGTGGGGCCAACAGACCTCTATCTAGCTGCTGGATTAGTAAGAAAGCAGCTTTCTGCTGTCAGAATCAACATTAACTCAGACAGTTGCAGAAGCTCTGAAGCCTTTGGATTTGTTTGCAATGAGAGATTTGTTGTGGATTTTTAACAAGGCTCCTGTGTGTGTGCCATGCTTAGTAAATATTGGCCTTCAGGGTATTTTTCAGTCACGCTGAATGGACTGTTAGTTTCCCCAAACTGCAAAGTGCAGAAAATCCATTTCCCTGATTTTTGTTGCCACTGAGATTGCATCATAGGTTTTGCACAGCAAAAGCAAAATAAAATCTAGCAAAAATCTTTTGTTTTAGAGAACTGGAAAAGTGATCAGGAAAAAGAAAGATACCTGTGATTACATATACAAATGGACCTAGAAAGTACTTAGAGGAATTCTTAATAGTTAAGTTGTAACTTAAAATTATTTCAGCTAAAGTAACTGAAATATTTTCCTTTATGACAGAGGAAATTAGTCATGTTGTAATAATTGTGACTAATGTAATCAAATAATGACCTTTTACAGTATTATAATAGGTTAGATCTTTATTTTAAATCATCAAATATTATTTTTAAAAAGGAAATTCATCAGAAAGTAGAATATATGTGGTTCCAAGTGTTTTTCCTACAGCAAAGGGGTCTGTATTGACAGTTATGTTGAATCAAGGATTGTTTGACATTATTAACACTTAATATTTAAAATTCACTTTCAAAAGATGATTGAAGTTTTGTATTTGGCCTCTAAGAAGGAGTTTCAGGAGACATTATGATTATGTCAAGGGCAAACTAATAACATGAAATAGCCAGGAGTCAGAGTTTTGTTATAGTTGTTTAATGGTGAAGAAGTCCGAAAAATAAAGTTGTCTAGTAGAATTAGTATGCTTATACTTTTTAAGTTATTTTAGAAAATGGTTAGTTCCTATAGAACATACTTGAAATGCAATGACCAACCTCTCAAAGTTGTGATAAAGTGAGAGATGAACGCATTTCAAGTGCATTGTCTATCTCGAATTTAGAGACATCTATTTGAGGATGGAGTCTAGGAACATTTCTGTGGCCTGCGTTTTCGACCAAAGGCCTAAAGCATGAAAGAATAGCCGGAAAGAGAGCACTTTTCCATATGTTGTCCATTTGGCTGTCAGCACTCGTTCTGAGAGAAAAGAACAGGGTCTTGAGTGACTGCTAGTCTCTCTTAAAGTATGGTAATGAAGCTAATTAGGAGAGATGAGAGCTGAACTACATTTGTGAAGGCAATTATCCACATAGCTTTTGTGCCATGCTGTATCTTTGTAAGATTTCTCTTCTCTAATTTTGTCATTTCTCAAACATCACAAGAATAATGAAAATGTCTAAAACAATATGAGCAATGTGGTCAGTAGAAAAGAATAAATTACTAATGAAATTCTATGAACCTGATGTCTGTTTGCACTCTTCCTGAGCAGAGAGTTGGAGGATGGCTAAGACAGTCCTTACAAGTGTCGCTGTTGTTTAGTTTACAAAAATGAAAATTAATTGCACTTTATTATATTGAATCTATATATCTTCTTTGGTATGTGAACAAGATTTTGCTAGGTCCTTTTATGTTAGTCATCATGGCAAGTCAGTAATTTAGTATAATTGAAAGGAGAAGACATCAGAGACTTACTAAGCAAGCATAAAATGTATTCTCTTTCATGTGATTTAGAAAGTTGAGACATTTTCATTTCTATTTTCAAAGGTTTAATGCACTTTGACAACAGTTATGAAAGTAAACCAATGGACTTAGATCTCTATACAGTGATTTCATGGTAGGTGACATTGAACATAAGTGTTGGGGTTTTTTAAGTATTTAATCACAGAAGTTAACAGTTAAAATACTTGTATTTTTTAATCTGCTGAATTATTTTTGAATGGTATTGCTGACATTTCGTATAATATATATATATATATATGACATTCTAAAAACATCAAACTCTTTCTAAAGTGTAGCTGAAGTTTGTCCTCCAAAAAGAAACTAGGCTGATTTAATTCAATAGCAATATCAACTGGATTTTGTTGGTAACTGTTTGTATTCACGTTTACACCTGGACATAATGTTTTATTGTTTTTAAGTCTATTATAACTTTTATTTCTTATATCTTTTGCTCAAAAGCTCATTAGCCTATAAGCTTCTAAAAGACATAAAGGAGATAGTTTTTATTTTTGTTTTGTAGGATTAAAGAAAAAAATCAAATTAAGTGACACATAGGTGGAAAATCAGGCTGAGTTGCCTAACAGTGTTCTTACATATGAAATTTCATTACTTTTAAGTACATTCAGTAGCAAATTTGAGCAACCCCACTTTGTCTAATGTTTCAATCACGTGACTAAGCTTCTTTGGAGCAAGGATAGGGCAAAGGTATAGTCAGTAGCTTTGATAAAGAACATGTAGCAGAACCCAGAAGGCCATAGTACAGCTGGAGCTAAAAGACTGGAAGTGATTCTCAAACTTGAGCATGCCTGAGACTCACTACAGGAGACCCTGCTAAAAATGGCTAAAAATACAGATTACTGGAACTTATAACTATAGTGATTCTGATTCACTGGGTCTTGGGGTAGGGCAAAAGAAACCATATTTGTAAACAAGTACTCCTGGGTAATTCTGATGAGGGTGGCATATGGGTCACCCTCACTTTTGGAAAACAGTATTGTAGACTAGGAAATGTGTCATTCCAAATATCACAATATTAGAACAAGGCTAAGTACGGAAAACTGCTAAGGAGACTCAACTAGAAACATAAAAAGACATCAGAATAGAGCAGAAAGGAAGTCTGAATTGGTGACTCCAATTGAATAATGTGCAATGTGTAAGTCAGTCTTTGTCAGAATAAGATTTTGTAATCCCCATAACTTTTCTGGGTTCATGATTGTTATCTATAAAGTCTTTAGCTCTAACATTCGAGGATTGTAGAATAGCCATGGACAAAGCGAGAATGCATGGTAGGACTGAAATCAGGAAGATGTGCCTATTAGGGATGGAAAAATACAAGTGATCAGAAACCAGGCCAAGAGTGGGGAACTAAGAATTTTAGAGGAACAACAAGCAGGAAACTAAATTGATACAAGATTCTTGCTCCTAGCTGAAGCAGCCTTCTGCCTCAGGCCCAGGTCACTTTGGTGGTTGTTTTGAGACAGGAACCAATCTCAATACAACTAGACAAGGTCCTGCAGGTGGAAGCAGGTAATTGGAAGCAGCTGGTGCAGGTGAAAAGTGTGAGATCAGGGGAAGAAACAGTTTTTATTGTCTGATAGGAAAAAAAAATATTGTTTTGATGGTGGAAGCAAAGAGTAATAAATATAAGTAATATATACACAGCACATTCCTTTTTATGTAGATGATGTTTCAGAAAGCTTGAAAACACTTATCTGAGTCTTTTAAATGTTTCTGCTGGAAACATCCTTACATTTTGAATGAACTCTACAAAGAAATACTTTTCTTTGTAGAGTTCATTCAAAGAAATACTTTGTTTTGCAAAGTCAAAACAAACGGCAGCCCATATACCCCTACCTGCCTTATCATGAAATCTAAATGTCTGCAAGCCACAATGGTGCATTTCACAGTCCTTTTATCCAAACTCAGACTTAAAAAGTGATCAGTGTTCGAAAGGGGGAAAAAGTTCTACAGGAAAGAATTGAGTTTACTGGAAAAAAAATTCGTAATAAATATATTCAGCATATATTTAAGTATACTTCTATAAATGTGTCCTGCAGAAATTTTGGCAGACATGTTACATTTTATATTAAAACCCTTATGCATTGATATTTATAGGTAAGTTTTTTCATATTGTTGTGACAGTACAGCAATAATGTATTACCTTAGTAATTTTTCGTTGCCTACTCTATCTCACCTTCCGCGATTTTAGCCTTTTATTAAAGCCATGTCTTGAAAGAAAATTGTCTTCAAGTTAGTGTGCCTCTTTTTCTTAAGTTTATATATTGAGTCATTTAATTCTTCTCATTTTGTTAGTGAACAAAGTTTTGTTAGGCAGTTGAAAGTCATAGTTTCCTGCCTCTCAGAGTTGGAGGTCTCATACAGTAACAAACACTTGTTTTACCTCATTGACTCGTTTGTTTCCTCAAGTGAAAGAGTCATTTGGGTATAATTTAGTTTTAACATCTCTGGACCAATTAAAAAAGGAATGTAACTCAAAATGTATAGTAAGATTAGTGAAATTGTTCAATAGAACTCACTAAAGAAAGGTTTTGGAGATGTTGCAGAAAATGGTAAGTAGGAAGAAAGCATAAAAGGTTTAGTTGATGAGGTAGGCTTGGAAAGCATAGTAGACATAAAGCAAGTTGCCTAAAGCTTCTTAAGAAGAAGCCCTGGAAGCAAAATTTTAGCATATAAAGCTTCTTGAAATGTGGGGTCTTGAGCTGAGCTGTGAAGGTTACACAGGTTTCTGACGGTTGAGAGGAAGGGAGAGAACGATGTATGAAGTGTGCTGAGCTGGGAGTGTATGAGGTCTGTTTGAGGGAACTTAGAATAAACTAGTTTGACTGGGAGGGTTCAGAGAAGGGTGATGGGTAATTGAGGAATCTAGGTTATGAAGAGCCTTATGAATGTGGCACAAAGGATTTTGGAATTTATCCACTGGGTTGTGAAAAGATGAAAGTTATAAATGAAGAAGTGATATAATTAATATTGTCTTCAGAAATTTAACCTAGAAATGGTATCATTGGTGGATTGGAAAACAAAGACACAAGGGCAAGGAGCTATCCCTCATAGAAGAAAAACATCAATGCTGGAAACACTCTGCAGGACTTGGTGACTAATTGGATATAGTGGAGGAAGTTGGTGCCAATTTCAGGATGGTGGAGTCACACTGAATAATGAAAAGGGGAAGAAAATCATCTTTGTTGGAAAATATCGTTTAAAAAACACAATTGTTGAGTTTTGAGATGATGAAACACCATTCATTTTATTAAGTGAGCACTGATGATTTGAAAGACATATTGGGGAATGACTCCCCCCAAAAAGGTGCTCTCTGCTCCCTAGAAGCTCATAGGTTAGTGGGAGATAGAGTCAAGTTGACACTGTAGGAAAAGGTATACTGTGAAAATGTTAGAGCTACCAATAACATGAAATGAACAAATTGAAGACACAGATATCTTGAGGAGCTAAAAGAACTAGTTTGACTTGCACCTAAAAAAATGGATAGGAAGAACATAGATCAGTTGGATTCACTCTTCATTTATTTATTTAACAAAAATGTATTGGGCACCTGTTCTACTCTATGTACCATGTTGGACACCACACATGATGGTAAGAAATAACATTCCTTATTAGAGAATATAAAAACTGGCAAGTACAGAGTCTATGTAGCTGGCATGTATTCCCATGTGGAGGGATCAAAGGGGTAAGGATGGGGGACCTTAGTGGAAGATAAGATGCTAATGATAAACTACATGGGGAACGAGTGAGAGCCCTAGGTTGTTTTTCTCTAAATAATAGGGATCTTTAAATGTTTGGGGAGAGGGGAGATCTTTATTTTAGATCTGTATTGAAGACATTGTAAATCTATGTTTTTAGAAAGGTAACAAAATACCCATGTTGAAGTATTTGTTTACAGATATATTAGACACTGAGATACATTTTATATGCTCATCCAAATGTTGGTGTCAGCCAGTCGCAGGAGGTGTGGGACTGCTGAGTTTGAGGAAAGGATGGATGTCTGAAATGGGACTATCATAACCAATATTTATTGAGTACTTAACATTATCCAATCACTGAATTAATTTCTTTAGTCCTCACCCCAACCAGCCAGGTGGATGCCATTATTATATCCTTATACAGATGAAGATATTGCATGAAGGAGAGTCTAATCAACCTGCCCAAGGTCACACGGCTAGTTAGTGTCATAGGCAGGATTTGAACCCAGGCCAGCAGGCTCCACTACCTCCAGATTACCAAGGCAGTACAGACAGAAAGGCCAAGGATAATTAATATCAAAGGACTTGAAGGTTATTATAGCAAAATTAAAGGCTGATGAGAACCAAGCAGATTGTGCAAACGTCAAGGCCAGGAGGTTTATGGAGTGAGAAATAGACCTTCTAAAGGAGGCAGTCACAGGAACCTCAGCTATGTCTTGCCATGTGAGAAAATGAACCTAGTAATAGGAGACATTATAACTGTCCACAAAACCTAGAAAGTATAGATTGTTATGTCAAATCGCTCACTTTTTTTCTTTTTATGGAGACAGAGTCTTACTCTCTCACCCAGGCTGGAGTGCAGTGGCGCAATGTCAGCTCACTGCAGCCTTTGCCTCCTGGATTCAAGCAATTCTTCTGCCCCAGCCTTGCAAGTAGCTGGGACTACAGAAATATACCACCATGTCCACCTATTTTATTTATTTATTTATTTATTTATTTATTTATTTATTTATTTATTTAGTAGAGACAGGGTTTCACCATGTTGGTGGTCAGGCTGGTCTCAAACTCCTGAATTCAAATGATTCGCCCACCTCAGCATCCCAAAGTGCTGGGATTACAGGCGTGAGCCACTGTGCCCCGCCAAATCACCCAATTTTTAAATGTTGATAACTAACTTAAATTCTCATTTTGCACTATATTGTGTAACCCCTTCCTTCCCCCAAACACACACACACACGACACACGTGCCACACATGGATGCTTGCTACCCAGATATGGACCTGTGTTCACCAGCAAGAAGAAAATATGTATACGCATTATATATAAATATATATATATATATAAATAATATATATATATTACTGCAGCCCCCTATTTTTTGCCATAGACAGAGAATTTTCCAGTGTAGTATCAACCTCACTACAGTTTCCAATTTTAGGTGACAATTCATGCTTTCCTTTCTTCCATATTCCTGCGAGCAAAAATAGAAAACTGGATGTATTTTTTCCTTCAGAAAATCAGTGGGTAAAAGTGTTTGTTGTGGCCCACACTGTGTCCTGTACTTAGAGAAGTTGGCTGTTTCTATAATACCAGTGAATCTAAATATGGCATTCAAAGTCCATTCTCCAAGTGCTCCTAAATATCTACATGCACCATATCATGTAGACTAAATAATGAACTTTACAACAATAACTTTTACTCAGTGTTACCCAGAAAAGCTAAAATATCAGTGATCCAACGTTCTTAAGCTTTGTGAATCATGGTGAGAAACCTCTGTATTTGTGAAGAAGTTTTATAATACTAAAAAACTATAAAGTTGTGCTAGTGCTTCAAAGGGAATAACATCAAAAACTTGTGGAGAAAAGCCAGAGGCTACCATCCCACCTCAAACATGCACACACACACACACACACACACTCACACACACACACACACACACACACACACACACTCTTTCTCTCTCTCTCTCTCTCTCAATTGAGAGACCTATCTTGGTAGAATAAAGACTGGTTCACCAAAAAAGAGGGATAATGAGGCCATTTTTCATTATTTTCCCAGCGGATTTTAAAATAGTTACCTCATAAAATAAATAGTTTAAGTTTCCACATTACTTTTTGCCTTTAATCTGTGCCTGCGATGCAAATAAACGAGTGGAGATTTTTATACTCCCAAAAGTTTATGTAGAGGCAAATATATTACAAAATGAACACCGAAACTAAGCATAATTTCTTATTAAAACAGCATCTTACAGAATTAGAATGCTATGGTTGATGGAAGGGAGACACTTTATGAAAAGGAATCTACAAATAGATTTAATTTTATACCCATTGTTCAACTCTTCCCGATCTTGTCTTCTCTAGATTAAGTTTAAATGGGAAACTTTCAGAACTGAACTGAGCCTAGCCAAGTATAGAAATATGTATTTTGTATGTAAGCTCCTACGGAAAGGATGCACCAAAACTGTTTTTGATGTGAGTGGAGTAAGGTGTTAAGAGCAGTCGTAAGTTTTATAAAATTAAAAACCCATGTGCTAAAATTAGAAATAGTTTATTGTCCTTAAGAGGCAACTGAATTAACCTAGCTATCTGGCTAATAAACATAAATAGTCCACCTTAGCGAAGCTCTAATTACAGCCTCTGAGCCTTTCGGTGAGTTTACAACTTAAAACATCTGAGTGATTCTGCCTTTTCAAAGTCATGTGAAGTTAGAAAGGCGGCCTAATTAAAACAAATCTTGGATAAACCACTTCATGGAGATAGAAGTTTGATGGTTGGATATATCAAAAATTGTTACCAGATGTTGTTCAGAGGCCTTAACAGTTTAAAGATCATGAGGGCTTTTTTTTACCAAAGCAAAAATATTCTAATTGAAGTTGTCAGCAGGAGTGAGACTAATATGCCTGTATTTGATTAAATAATAGTTTATTTAACATTCAGTGTGGCCCAAAATTGGCCAAGACAAAAGTCAGAAAACATTGTAGCCAGAAGACTTCAAAAGAAAAATGCAACAAAATGACAGTGCTATCTAGGTAACTTTCAGGCACTGTGGTTTGATAACGTCAGTTTTTATCCTGCTTCCCATTCTTCATATGTCTTACGGTATATACTCTGCAAATGCCTTCGAATCTTTATTCTCTTATGTATTTTGTATTTTATAAAAAGAAAGGACAGCAGCACAAACTTATTATAAGACTTACTGCTGAAACCTTGGCAAGGAAACACCGGGACACTTTCCATTATAGAAATGTAAACATCTATATTTTTAAGAGTTAGATATTTTACAGAGGCTGCTGTCCTTTCACTGGGATGTGAGGATATTAGCTGTATCAAAAAGAAGAATATAAGACCCACATGGTCCTGTTACGACTTACAGGCATCTTTTCCTGATGACATGAGAGGAGCACATAACTACTTCCTTCCCATTCAGTGTACAGCTGTGTGTGCTGCTCTCGGATGAAATGCAAGAATTCCCTTTGAAGAACACAGAGGCTTGTCTCAGCCAGTCTTCCTATTGGCGTGAGCCTCTCTCTCCTTACGTTTTCTGCTTCTCAGGCATGCACCTAGCCATTAACTCTCGAATGATGTGGCAATACCTTGTTTCTTCCAGAATAAGTTTTTCAGACTTTTCTTGGACTTGGCGTACATCAACATTTAAGAAATCGCCCACATAGATGACTAGGAAATAAATGCATTTTAAAAAATGAATTTTCAACATTGTGACCAATTCCCAAGCTAGCGTTTGCTTTCTATAGTACACAGAGGTCTGGATTTTTAAACTAAATTGCAGCATACTCTGTGGCAATTATGAGAGGACAACTGCACTAGAGGGCCATTAATCATTTAAACATTCAAATAAAACTAAATGTTTCTTTTTAGATCTAAAGTGCAGCCCATAACACAATTGAAATAACATTAATAGGAGAAGGGAATGAAAAGACAGAAAACAGCTGTTGCTCTCTCTGCAATGTGCCATGGGCTGTAATCAGAGAGTGAGACACTGTGTACAGTAAGGGAGAGGATTCTTGTTGATTCAGTTCATTTTCTACCATCCTGAGCTTTCTCGGTTTAAAGGAAGTTAGAGTGATGTTCTTGCATGTCATAACACTGCATTTCTGGATATTCAGCAGAAGGGACAAACGGCTGGAAGGTTTAGTTTTACAGCTGTTGCAGAACAGTATTTAAAAGTTGCTTGTTAGCTGCAAAGTGCTAATAATAACGTAAACAGGGTACAAAATGTCCCCTGTGGCTAATGAGGAAAAACTGTGCTCTTTAAATATAACTTTTTCACTATTAAAATAAATTTTAGTTTTACCAGTGATTTACTTTAAAAATAAACTTTGTAAAAATCTGAAGAACATTACATAGTTAACCACATTTGTCCTAGAGGATAGTATGGAAAATAACTTACAGCCCAGTTGGAAAACTAATGACTTCATAATGACTTTGCTTTATTTGTCTTTGCCTTGTCAACAGTTCCATGTCTGTCCGTGTAATCCTCTTTTAAATCCCTTGACTTTCTAACATGATTTTTATTTCCATGTCAATTTCACAAGTTCTAATTGTTGTCCTTTTAGCATCACTGTAAACCACAGTGCAGAGATCATACCGCCCCTCTTCTAAAGCAGGTGTAAATAAATGAAAGAAAGAATCAATTAACTTGTTCTAGTCAAAAAATAGTCCCAGGTAGGATCATACTAGAGTGTGGGTCTCTAAACTCCCAGCCCCCGCCCCCCGCACTTCTCACTGTGCTATGCCAGGAAGTGAAAATCACAGCAAATCACTGTCCTGTAAGAATTACTGCCCCTAGCCCGTGTCCCAGGGATAGAACAGGTGAGGAGCCTCCATGCTGGTTTATAGGAAAATGCATGCCTGAAGCCAGCAAGGTCCTTGTCATCTATGCTCCTCAGGTGCTTTATTTTCACAGCCTATCAAAAGGAATAAATCTAATGCTTGCTTTACCGTGAATTTACAATTTTCCTTAGAATTTCAGTGTATAATGACTGGAACTTGGGCAGTCTGTAAATGATAAATGGAAAAAGAATCAAACAAAGCAGAAAAGGGGAATGGAAGAGGGGAGGGAGAGGGAGAAGGAAGGCAAGAGGGGCAGGGAGAGGGAGGGAGGCAGAAAATGTAAATCTCAAAGCCAATGAGGTTACTATAGACCATCTGGAGAAAGATGAATTATTCTTTAAATCCTAGGTCTAGAAGAGACATTAGAGATCATTTGTTGTTTATGCTCTCTGATTTCCCCCACCCTGAATATAAATATATAAAGAAAGGAGGAGGAAACTGTGTTACTGAACACCAACCATGTGACTGGCAGAGTTGGAGGCATTCTATGTGCATCATATTCGTGACCCTTCATCATGATTGACCACTTGCTCTTCCTCTATTTTCCTCTGAAGCAGAACCTAGAAAATGACTTTATTAAAGCATCTATCAGGTCTTTGCTTATGTGGCTTCCCTGATAATTGCTGAGCAACTTGAGACCTTTGGTCATGTCTTTTACCATTGTGTGCCTGGTTATGCCTTTTACAGGTAGAGCATCCAACATGGTGCTGGGCACAGGGCAGATACTCAATGAATGGCATTTAAAATGAATGACTGAATGAATACATGAATTACAGGCAAATATCACAGGGTTGTCTCATTTAGTGTGCCATGGCCTTGGTGCTTATGCAGTCCTGTGCCTATAAAACTACATGGTACTAAGTTTACATGCTTTAGGGAGGAAGTGAACCTTGCAGTTTCCTATTTTTTTTTTTAATGTGACTCTTGTGTATGTTTTGATTATATTGACTTGCTTTCATTTAGATGTAGAAAAAAATGTCATGTTTTGGTATTTTAGCCTTAATAACCTCATAAAACACATATGAAATTCGCTTGCTAGATTGTGAGATGCCTTTAGTTTATAGAGGAAAATAAAACTCCTGGCTTTTCTTTCCTGGAGAAAGAATATAGAAAGTAGTCTCATGATCTCCATGACTCCGACCTGTATGCCAGAAAAACCAAAACAGGAGTACGCCAGCTCCTTAAGGATGTGAAGACAGCAAGAGTTGACATCAATAGTAAATGTAATATTTACAATAAATATGAGATAGGGCTAGACATAGTAGGGGAAATGGTACATTCCCCCACCCCCCAATCCTATTTAGCTACTTCATATAAAAGATGGCAAAAACTTCCTTTTTGTTCATGTAGACATCAGCATTTCTAGAAGACAAGGATGACACTTTTGTCAATTATTTATTTTTTGGCATATGTGCCAATGGGAACAATTATTAGCCCGTTAAATACTTTTTGATATTTGACCCAGGATAGTAAATATATGCATTCAGAAAAGAATCCAATGTTACCTTTGTCATCATTGTGACAACTGAAGAGCTCTAGTGGCCTTTCAAGTACAGATAAACTTTCAGGAGGATTCTCATATGAGCTGGCCACAAGGGCTTTTATTGTGAACCTTCCAGCGTATCCTGTATGTTCATTGTGAACTAAGGAAATGGCAGTGATGGCATCTCAAATAGTGGACCATGGCACCTGTCATGGGGGTATCCCTGCTTTTCGTGCCCATAAAGTTTTGCCAAGTTCTTCTAAACAGATTCTTCAGCAGTATAGTGACCATTATACTACTTCCTCATAGTGTGGCTTTTGTAAAAAAAATAAAAGAAAATGTCCTGGATTGATTTTGTCAAAACAGTTACATGAGAAGTGTAGATAATGAAGGACTCTTTCAAGGATTATTCAAACCAAAGTAAATACTAGACTGCACGGATGGACTACTCAAATGTGGTCAGCAGTACTATCCGATGCTCTGCTTAGAAAAGACTCCTCTTTTGGACAGACAACTTGTAGAAAATTGAAAAAAAATGTGTACGTTTGTATCTGTGAAATGTATTTATTTTATTTTCTTATTTTTTACTGCTTTACTTCTGGTACCATTCCTTTATTTTCTCTTAAAAACCTACACCCCTTCATTTTTATTTCATCTAGTTCAAGTGAAGTCGATTTTGCCCTAGATTCAGAGCCAGATTGTGTGCCTTACATTCTTGTTACTCTAACTTGGAGCTTACTAGAAATGTCAGATCTCAGATCCTATCCCAGACCAATAAATACAAATCTGCATTTTGACAAGATCCCAGGGTACTTTGTAACACAGATTAGAGTTTGAGAAACTTAGCCAAGTGCAGTGGTACATACCCATAGCCCAACTACTCGGGAAGCTGAGGCAGGAGGATCTCTTGAGACCAGGAGTTCAAGGCTAGCCTGGGCAGCACAGCAAGACTCTTGTCTCTAAAATAATAATAATAATGATGATGATGATGATGATGATGTTTTAGAAACTGCTGTACACCAGAGCCAATGTGGGAATTCTATTCACCTGGCCATGGTGGGACAGGGACATGACCCAAGTTTGCCCAACAAGGCCCTATTTGAGGACATTGGTTTGACCTCTCAAGAAAATGCACTTAGTATTTTCCATCTGACTTGTTCAAAAGAGCATAAGATGCTAGATATGTGGCCATTTTACCATCCAGGCCTGTCTGACTGAGACTGGGGTCTGTGTAGAGGAAGCATATTCCAGAGGAAGAAAAACGGTGCTCTCAGGGTATCACTTGAATCCTGGCCATAATAGGCCTAAAGTCAGAGTTTTTCCCAGATTTTTAGTTGCATGAGTCAGAAGATTTCCTTCATAGTCATACAATTTGAGTTATATTTTCTGCCACAAACAACTGAAGACAAATAAAAGATTTATGAGTAATGATTAAAGGCTCATTTGAGTCTCACCACCTATTTGCATGGGCTCCTTAGCTGAGTGTGTGTGTGTGTGTGTGTGTGTGTGTGTGAGTGAGTGTGTGTGTGTGATTTCTCATTTGTCATTTGTTGTAGCATTTAGAAGTATAAGAATCATAAAAATCTTAGGATCGAGACATGTCTGCTTTCTTGCATCGTTCTCTTAATTGCTTCATGTATATTTACCTTACTTCCCCTCAAAATTATAAACACTTCAAAGGCACTGGACTTTTCTTCCATGAGGCGATAATTTAAAGTAATAAGACGTTTATAAATAAACATACCAGAACTTATATCAAGTGAGTGTAGATTTTCAAAACCACCACCTGAGGAAGCTGCTAATTTATTCTGGTTTTGCTGACTTTGGAAAGAACATTGTAGTAACTCTCTAGAATAATGATCAGCACTAGTTTCTAAGCCATGAGATCACACCAGTGCTTTGTTAGTTACCTCTGATTTTTACTCGAAGTGACACTACAGGGAATCATATTGAACCCAGTCAGATCACTTCAATTCCTATGAACTAGCCCACGCTGAGTCCCCTGTGGATCCTGCCAGCCCCGAGTACCCCACCTCTTCCCTGAGGATTTCGTGGGAACTACTGCCATCCAGCCGTAAAGGGATAGCATGTGCCTCATGGGGAAACTTTAGAATTCTCTTCCTTCACTGCAGCCAGCACTGGTTCTGATTTCGATCAGTCACTGCCCATGCCATATTAACGGTTATATATTTCAGTATCACCCTTGGGTGCTACCAAGGTTGTTCTGCCGCCTTATTCATCAATATTACTCTGATTAAGTTTGCCTCTTTCGAGAAATGAGATTGACATCCAGGAAAGTAGAACTTCTATTACTGTGAGAACTTCAGTAGCTAGCTGGCTAGATAGGTCAATAAATTGATTGATGGAGAATATAACAAACATTCTTAATATAAACCGCTGAGAAGCTTTAGAAGTAGAAATATAAGTATAAACTCAGAGGCTTTGTCATCTTTGTTTAATAGAAACCGATTAGCACTTGTATTAAAAGGTGTTAATAGATCAATAATTTATAATAAAGAAGTAAATAAGACCATGTTTCTTATGTTCTTCGATGTGTTATAGTGATGAAAGATTTGGAATTTTGTGAGAAGCAGACTCTTTTCCTAAGAGAGAAGAGGAGGCAGAGTTTATAAGTAAGGTAGTAAATTCCTAAAGGATAAAACTCTTCCTTATTGATTAAATATCAGGTATTTGGGTTATACGTTTATTCCTTTCCTGTCTGCTACCTTTACAAGCCAAGAAAATTTCAACAGGTTAAAAGCATTCAGAGAAATAAAGGGGCAGAGAATACTGTGCATTTGTTGCTACGGAAAATCTAAATCAACTTAGTAGGCAGCTAAAAGAAACCAATGTTTCTGGCTAGGACTAAAATGCATTTTAACTGTAATTCCAAGGGCAAATCACACCAATATCGCCAAGTTAAAAATTACCATTTCTCTAATAAAAAAGGAATTCCAATCATTTAAACCATGAGCTAAATTATATTTTCTGAATATTGATTTTAATCAACTTTATGAACCTTAAGTGATGAAGATAACTTTTTACAAAATGTAAGGATATTGCTGTTGTTACAGTAATTTGGTGTAAATGATTCTATTAGACTATTAAAGTAAAACCTCTTTGCTAATATTCAGGGATTATATTACAATAACATATTACATAGCAAAATAAAGTTAATAGCATGGATCAACTTGCAGAAGTCTCTCTGTTTTAAATGAATATTGTTTTCAGAATGTATTTGTTTTGAAATATGAATTTCAGATCTATAAATATAAGGTCAAGCATTTTAATAACTGTTATTATATCTTAGACTACCAATAGATGTTGCATTCTATGTAAAAAGATTTGTCTAATTTTTGTATTAAGTCAAACCATTTGTAATCACCTGTGTAAAATACATGTTTATGTATATACATACACACAAAGATAAGTCTGAATATATGTCCCCGGGCTAAATTATCATGCTGTGTATGGACCTTTTGCATGTTGACTTATTAACAGCAGTAGAAAACTTAGTGTGATACAATAATCATTTTTAAATAATCCCAAATCTACTCAGGGTGAAAAGATTCTGAGAGCAGGCGCTTTAAACAGCTGCTCTGAGCAAAATAGACACTGCTTTCTTTTAAAGCTGAAAAGGAGAAAGGTAACAATTATCCCAGAGACACTGGAAACAAAGTTGTCTGATTTTTCCCCGGCAAATGCCTCCACCTCTTGTAAAAAGAACAGTGTATTTGAGATGTTGGAAAATGGTGGACCCATCAGAAGCAATAATCAGATAAACAGATAATTAATGTATTAAGAGTGTAATTGAAATTAACAATAGCTTTCATATGTACGTTTAATACTGTGCTACAATTTATTACTTGTCTGAAGTACTTTCTTGCATTATACGTCAAGAAGCCTTGTGGAGCCAAAGTAGAATAATAACAATTAAACGTAACTACCTCTACAAGATTAAACTTGATACTGAATTGAGTAGGGGTAGAAATCATGACTTAAACATTTGTTTTCTCCCTTTGTACTTCATTTATAAATTCAGTACTGCTTTTACCATGAAGAGAGAATTCTGAATAAAACCATACTTGAGATTAAATCAAACTAAATATTATTTAGCTGCAATACTAAATATTATCTATTTATCTAGAGATATTTTTAGGTTATATTAAAATTCCCACTATGCCTGCAAGTTTTTGTGTTCTGTAAGAAACTTACAGAATTTTTCCCTTGAAATTGACTATCTTAATCCTAATTTATATTTTTTTTCCAAAGTAAAAACCTGGAAAGGGCTTTACTAACCAGGCTGAACATTTTGCAGTTTCCAATGGGTATATAATGGCATCCACTCTGTGATTGGGAGTTTAAAAATCAGAACACTCAAATGTTCTGATCCCCGTTGCTTTCCTATTTGAATAATCATACCTCTTTATATTAACAAACTTTATGGTGATATTTTCAGCTTCTTTCTGTATCACTTCTTAACTGGCCACAAATGTTTGTAATACTTGAGTGTCTTCTCTGAGTTTCAAAATGACTTGCTCAGATAGGAACTCACATTATTTTTCCATTTCTGATTCCTCCCTTCCCCCATTGTTTCCAAAAAATACACGTGCATTAGTAAATTCCGCCTATTTTCATCATTAAGAAAAAAAAAAAGTCAAGTTCAAGAATAGCACAGCTGTTCACAATGTCATGTCTTATAAAACAAATCTATTAGGAAGGTCAAATCCTGAAAGAGGTCAAGTTAATGAGATAAGTGGAGTAATTTGGTCATTTTCTGAAATTTGTAAACTTACACAACTCTATTTTTTTTATCCTGCACTAGATTTTTATCCTGCACTAGATTGACTGACTAACTAAGCCTCTGCTAATGGTGGTTTTCTACTTCTTTAAAAGTTATTATTTTTATATATTAGGCACACTTTTCTGTACCTACATTTTTTTAATGTGAATTGAGTTCAATGTTAGTTTGATACTCATCAGTCCATTCTGTTTATTTTTTAATTACTGCTTTCATTTGGAATGCACTTAAAAAATAAATTTTAAAAATACAAATATAAATAAAAATTAGATATATATATTCACACATACATTTTATGTATGTGTGTATATGTACACAAGTTAATTAAATAAAATTGTGGACTTTTAAATAAAATTATAGATCAAATAAATCATAGACAATTGGTGGAAAGAGGATGACCTACATCAGATCTAGCCACTTAACATTTCCTTCAGAGAGTATAAACATTTTGGAGCGTGTAGTATCTGCACGTGCTTTTAAAATTATGCATAAATTAATTCTTTGTTAAATCCTACTGCTGGTTCCTTAAGTTTCATTAATTTACTGATTCTGCCATTATATTTTTATATTTATTTTATTCCCCAAATTTTTATCTCTTAAGTCAGATATAGCTCCTTATCTTGGGAGAGAAGTATGACTTCCATCTTTTTCAAGTTGACATTTTAAAAGATAAGAGCATTAGCACCTGAAAATTTTAAATATATTAAACTAGAGGACCTTGAAGCTACTTTTTTTGAAAAGGTAATGAATATATGTGTATATGCTTATACATATTATAAATGTATGTTTGTGTGTGTATTTAACTATGAATGCATGCATATATATTTATAAAGTCGCCAATGTTAGTCAAATTCCAAATGGAATAAAATTTAGGGATATAAATGTGCAACTACCACCCAAAATGTATTCAAACTTAGCAAAGTTTCTATGTCTGGGTCTGTATAAATCCAAGTGAGTCAACTTTTTTATAATCGAGGAATCAAATATCTATTTTTATATTTTGTGTATGTAATCTGTGTGGCCTCACTATATGAAAGAAAAAACTATCTGCAGCTAGACATGAGTAATAAAACATGCATGAGGGAATGTGATCTACAAAGTGTTCCTTTATGTTCTAGAAAGGACCCTGATTCCTTCCTCAAATTTCAAGTTGGTTTTTGTGTTAGAAATATGTATCTTTAAAATGGAGGAAGTCACCACCAGAGTTATGTAATGTAATCCTTAAAGGTCTTTTAGAATGCAGTCAAAAGGAGAGAATAGGAAAGAAAGAGAGGAGACATGTATTCATACATTTTTAAATGTGTAATTGATGTAATAAACTCTTTAAAAGACAGTTTCTTATATAAGGAAATTTTAGGGTCACCATTAATACATTTTTTCTTGTAAAAATAAATATGAGGCCTTTTGTATAAGTTTTATGCATATGCACATTAATGTAGATATTGAGTTATATACTTGTTTATAAGTTCCAAAAGTGTATTGTTTTCAATATCTTCTAAAATCTAGTATCTATTGAATTATTCAATCTCTTCTGAAATTAAGAGAGAAAGGAGAAATTTAATGATCTCTGAATGCCTCATATATGTCAAGCATGACGTCCCATAGTCTCACAGACATAATTATGTTTATGTTAATTGAGTATGTATGTGAATTGAGAGAACTCCAACATAGTAATACAAATAAATTGGCAATAAAAATTAATCATAAGTTATCAATGTCTTATTTTCCTCCTACTAAAGTAAATACTTATTAAGCTGACATTTACAGCACTCTCCTAGGTACTCTATTGCTTCATTGTTTAAAATTACTGTATAACCAATTATATTTATTCTCAACTATGTAAGAAACTCATGGAATTTCTTGACAACATTGTTGGTGTTTTAGTGCCACTTATAAAATATATTGCTTTAATGCAAATAAAAACAACTAGTGACATCTCACTCCATGGTGGTGCTGAAAATGATTCCATTTATTCATTTATGTGAGTGTATGTGTATATATGTTTGTATGCACATGTATATACATAACTGACATATGCCATTTCTATACATTTTGCAAATTGCTCATAAGCTCAGACAAACAGGGACTGTTCCTTTCCTCTCCTCTCCTGGGCCTAAACATGGCCCAGAATTTATTAATTTTCTTTTGCATTTCACAAAAGTGAAACTGTTTTCAATCTAAGTTCTAGTTTCTGTAACAATGGTTGTCCTTCATATTTCATGAGTAAAGATATGATTAATGCATAATACTTGTATGTGTACACACACACACACACACACTCCAAAGTGGCTGCAGCATCTCTTCTGTTAGAGGTCAATTCAATTAAGCTACCACTAATTAAGTGCCCACTGTATGCAATGCACTGATAATATAAAGATTAAAGGAAAAAATAGTTCCTTCAAGAGCATCCTTTCCCCTGTGTGACTTGCACATATAAATAATTGGAATCCAGCAGTCTGTCTCCTATACATATGCTGAGAAAGTAGAACTATTTTATGATTTCAGACAATTCAATATAGGAAAAACCGAGGCAAACTAACATTCGAATGCTCCAAAAGTTAAGTTTGTACATTGTCACAAAGTTCCTCTTATGATGCAGACTAGTTTTGATATATTTGGGGTAAATTTGTAAATGTGAATTAGCAAAAGATAAGTCACAACTAGCATTTTTGTTTGCTTTTCATTTTTTGTATGTGTTTTAAATTTCAGCTACACTATGAATCCTTTTTCAAAATATTTTTAAGAGCTTAATAATTTTTTTCTTTTCTTTTAAAAAATCTATATTACTTAACCATGGGGAGAAATGACATTTCTTTAACACAGATGACTTTAAAAAATAATTATGGTTAATTTCTTGCTGTAATTTATTTACATCTTTTGCCGAGATTGTGTGACAAATTCAATGTGTTCATCTAGAGGAAAAATAATGCCAACAGAAAAAGAATATAAACATGAGGCAGGGGAAAATAAAGTTGTTGAAAAGTTAGTGTTATATTTTCAGAGCCCGTCTCATGAAATAAAATCTCACTCACCAGGAGTTTTGTGTCTCAAGTTGGGCTGCCAGGTCTCAGTTTTGGTTTCCTGATATTCTGCTCGATGTACAAAATGTCAAAGTGAGAAACAGCTTTAACTGTTCCTTTTGGTACGGATGACTGAGGGGCAGTCTCCAGAATGCTTGATGCGATGAGGTAGTTGTTACTTTGGTATGCGATATAGTGTCATTACTAAACTCCAGATCACAGAGAGAGCCGGGTGCGAGTAAGGCTAATATGAGTGCAGTTTCCTACCCAAGACGATGTATTACCTTGAGCTAATCTGGTGGTACTGAAGAGAGAATTTATACATATATATGTGTGTGTGTATATATATATACACATAACAAAGACAATCACTGCTTTCTTCTTGAGCAGCTGCAGCCTGTCCCACTAATGGACGTGCAAAAGCAAAAACTGGCAGCATAAGGTATGTGTTCGTTTTTACAGATGGTACTGCAGACAAGTTGGTAATTGAAAAGGAAGTCGTGTACGTGAGCTATTTGACGGGGCAGGGAGTAGGGACAGCCTATTACAGGACTTCCCTGTGTAATTGACTGGGTGAGTTATTGAAGAAGTAGTTTTCCCGTGAAAGATTTCAGTTATTACAAAATTACATCATTATTAAGGAAATTCATAATTCCACGTTGTCTTTTAAAAATCGTGTTATTAAAACTTTAGAAATCAGCTCAGTTTTCCCTGTCTGCACAGTACCTCTATCATGAAATTATCTGCTCCTGGTCGTTTTCACCAGTAGTGGTCACAGAGCTCTTATTTAAAGACACATCTTTCGTTTGAATAGTGACATAACATTTGGTGCTTATTTTAATCATTGGAAAGGTGTCCGTAAATACCTACGATTTTATGTGTCCTGAGGACATACAAAATTGAATTAAATGAGAGATAATATTTGTAATGATTTCTAATTTCAAAAATAAATGAAATTCAGGTTCATTTTTTTTTAGTCTCCCACCACCTCACTCCCCGTGTTTCTAAAAGTCAGAGAGAATGGCATGTTCCCAGAGGTATTCCTGAGATAGTCTGTGAAGTATTTAATCCAAATTGCATATTTGGTATCAGGGTCGTTTTGTGGACACATTCATAGTTTATTATTAACTCTTTTAACTGTTTTGAACCTCTGTATATTTAACTCATGTATTCCCATACGTTTTTGTTGTTTATATTAAAATAAGCAGTGGTTGCCATCTTTCTGCTGAGCAGGCTAAAGGCTGTGTTTTAACATCTGACTTGTACTGAATTCTTTCAATTGGATAGCCTATAAAAACTGTTTAGAGTTAGGAGTATTTTTGTCATTACTGTTCTGTGATGAAATGCAAAAGTACGTCACATATGAAAAATATAATAGTAAACTTCATAGATAGATGAAGAATATGAAGTTTTATATATAATAGTGGGGGAGTTTTTAAGCAGACATTATTTAAAATATTTTTATATTATCTGATTCTTGAGGAATTTGGTAGAATAACCTCATCTCTCAGAATTGCCAGTAATTTATCTTGAATAAAAATGATACCAAATATCACAAAAGGTCTCTGCCTTGGAACATACACATATATAAAAGAAATCTAGTAAATTGTTACCTGAACATGTGTGTTTACAGAGCATGTCAAAACCCCAGCACCATTTTTCTTGCCCCAACTCTAGCCAAGTCTTCTGCAAAAGCAAACAGAGACTTTCATCTGCAGCTAACCTCCCATGTAGCAGGCGATATGAGAGGCTAAGTCAGTGGTGTCACCAACTTCTGCTTTTAAGCAGCAGCCTGTTTCACATACTTTTTTTTTATTTTTTTGACACAGCAGGATCCAAACACATGTACTGCATCCCTCCCCCTTCCCCAACACTGCCCCTCCATCAGCCAAGTGCTCTGTTCCTCTGGCTATGACTGTGTCGACCTCAAAACAGCTCGTTGCCATATCTGATGAAGGATGACTCATTTCTTTCTGGTACCTCAAAACTTGCATAATTTCAATCAGCTGTTATTGGATGGTTTGAAGAGATAAGGGTTCTTTAAGGCCAGGATATTTTGTAATATTTTTGGTAAAAATTCCCCAATCTCCTCTTTAGTAATAAGGCCTGAAACATGGTTCACTGTGGCTTTCAAGTGAGGACAACCTGGGTTTGTATCTTACCGCTACTATTCAGCAATTGCAAATTGCTTCTAAGCCTCAGTTTCCTCATCTATACAGTGAAGGGAATAATAATGATGATGATAACAATACTTACCTCTTAGGATCATTGTGAGGATATCAGATAATGAGACTAGTCCTATCGTATGTTATCCTACAAACACATGTACAATGATGATTATTTAAAAAGGGACAAAGGTAGTCAAACAAGAGGATTCTATTAAATAATTGATTCAAAAATTCTTTTTTATTTAATTAATTTTCTCTTTATCTATTTTAGAGACAGCATCTCACTCTGTTGCCCAGGCTGGAGTACAGTGACATGATTATAGCTCACTATAGTCTCGAACCCCTGGGCTCAAGCCATCCTCCCGCCTCAGCCTCCAGATTAGCTCAGATTATAGATGTATGTCACAACACCAACTAATTTTTTTTTAACTTTTTGTAGAGATAGGTTCTTGCTGTGTTGCCTTGGTTGATCTCAAGCTCCTAGCCTCAAGCAGTCCTCCCACCTTGGCCTCCCAAAGCACTGGGATTACAGGCATGAGCTACCACGCCTGGCCAAAAATGCTTTTTAGAATATGATCCTGTCTTATTGCCTAGACTTAGAGACAAGAATGTGTTTTTTGATGCTGGATAAGTCAAAGAACTATTGTCAGTTTCATACTTCATCAATAAAAGGAGAGTAATAATAACTAGTAATTCACTGTAAATCTAAATTGGGATAAATATGTGTTAGGAGTTCTTAATCTTGGGATCTGGTTCCATCAGCACTCAAATCCACAGGAAATCTTTGGATACATTTTGTGAGGGACATGCTTTTGACCATGTTAAAGTTATTTGGAAAATATTTTACACTTTATTTTTTCTGGGGAGTGTCATAAATTTCACCAAAAGATTGTATGATCCCCAAGAGTGTGAGAAACCATCAAGGAATGACTGAAGTGTATATGGCTGCCTCAAGGGTGGCAACACTTCGTAAACCAGTTATTATGTTAGGTACTATGAAGAGAATTATTGATTTTTTTTTCTGTTTCTTTCAAAATAACCATTATATATTATAAATTTAAAAATATATCATGACATATTATAAATTATAATATGTCATTATATATTATAAAGGCAGCCCTAGAAAGGTGTAATACATGAAATATTAATAACTGTATTTGACTCTCTAATTAAATGCCTAGAAGCTGAGACTTTTGGACTTCAGGACTTTTCTAGAAAGGTCTTCATCACTGATATTTTTATGATATTTTTATTTTTAGAATGTGAACCTATCCCAGAATAAATCTGCTTATTAAATATATTATATAAATAAAATATGCAACAGATTTATTAAAAGAATCAACTCTTGTGCTGACACACTGAAGTTTAAGAGGTGCTAAAATTGTTTAACTGTGCCTCCAAAAGGCCTTTTATTATATTTTTTCCTTCCAGTGTCAGATTTTGGCACTGGCATAGAAGAAAGTCCCTGTAGAGCTACTTTCCAACCATTGTTGTAGCTGAAGGAAGGGTGAAAACAGATACATGATGGCAAAAATAGAAGCACTGAGAGACTTGAGTAGTTCTTTTAACAATAATGACTTTCACGTGGAATGAAAAAAAGACAGTGCAGACATAAATTTTCAACCATATTTTTAGCTGTCCAAACGCGTACTTGCTGTAAAGGCAGAACATTATTACAGAAACAGCATGGTAAGAACTCCAAAAATCTGGGTTTTTCCAATTCTGATTCTATTATGTAATTTCATTATGACATAGGGTGTTTTGTTTGCTCCTTTACCAAATATGGGATTAGTTACCAAATATGGGGTTAAAGAAGGGAGATGGGGTCCTCAGACCTGTGTAATAGGTTTTATATCTATGTGATAAATTTCTAAAACCTTGAGATGTAAAGAATCTGTATGAATAAAGAGTGGGATATACATGGGGAAATAGTGATTTTAGGCAATGTCACTCCTAGAATCACCAGTTACATCTCAGAAGAGATGGAGCTAATGTGTTTAGCACAGTAGCATTACCTGATATATTGGGTAGCTCCCTATGTGGTGACGTTGTCAGTGGGATAAGTCTTAGATGTATTCATATCTCAATGCAAGGTATGATTACTAGAGTATGTATTGCCTCATGTCCTGGAACAAAAACTTTTCTATTGCTCTTAGCCAGAGATGCCAGTTTAGTTTACACTGGTCTCCATTATCATTGCTGATGTGTTGAGGAAGTGAATTTAATAAGCAGGGTAAACAGGTTTTGTTTCCAAGCTCTATGGTGATTATAAGATGGGTGTTTGGCTGAACCTGATAGAGTCCCTTCAGTTTTTTGGCAAGAAATCTGAGGGCAAAGAGGACTGTTTTAAAGCAGGCAAAGACATGCTGTACAGCCCATTTCAACGGATTCTTCACAATTTTATTTGAAACAAGAGTTGGCCAGGATATTGGTAAACTATTGCTTTCTGTTGGCAGAGTGCTTTCCCTGCTCTTGTCCAATTGTTGGCCAGCCTGTGCTCCTGGTGAGAGTCTGGCTATTCATCTAAAGGTGTTTATTGCAAACTATCATCTATTTTTAAGTTGTTTTAGCTCCTGAATTCAGTATATTCCATAGGATCTACTGGTGTGTAGTCAACGGCTAGTTAATTCTGTTTTGGAGGGGAAGAGGGCAGGGACATGGCCTTCGATGTCTCCTAGTGGTGAATGATAGAGATAAGAACTAAAATAATATTCAACACTTACTGAATTATTGAATATCAACAATTACTGAATATCACCTACATATGTGACAGTCATGAACACATATACTCATGTCAACTCTATTGGTAGCTAATAGAACAATGTGATTGATAGAACATTGTGACTGATGAGAAAATAAGCAAGTATTAATTTGTTTCTGAAATGACTTAAACTATTACACATTTTTGCAAAGGAGCACGGGAAGTAACCCCTCTGATTATTAGGTAACTTTTAGCCTTTAAATGAGATTTACGAATGGGAAATACTTTGGTATCTTCAGAAAAGTTTCCACGTAATTCACATGATTTCAACTGTCAATGTTCATGAACAATTTCTGTTTGTGTTACTTTAGCTCCATACTTAGTATGTTTTTAGAAGATTCCACTGGAAAATCTGCAAGATTACTGACCATGTTTGTCTTATGCTGTGACCCTGGCTTGTGGCACAGTGCCAGGCACATGGTGGACATGCAATAATTACTCTCAGAACTTAATTGAATTAATTTATCACTGAAATTGTATTACTGTGAAATCATACCAGAAGCTTTGATCATAACCATCTATGCATTTCGCTAACATGAGCATTGCAAAGAATTTTTGATATAATCAAATAAACACAGAAAATTTTTAAAGAGTTAAAAATATTTGAGGTACATTCATACTAACATGATATGAATCAAATTTCAAATTAATTTGGTTTAAAATGGCTAAGATATAAAACCATAAAAAATGTGAGTAAATATTCTGCCTATCAAGGCTTGTTATGTAATTACATGGTTTCAGTATGGTTCTTATTCATAGAAAATTATTGTAAAAGATCATTTCTTCACAAATTCCTTCACCAATGGAAACTTTTAATATCTTGAAGATGAATATCCATGTCTGTAAATGTTAAGCCACTTTAATAAATCATTCAATCAAATTTACTTCAGATGAAATCAGTTCTTTTTCAAAATTTGGAGATTTGGAAACCTTAAAATTTTTATATTTGGCTGATCTTCAAATAATAAAATAAAATCAGAAATAAAAACAGCTGAACCAATTTAAAATTTAATAAAAAATGTCTTAGGTCATATCTGGGTTTCCTAACATGTATGCCAAGGCTCAGCTATTTATCAATGATATATAGCTGACTGAAGATTTAAGTCTCCCAAAAGCAAAACTTGAATTGGAAACTTAGAGAAAATTTCAACTGTTGTAACCTTCATGTTGGTGTTAGCCATGAACCTAAAGACCAAAGGTGTTGTGTTTTGTTTGTTTTAAATATTTAGTCATTATACTTATTGGTTTACTCTAAAGGGGAGGAAAAAAATTACATTGGATTTAAAGTGTATTCATATTAAAAGATAGGTCATTTTCTATTTCTATTTGATGATTGTTCAGATCCATCACCTACATTACTGTTGTGAAAATCAGTATTGTGGCTATAATATTTGAAATACCGAAAGGGATCAGGGGCTCAAAAGACATGCCAATTATCGCTGAAAAGCATTTGCCAGGCAATCACTGGCTTCGAAACTCCTTGCAGTTAACTGTTTGTACCATTATTCATCCTTTTTCACATAGGAAATTACCAGCCAACGGAAATGGCCTGGAGACAACACAAATGCAACCTAAATTTTACTGGTCAAAGCATTAAAAGAAAAGCAAACAATCATTTTCTCGAATTGTTGATTCCAGAATTTTTTCTGTAGAAATTTTGAGTTGAGCTTACTGATGTAGATTTGGGTTTTCAGCCAATCCTCCTTCACTCTTGCCCTCCGTTGAAGCCACGTAGATGTGGAAGGTGAACTTAGAGCAGTTTAGGGGCAGAGATTGCCACTACTCTTTGTGACTTTACATGTGTGAGTGGGCAGTCTTCCCTCAGTCTGAGAGGAGAGTATGATTTGTGCTATATATGCCCCTCAAGAATGCCAATTGGCGTTATCGGCTAGCTACTTATTCCTACCCGTTTTCCCTCCCAGCACTGAGCTTATCCATATGACCCGTAATTCTTCCCTCTCACGCACGAGGTGATGGAGGTACAAATTATTATCTCTTAAGACAGCTTGTGGGAAAAGGAGAAATTTATTATTTAAACATAAACAGACACAGATAAGAACCCTCAACAATTTGTGACTATAATGGTATAGATAAAAGAGAGCTACCCCCAGCACCTAGCAAGTACCTGGCATCAGCTCCTTCTCAAAAATACATGTGGGGCTGGGTGTGGTGGCTCACGCCTGTAATCCCAGCACTTTGAGAGGCAGAGGTGGGTGAATCACCTGAGGTCAGGAGTTGGAGACCAGCCTGGCCAACATGGTGAAACCTGACCCTACTAAAAATACAAAAATTAGCCATGCGTGGTGGCGGGTGTCTGTAATCCGAGCTACTCGGGAGGCTGAGGCAGGAGAATCACTTGAACCCAGGAGGCGGAGGTGGCAGTGAGCCGAGATCGCGTCACTGCCCTCCAGCCTGGGCAACAGAGCAACACTCTGACTCAAAAAAAAAAAAAAAAAAAAAAAGGAAGTGTGGAAAGTAGGAGTGGACAATAAATTTTCTTGATTGTGTTTTCTACATCATCAGCCATCTCTGCCCAACTCCACATTGATTTGTCAGCCTGAATGGAAGACATTTAAAAGGGCTTTAAAAAAAAAAAAAATTACTTTTTTTCCTAAAATATTTTTTTCAAAAAATAACGATAGAAATAATAGCAGGCAGGATTATTTTCAACTTTCTTAATATTTAGCCTAACAGAGCACTGTCCTAGGTGCTTATTCCTTACAATACTCAATGATGATTAGGAAACGGGATTTCTGTCCTTAATAGGCTTACTGCAAAGGAGAGTGACAAAGTATTTTAAAACTGCCATGCAGGATAAAGTATGAATGAAATAAGGTCGTTAGTGCTTTTCTTTTTCTTTAAGTTAAAGCCAAGCTTTGTTTTTGAAAATAGAGCACAGGAGGCTTCTACTCTGCATTCCTTTGGTAACAGGCTGCTTCCCTGTCCTTGATTGGGCTAAGGATGTTGATAACTTCAAAGGAAATCCCTTACTGTGTCCTGCCAGGTTACACTGTACACAGTGTGACCAGGTCAGGACTCGCATCTGTATGGTGTTTTAGAAAGATGTGGTTCTGCAGTGACACAGCTCAGGACACTCACTCCCTACTTCTCCCACCTTCTCTGCTGCTTCCAGAAATTTTAATTGCACCAAAAATAAGGTTCTGCTAGGCTTACCAAAGTACTAAATTTGTTTAGATGGGAGGTAACTTCGTGTGTGAAAGAATTTCTCACCTACCTCCCACTCTCCACCCCCATGCAAGCTTGCTCCTATTGAATTCTAGGTGCGAACACCTAGATATTTCACTCTGACTCAACTTTCCATTCTCATATTTGATAAGATTGGTATGAAAGAAACACATTTAACAATATCCAACCTTATGTTTTAAGCATCTCTCAAATATTAAATAACAAGATTCAAGGGCTAAAAAGAAAACTAACCAAATATTTTTCTCATACAAAAGAAATAATAATTGAATTCTCTTGACAAATAGGAGTTGAGCACTTACTACATCCCTAGCACTGTTTTAATTGCATCTGTTAGTCCACACAAGAATAACAGTAGCCGGGCGTGGTGGCTCACGCCTCTAATCCCAGCACTTTGGGAGGCCCAGGTGGGCAGATCACCTGAGATTGGGAGTTTAAGACCAGTCTGACCAACATGGAGAAACCCCATCTCTACTAAAAAATACGAAATTAGCTGGGCGTGGTGGTGCATGCCTGTAATCCCAGCTACTCGGGAGGCTGAGGCAGGAGAATTGCTTGAACCCGGGAGTTGGAGTTTGCAGTGAGCCAAGATCGTGCCATGGCACTTTAGCCTGGGTGACAGAGTGAGACTCTGCCTCAAAAAAACAAAACAAAAAAAAAGAATCACAGTAGCTCACACTGTAAAGATCGGAGAACTTTAAGCATTGAAAGGTTAAGTGACTTGCCCAGTGTTGTGCCTGGCAAATGGCAGAGACAGGTTTTGAATATGAGTGTTCTGACACCTAAAGATGATTATTAACCTCCAAGCTTTACTGACTCTGAATCAAAGTGTATTCAAAGTACTCCTGATATATTTAAAATGTGATATGGTTTACCTAAAATATAGCAAACTATATTGGAGTCTAAGTGCTGCTTTTAAAGCAAGCTGTGCTTTTGGAAACCAGTGCTGTAATTTCGGGATTTTCCCTCTAACTAATGAAAGGCATTTTCTTTGCAAGAGAATTAAGCACCAACTTGTGCAAGGGTTGAAACACTCACTGAAATCAGGATTACACCCACTTTGGCATGGTGTGTCAAGCACCCAGGGCGTACGGAAAGAAAAGCAGGCTGGAGTGAATGGTTACGTATTCACATTTGAGCCGCAGCCATATATGTGGGTTAGTTTCCCAATGGACATTTACATTGCCCTTGTGTGTATCAAGTTGGTGTTTATTTGCAAACATGTTATTTAGATCTAGGAAAATGACAGGATAGCCCCAGGAAAGTTTCACAGTTATAACCTAACTAGACTCCCAGTTTACTTTGCATAAAGGGCGTCCCCAAAATGTTTGATAAACACAACTTCTAATATTTCATTGATTTTGGGGGAAGCAGCAGTCCACTTTTGCAGTAGGCCCTCATTGGGACTTGCAGACTGACACCCAACATTTGTTATTGCTGTTATTGAGACTTAGAACCTCATGATACATTCCTGGTCCAGAGTTGGGTGGGGGGAAGGAGAAAAAGGGGAGCCAGAGATTATCTTTGAAAATCTAGTTTTTATTACATCACCTAAAGTAGCACAACCTGCTACACTAATGAAATCGTGTTCTTGGTTTAAAAGGGCAATTGTTAGCCTGACTTTGTGCTCACTAAAAACATTCCCCCAATCTTGTTAAGTTATTGCTCTCATTTCAGATTTTTATGGCTGTGCAGCTTACCAGCCCTCATTTCTTTACGTTTCATTCATTTTCCTTGTATTGATGATTAATGGAGGATGTCGAATGTTAGAGTGAGCAGGCATCAGCAATTGCAAGATCATAATTAGTTTAGCTGACGAGGGCCTCTGATAGCACTTGCATCTGGATGGAAAAATTACCCTATAGGGAACTGGCTGCTCACCAGGTCTTTTTAGTGATACATTGTGAAACACCCGATGAATCAAATGCCCTTTCAATGCCAAGAAAGTGTTCCAGTCTTGAAGCCAAAATTATGTCTGCAGAAAGCTTTCCATTTGAAATGTATCAGAGTACAATTATAACCATTGTATTTTCTTGGCAGGGATACCACTCTTCTACAGTATGGACTTGAGTTAAATAAATTGCCTAAATTTTATGAATCCCTGAAATTTTGACTTATAGCACATGTAATATTTAATTTCTAATAAAATTAGGTTCCAGCAAGACTTTTTCCACTCCTTATCTAACATGCATATTTTATCATTAAAGGCTTTGCTTCCTAGAGAAAGGAGAGCCGAACTACAATTCAGGCTGTCTTTCTTTTTTTTTTTTTTTTTTTTCTTTTTTTTTCAGCAAGAGAATTCCATTTCCTGCCTGTTAGTATTTGTGCCTACAAACACAGCCTGACTTTTGTTTAAGTGAGAAGTTTAATGGAATCATTACTTGATAGCAAGAATGGAACAAGCCATACTAATTATCTAGTTTTAAATATTCTTAGGTATTTTGAACCTGTTGATTACAAAACTCAGGCCACTAGAATCAATTTGTATTTGGAAACCCTTGTGATTTCCAAGTCTAAGTCAAATAAAGTAAATAAATAGCCATTGAAGGGTCTGTGTTGCCTGACTTAAGTAGGTACCTCATAAGGGTTCTCATTAGTAATACTGTACTTTTCATTGGCTGAAGTTTCTCCAAACCCTCTCATGTTTGAGGAATAGAGGAATCTTTCGGATTTTACAATTGCAAATGAAAGACCAGAATTGAGTGTCTTATATTCTCTTAATACTTACGTTACATGAATGACATACAAAAACACACAAATCAAGTTTGATTTTAAATGGTTTACATTTATTCCAAACTTGACTATATTTTAAAGCTCAGGTGGCATGTGTTCCTCCTTTCCAAAGTGTATTAAACATATTGCCATGTTCTGTCGTTTTGACTTGTGTTTTGACACTTTTAAAAGGTATATTTTAGGGTTCCGCATTTAGGAGCCATCATTAAAGCCATAAAACCCAAAGTTCAAAAAGTTAAAGCTGTTTCTGTGAAAAGCCTTTGGTGTTCCACACACCTCATCCATCACTGTAGGGTTAATTATAATGAAAATCAGTGGTGCCTATTAAACACAATTGAACCTGACCTCATTATGGGCAGTGTGGTTTTATACTGTCATTGTTGCTAGTTTAAAGACAAAACTCCTGGGTTGATTTGGTCTAACTCCACTGATCATGTGACTCACCTCTGACCTTGGGTTTTTTCCCCTGTTTCAGAGGCGTAGAGGCTCCGGTGTTTTTTGTGCCAATTGCCTGACCACAAAGACCTCTCTCTGGCGAAAGAATGCAAATGGCGGATATGTATGCAACGCGTGTGGCCTCTACCAGAAGCTTCACTCGGTAAGAACTTGTTCCACTCTTTCAGGAAAAGCTTTATAAAGCAGTGTTGGCCTGGTCTGTGGTGTGATAAGTCCCATTCCCTGGCTTGCAGTGCCTACCCCTGCAGGGTTGTTTAATACAGTCACTTTGAGTGCATGTGTGATTTATGGTGAAAGGGGCTTAGATGTGATGGGGAGATAGGTTTGAGGTCATTAGTAATGCATTATGCTTCTTTTGATATAAAAGAGGAAAATGATTGATTTCTGGGAACTTCACAGCAGATAGTTGAATTAATGGTTATTAGAATTCAGTGAAATTATTTTAGGTAAAAAGGAGAAAATTTTTAGAAGTTTCAGAAATATGCAAAACGTTTTTAAAAATGAAAAAGGACGCTTTCATGTTCAGTATAAAATAAAAGGCAGGGAAAGAATTAGTATTTTCTAGTTTACCTTTGGAATTCGCAAGTGTTATCTTGACCGCTTTAGGGGCTGGAGGGACACATTCGGAAGGACAGTTCTGAGCTGAACTAGGATCAGAGAATATCACATGAATCTCCACAGTGCCTTCAGTGGGTATTTCAATAAGGTATCTGAAGTTCTGAATAGCACACACAGCAGAGTAGAGTAAGGTGCAAAGATATTTTGTCTTTTAAGATCTCCAGCTGGCTTTGGCTCACGGAGGTCCTTTGAATTAGTTTTCCTCAAATTTTAGTTAGAATTCTGTAATAAAATTAAAACTCACAAATCCTCCATCTGAATATGGATTTGATTTACTGAAGGATTTTCTTTTTAGTTTAGAAAGTTCATCTGCTGACAAGAGCTGACTTTAAAATAGGAATCCCCCACTTCGTAAACAGAAATTTATTTCCCTGTGCCTTTTTCATTTTGTTTGGCATTTTACCATAGCTCTTAGCACAAGCCAGTGAATACATTATGGCTACAGGGAATACAATTTTAGACAAAACGTTCTCATATATGGACTATTGGAAGCACTCTTTAAAAAATGCATGCTGCTAACAATACTAATTGGCAGTAACCTGTAAAAACCTTAGTTATTAGCATGTAGCAAGTAGAAAGATTCTGCCCCCACCACATACCAACTTATTTTTTTTTAACCTTCATCATTTAAGCATAGCAATAAGCTTCTATTTAATGGGAACTGACATTAATGATTTTAATTGAACTCTGGCCAATCATAGGCCAAAAGTAAATTAAAATACTACTCTGCCAGATTATGGTAATTTAACCACTGTGATATGAGCGAAACTATTTTCTAAAAATTATTTTAACATTCATCTGTCCAGAGGTAAGATGTTTTTAGTTTTCAGGTTTTTTTAAAAACCATACATTGAAATACATGAAGGTTATGTTCACATTTCATGTCAAAAACTGACACAAAAGTTATGATTGTTTAAAAAAGGAATTTATGCAAATTTCAGGTTTCTTTACAGTATATAGATTAAATAATGCATATGTTTATAATGCTAATATGAACTCTTTGTAAACCTTTGTAAATCTGAGCAAAGGAAATGCACATGGCATAACTAAGCTGCATTACATTTTCTTTCTTAAACTAACAATGAATTGTCAATAACAAGTGTGTTATCTTTCTTCACTTCAAAGTACGTTTGTAACAACAGAAATGTTCAAAAAAGGATTTATAGTTGTACTCGTTCAAGATATAAGAGGTACTCCCTTGCATTCAAGTGTATCACTTCTAGGAATAATTTATAAATTATATTTATATTTATATTTATTTTAAAATTTATATTATATACATTATTATAACATATTTATGAATATGTGTTTATATTTAAAAATGTATAATTTATAAAATTATACATTGTATACACATATGTATAATTTATAAAGTTACAAATTTATAAATTTATATTTATAGTCATGTTTTATGTAGAAATTATTTTCTGATTTCAGTAATCTTTTAGAAAAATCAGACTTTAGCTCATTTAAAGATTATCCTAAATTTTTAACCTATAAATATGCATTAATTTATCAGACTGATTCCTTTGATTTTATACATCAAAGAGCTCCAACTGCAAGTAAAGTTTTTATTATAGTCTTATCCATGGATTTAAGTCATATTATATAAATACCTGTTGAACATGTCCATAAATACCAATCAAGTAATATTTAAGCTAAACAAAATACTTAAGCTGAATGAAAGTTAGCACTTACTTTAAGAGTAGAGTGACAGATCAGATAGTTAAACCAAAGCTACACATGAATTTAGATTTTCAACACAAAACTAATGCTTCACCTATTAACAAGTAAAATCTTTCATCACAAATATATTATTAAAGGGAGAGAAGTAGAAGTGAGAATAAAAAAAAATCCCTCTATATTGCTTTGATGACCTGATATATTTCCGCACAATTCTGTCAGTTTATCTTTGATTATTTATGCTCTGATATTAATATTTTATATCCACATTTGCAATTATTTAGAAGCATGCATGTATTAGTTGCTTAGGTTGCCATAACAAAATACCATAAAATGGGTGGCTTTAAACAGCCAAAATTTATGTTTTCACATTGCGAAAGCTAGAAATTGGAGATCGGGTTCCAGCAAAGTTGGATTCTGAGGAGGGCTCTCTTCCTTACTAAGCCACCTTCTATCTGTGCCCTCACACAGTGGAGAGAGATCTCTTTCTCTTCCTCTTCTCATAAGGCCACAGTCCCATTGGGTTAGGGCCCCACCCTTACAACCTCATTTAACTTTAATTTCCTACTAAAGACCCTGTCTCCAGATACAGTCACACTGTGGTTTAGGGCTTCAACATATAAACTTATTCTGTCTATAGCAATGTGTAATTTTTCCACTGTTATCAATATGTATCGCCTGTGTTACTCTTGTATGCTGGCATTTTAGTGCACAACTCAAAAATTGAAAAAAAAATATTTCAGAAAAATCACATCACTTCAAGTAACTTTCTACAGAGTTTCATCACTAAATGATGCAATCTCAAAATCTGTTGCATTTGGAAAGGCTATTTTCAAGTAGATTAAAGTTTTCAGTCTCCCGTGCAAAGATGGACATGATTTAATTAGGGTAAAATAGTGCACTTTGGTTACTTCCTCTGATCCTGCTTAGGGCAAAAGGAGGAGATTTAGTAAATCTACAGCAGAAAGCCTATCCCTGCTTTGAACTTAAGCATGGTTTATATTTGTGAGGAATTTTTAATGCATTTTAATGTATTTTTTAATGTTTTCCTTTTATGTATTGTATGTGTTCTCTGCAGACTCCCAGGCCTTTAAACATCATTAAACAAAACAACGGTGAGCAGATTATTAGGAGGAGAACAAGAAAGCGCCTTAACCCAGAGGCACTTCAGGCTGAGCAGCTCAACAAACAGCAGAGGGGCAGCAGTGAGGAGCAAGTCAATGGAAGCCCGTTAGAGAGGAGGTCAGAAGATCATCTAACTGAAACTCACCAGAGAGAAATTCCGCTCCCCAGCCTAAGTAAATACGAAGCCCAGGGTTCATTGACTAAAAGCCATTCTGCTCAGCAGCCAGTCCTGGTCAGCCAAACTCTGGATATTCACAAAAGGATGCAACCTTTGCACATTCAGATAAAAAGTCCTCAGGAAAGTACTGGAGATCCAGGAAATAGTTCATCCGTATCTGAAGGGAAAGGAAGTTCTGAGAGAGGCAGTCCTATAGAAAAGTACATGAGGCCTGCGAAACACCCAAATTATTCACCACCAGGCAGCCCTATTGAAAAGTACCAGTACCCACTTTTTGGACTTCCCTTTGTACATAATGACTTCCAGAGTGAAGCTGATTGGCTGCGGTTCTGGAGTAAATATAAGCTCTCCGTTCCTGGGAATCCGCACTACTTGAGTCACGTGCCTGGCCTACCAAATCCTTGCCAAAACTATGTGCCTTATCCCACCTTCAATCTGCCTCCTCATTTTTCAGCTGTTGGATCAGACAATGACATTCCTCTAGATTTGGCGATCAAGCATTCCAGACCTGGGCCAACTGCAAACGGTGCCTCCAAGGAGAAAACGAAGGCACCACCAAATGTAAAAAATGAAGGTCCCTTGAATGTAGTAAAAACAGAGAAAGTTGATAGAAGTACTCAAGATGAACTTTCAACAAAATGTGTGCACTGTGGCATTGTCTTTCTGGATGAAGTGATGTATGCTTTGCATATGAGTTGCCATGGTGACAGTGGACCTTTCCAGTGCAGCATATGCCAGCATCTTTGCACGGACAAATATGACTTCACAACACATATCCAGAGGGGCCTGCATAGGAACAATGCACAAGTGGAAAAAAATGGAAAACCTAAAGAGTAAAACCTTAGCACTTAGCACAATTAAATAGAAATAGGTTTTCTTGATGGGAATTCAATAGCTTGTAATGTCTTATGAAGACCTATTAAAAAAATACTTCATAGAGCCTGCCTTATCCAACATGAAATTCCCTTCTTTTATTATTCTTTCTTTTGATGAGTAGGTTACCAAGATTAAAAAGTAAGATAAATGGTCAATGAGAAAGAATGGAAGATGGTAAACAATCACTTTTTAAAACCTGTTAAGTCAAAACCATCTTGGCTAATATGTACTGGGGAAATAATCCATAAGAGATATCACCAGACTAGAATTAATGTATTTATAAAGAAAGAGACCAAAACTGTCTAGAATTTGAAAGGGTTTCCATATTATTATACTAAAGCAGTATTGGACTGGCCATTGGACCATTGGTTCCAAAACCCACAAACTGTTGCCTAAATTTATAAGTATCATGAAACCCTAGGTAGAGGAGGAGAAATTGAAGGTCCAGGGCAATGAAAGAAAAATGACGTCCTCTCAATTTAGTCTTCTCTCATTGGCCGTGTTTCAGATTTTGACCTAGAAATGCGAGCTGTGGTTAGGCTTGGTTAGAGTGCAGCAAGAAACATGACAGATGGTGGCACGCTGTTTTTAGCCAGCCCTGCCTGTACATACACATGCACACCCTCTCTGATATTTTTGTCCTTTAGATGTTCAAATACTCAGTAGTCCTTTTGTTTGCGGTTTAGATTTCATTTTGTCCACACGTACCCATTTTAAAAAACAATGTCCTCGATGCTTCTGTAGTAATTTCATTTTAGCCAGGTATTTCTTTCTTGTGTGTGATGAGCCAGTATGGATTTGCTTTTCTAAGCCTCCTGTTGGTTACTAATCTCACTTGGCACGTTATGACTAAAGGAATCCCCTCAATTCAAAAGCATAGATGGATACAAATGTCAGACCATGGGTTTAATTTGTTTAGAGCACATGGCATTTCTTCATAAGGTAACCTGCTGTATTTATTTATTTTCTTTTGGTTAAATATAATTTCCAAACTTTGTGGTCAGGCAGCGTCTAAGGTTACGTTACCACAGACTGACAGTTGGTATATGTACTAGTCAATCCCTTCATTAAATGTATACAGATTTAGTTAAGTAGCATTAAATAGGATTCTTAGAAGTATGTCCTCATAGAACTTTTAATACTTAAGGCTTTGTAAAAACTATCCATGAAGGGAAAGCTCCTCAGCATAACTGCTCAGGGAAATAGGGCTAAATAACTGAACATTAAATAATTGGTTAAAGGTGCTGTTAGTCGAGCCTCAATGCTTGCTACAAGGATGTATGTACAAGGACTGACTTTAATAATTTGCATTATATTGTCCCAGCCAGTAGTTTATTTTTTGCCACGGAGATGTAGAAGATATTACAAGCTACTGGATGCACTGTCAGATTAACTTATTTCATTAAAGAAGTTGGGAGAACAAATAGGAAAAAAAAAAACTTATTTTTCTAGTAAATATTAATGTATTACATTTCAAATAATGGTGCCTGACATATTGAATAATTATTTTCTACAGTGTACGTATGCAACAAAGATATTCCATCATGCATTAGAGTCAGTTCTGGCTCTGCCTAGCTGTTTACATTTGCAAATGTAGCAAACAAGGTAATGAAGCAACTATTTCTATTGCAGTAGATATCCTTTTGTGTGTGTGTGTGTGCATTAAAGTTGTAAACGGTAACATGAAACAAATGAAAGTTCTTGCTATAATGGTATGGAAAACAAGAAGGAAATGAAAATATTTTTATGCCTACTTAGGAAAAAAAGGGTAGCACTATTCATTCCAAGTACTTTTTTTTTTTTAATTTTTAAGCTCTTAACTCACATTGTTATGCTTAAGATGATAAACATATATCCTCTTTTTATTGCTTTGTCTATGTTTCATATGAAACATTTCAGAAATTATTTTGATAAGTGTTGCTGGAATCTGCAACGCTGATGTTTTTATTGCATTCTGTAGTCGCATTTGCACTCCATTTTTACATTAATTCGCAGTTGCTTTGTATCGTTTTGTTTTGTTTGGGTTTTGTTTCTTTTTCACAGTGCCCGGTCTTCGTTTCTTAAAGTTGGATGGCAGGTAGAGTTCAACCAGTTCGTGACTGTTGTAGCGAATGAAGTTTAAAAAAATGTCTTTCTGATGTTGTGTTGTCATTTTCATTCTTGCATTTTTTGTTTGCATATTAAAAAAAGAGAAAAGAGAAAGCAAAAGACAGAAATCAGGACTAAGTCCTCTGCTTCAGTTTCATTGTTAATGGGCCTTATTCTGATCTCACCTGTCGCGTAGCTCTAATATTCACATAAACTGAAATAAAGAAGTGGAATGAGGAGCTTTGACATTCAAATTATGTGATGTAATTTATCTTCCTTAGGAATTTTGATGGATACATCTCAAAATATATAGCCAGACTTGAGAGGTGACAATTAAAGATCTAAAAAAGAGAGGAGATTCCCCAAACAACAATATTTAATTTTCTTAGTAAAAAGAATAACAAAATGCATCATGGCAATCCTTCAGCAACATTATCTATGTGGACTGCTTAAATCAGCAAAACACCAGAAGTTTGGTTAACTTGGGCAATATGGCAAGTATTACCTTTTGGGCAAAACTACTCATTAAGCAATTTCTCTAGTGTGTCGGACACAAATAGGTTCTTTATTTTTGGCATGTATGCCTTTTTATTTTCATTCAATTTTTTTCTCAGACAGACATAGTAGTAATAACTAGCATTGGAAAATACATATCACTATTCTTGGAATATTTATGGTCAGTCTACTTTTTAGTAGAATTTTTTGGATAGCATTGACACGATAGATCTTATTCCATACTTCTTTATTATTGATAATTTTATTTTCATTTTTGCTTTCATTATTATACATATTTTGGTGGAGAAGAGGTTGGGCTTTTTTAAAAGAGACAAAAATTTATTATAACACTAAATCCTCCTTATTTTTTTGACTCATTAAAGCCTTTATTCCATCTCAAGATATTTTATAAAATTTATTTTTTTAATTTAAGATTTCTGAATTATTTTATCTTAAATTGTGATTTTAAACAAGCTATTATAGTACAGAACCTTTTTTTAATGAGGAATTTCATGATGATTTAGGAATTTTCTCTCTTGGAAAAGGCTTCCCCTGTGATGAAAACGATGTGCCAGCTAAAATTGTATGCCATTTGAAAACTGAAAATTTGTGTATGTTCTAAATTGAGCTTTGGATGAAATTTTAGACCAGGACCAGCTCATGCGTTCTCACTCTTCCTATTCTCACTCTTTCTCTCGTCACTCACCTCAGTATTCATTCTGTTGTTTGGGACAGAAAAGTCATAAAGAGCCAACCCACCTCAGAATGCTGTGGATTGAGAGAGACACTACATGACTCCAAGTATATGAGAAAAGGTTAGAGCTCTAAGTGATAACTCTGTAGTTCAAAAGGAAAAGAGTATGCCCAATTCTCTCTACATGACATATTGAGTTTTTTTTTTTAATCAACTTTTAAGATAGTGATGTTCTGTTCTAAACTGTTCTGTTTTATTAAAGGTAGATTTTTAGAAAACAAGCATGGGGATTCTTTTCTAAGGTAATATTAATGAGAAGGGAAAAAAGTCTCTTTAACAGCTCTTTGTTGAAGCCTGTGGTAGCACATTATGTTTATAATTGCACATGTGCACATAATCTATTACGACCCAATGCAAATACAGCTCCAAAAATATTAAATGTATATATATTTTAAAATGCCTGAGGACATACATTTTTCTTAATAAACTGAAGAGTCTCAGTGTGGCTATTAAACTAATTATTAGCCTCCTGCTGTGTGGCTGCAAAACATCACAAAGTGACCGGTCTTGAGACCTGTGAACTGCTGCCTGTTTAGTAAATAAAATTAATGCATTTCTAGAGGGGGAATATCTGCCATCCAGTGGTGGAAATGTGGAGTAAAGAAACTGGTGGTCTGCTTCTGTGCTGTATGCCAGCCTTTTGCCTTAAGTTGAGAGGAGCTCAACTTTAGCTACTGTCTTTGGGTTGAGAGCCATGGCAAAAAAAAGAAAAAAAAAAAAAATCAAGGCATCTTTGGTGAGCCAGTAAGGTGAAAGCTTGCTGACTGTCCAAGGCACAAGAGAAAATTGAGGAATTGAAATGCAACCTGAGTGTCAAACTAAATATTCTAACCAAAGGTAGGTACTGTTAGGTGGAATTCTATCAGCAGGCAACTGCAAATGAGAAGAAGATAGAAGGACGCCCATCGGGACTTTGGAAGGCAGTGTTATTTTCCCAAAGAAAGACTTGGCCAAGAACAGAGGGATGGCTTCTTTGCAGAGCACTTCCTTTTGTTTTTTCAATACTGTTTTATAGACAGTGGACTCACATGTTGTGGTGCAGTTGCTTAGAAAGCATCCTAGTTAATTGCAGTAATTAGAACTTCTGCAATATGCTAGGGCAGAAGTATGTCAAGTCAGGGATGAAGAAAATGTGAAATTCAAGAGTAATCCACATGTGAGAAACTACATAATGTACGATCATGTGTTCTCTTGAAAGGGAGAGCTGTAAGCTTCACTCTGTCCTACACCAGAGAAAAGCAGGAATAACTTTACCGTGGAAATAATGTTTAGCTTTTATCAGAGAAAATGGTCCTTCTAGACCAAAACTGAATTCTGGTTTTCCCCTGGTTGTTGTTGTTTTTTTTTTTCCAACATATGAACTGCAGCATATCACTTTTTCTTTTTGTGCCTCAGGTTCCTCAGCTGTAAAATTGAAAAATATATTAATAATATTATTAATAGTAATAATGGTAATGTAGTACTTGTTTGTAAAGCACTTTGAGATCCTTGGTTGAAAGGCACCATAGAAGTGCCAAGTATTATTATGTGGCCAAGGGGGTTATTTAATCTGTCAGTTCCCAAAGGCCAGGAAAGGTTGGGGTCATTTTTCTTAAAGATGAGCTGTAAATATCAACTAGGCAGCCAATAGTGTTGACTATGAAGACGCAAAACTGTTACTAGGCTGATAAAACCATAGTTTCTTAATGGCTACCAATAAGGCAAATGTCACAATAATAAATGCCAAATTCCTTAGGGTGGACTATTTGACAACCACATGGAAAATTTCGGGGGAGGCATGTGGGGGGAACATCTCAAAATGCCAATGTAAAATTAACGTACAGCAATATTCACCAGCAGAAAATGTCTTTCATATGGAATGATTTCATGTTGCTAAGAAAAAGAATTCAATTTGTAGTCCTGATTTGAATATTAGAATGTTGGCTATAATAGTTCTGTTTTACAACACATGAAATTTTTTCGTTTTATTTTATTTTGTTTTCATAGTGCATGTTCATTTCTACTCACAAACATGTTCTTGGTGTATTTCTTATGCAAACAATCTTCAGGCAGCAAAGATGTCTGTTACATCTAAACTTGAATAATAAAGTTTTACCACCAGTTACACATAATGGCGTTGGTATGGTTTATATGGATTCACTTTCATCCATCTAGCAATAGGAAATACAGATCATTGTAATATATATATATATACAGGCTCTGCTGAATTGAAATGGTGAAATCAAATCACCATTCTAAAAAATTATTACTTATATTGATAAAGCCTGGATTCTCTCAACTTGTCTCATTTTGCTTTGCTTTTTTTCTTTAACCAATCAATCTCTTATTGATAGATTTTGTGTAAAAAGATATATACTAGTTTCTTCAGAAAGATTAACAATAAAAATTGTGTTTATTTCAAAAACATTCACTGAGTATCAAATATTGAGTGTTGAGTATTGGGTAATGATTATGTTACGATATGTAAAAACTCCTGCTTATGAAGTTTTAACTTTGGATTCAGTATACTCGTGAATATGATGCAAAGATTCTAATCAATCATCTCAAAAAGTTTAAATTAATATATCAAATATCTTGTTTGTTTGGTTAAAATCAAATTAATCAGAGCAAGTTCCCTGAAAGATGACTTTGAAAGAGAAATGAGGCAGAAGAGATCCAGATAGGAAAGGACATTGGGAAGACTCACCTGCGTGTTTTTAACCAGAAGGAAAAATAGAAAAAGAACATAAAGTATATAAATAGGTTGCTTCAGAAGATTTGCTTGGAGAGTTCAAAATAATCAGTATTTTCCCTCATTATATAATCATTTCTCATTTTTGGGAACCCAAATTAAGGAACAAATCTTTCTAATTATTATTTTTTTCTTTTTTCCCTTTTTCTTTCCATGTTTTGAAAACAGCAGTCTTTGATGGGCTTTCATAATGGTAATGCCCTTGTTTTGCAGCTGGAGGCAATGTTCTCTAGATAGGAGTGTAAAAATAACATTTAATGTGATATACTTCCTTATGTAGAACTTGATTCTTGTGTCAAGGACCACCCTTCAGATAAAGAATACACATGATCTCACCCAGGACTGTCAGAACCCCATTAGAGGAGGAATATATAGCCATCAGCTATTTACCGGTATTTGAGGGAAGAAAAGTGAGTGAGTCAGCATTGTCACCCTGCTCTCACCTCTGGGTCTCCCATCTCTGTGTGGACAGAGCAAGGGTCCAGAAAAGGAACATACAAGGACACAAAGGAGTAGGCAAGTAGCCTCCATGGATGCAGCCAGCTGGGTAGAGACTTTGGGAACTGGAGAGCTCATTCCACATGTATAAAGGTAGTCTTTCTTCAGCCCTAAGCATATTACCAAGGGAGAGTGCTTAACTTGCATTTGCCAGATTTTCAGTTTTTAATAAAAACTAGACAAAGGGAATTTTATATGAAATCTCCTATGTTTTAAATGTTACTTACTTTAAAAAAAAAAAAAAATACTGCAAGCCGAACAAAACACTTGTTCAGAATAAATTCCACCAGTAGATTGCCATGGTATGACTCCTGGAGCTTGAAAAATAGTGAACTCTGATAACTGGCAAGGTGGAAATTAGGCAAAGGGCTGAGATTAGTTGCTTTTCCTCTGGGTTTTGTCTTGGGTTGCAGTCTATCTCCAGATCTACCAGGAATCCCAACAGAATCACAGCTGTAGCACTTGTCTGATTCCTTCGGAGCGAGATTTGCTCCAGACTAAGAACATTGGCACAGAAAAGAAATAAACCCTGTTTTTTCAGCATATTCATACTGCAAATTACTTTGTACATCTGTTCTTCATCTTTGTAACCCCAAGTACAGTTGTGCTGTTTTTAAAACATACTGATACAAACAAATTTACCCTTTCATGAACAAAGAAATGTCAAAAACTATTAAAAGTAGCTGGAGTTAATATTTGGTAATGCCCAAGATGCCCTTATAGTCCTCTACAAGTCATATTTTAGAGTGAAAACACCAGGGGTAGAAAACTAAATAGAACAATAGATAGAAGGAAGGAGCTTTTTCATGTCAGAGTTGATCATATTAATGAATTAAAAAACAATTTGTATACAAAATAAGAAATTTTATAATGCAATCTTATTTCTAGTTTTATAATACTGTTATCTAATACATTCAGGATGTCAGTAGCCCTGAGACCATCTTTCATAAATGTAGTATTTATATAAAATACTTACGTGAAGCAACAGCTGGTTCTTCTCCCAACTTACTGCTTAATAAAAACAAGCAGTAAACATTAACAAATATAATAGAAATTGCTTAAGTTATTTCCATAAATAGAAAGTTAATTTCCAAGTTAAAACTACACAAGCACTAAACTTTAAGCAGTTTCCCAGGGATATTTATGAACTCAAACCCATGAATACATCACAGACTTTTTTTCAGAATATGTACCACCTCTGATGTGAAAGCAAAGCCTGCCATCACCATGATTACACACTAGTTTTTAAAGTTAATATAATATAGAACTGACAGTATTTTCTTCAGAGCTTAGATTTCCTTAGATATTTTATTTCTATATAGTAGGTACTACTCAATGTAATTGATGTATCCTTAAAAGGATATATATGTAGAGAGAGAGAGAGAGAGCAGTGATTTTGCAAAGCATGAATTGTTATGATGATATATTTTCTATATATTTTTTTACAATTACCTTGATGATTCTTTCCTCTAGTGAAATCAGCATTGCTGTTATTTTGTTATTCATTGGTAATATTATATAGTATAAACCCACGCTTCATTAAACAATATCCACTTGGTCAACAGATTTTAAATGAGTATTTACTATGTGTTGGGCTCTAGTCCAGACATTTGGGATAGATCAATGAAAGAAAACAGACCCAAACCTCTGGCTATATGGAAAAAGTCAGACAATAAACATATGTACAAAATAAGCAAATATATTAATAACATTACATGTTAGAGAATGATAAGTGTCCTAGTGAAAAAACAAAGTAGCATGAAGGCAAGGTGGGGTGGATGGAGCCATGTTCAATAGGCTAAACAGGTTTCATTTGAGCCAAGACTTAAAAGAGGGAAAAAAGAGAACAGGCCCTAAGGTGAAAGAGTGTACCTAGTAAATTGGAAGAATACCAAGAAGACCAATACAGCATGGCCTGGTAAAGGAAAGAAAAAGTATTTTAAAATGCACACAGAGACAAGGTGGGAAGAAGTCAGACCATTTAGAACACTGTAGGCCACTTTAAAGACTATAGCTTTTTTTCTGTCCAAAGTAGGGAAGTAATTCAGTGTTTCAGCACAGGAGTGTTATGTGATTTATGTTTTAATGGGACCATTCCCTACTATGCTTAGAGTAAATCATGAGATGTGAGGAGACAAGGATAGAAGCCAGGATACCAAGGAAGAGGCTAATTCAGTAATCTCTGTAAGAGATGAGAAGTACAGAAAGTAATTTAAATTTCAGATAACATTTTGAAGGTAGAACAAACTAGATTGCGTGGATATGGGGTGTGAAAGAAACAGAAGGGTCAAGAATTATTCCAAGATTTCTTCTAGCCTGAGCAACAGGAAGAATATCTGCTGTAAACAATGGGGAAGAGTATTGGTAGATCAGATTTGGTGTAGGAAAGAAAAGGAGTTACATTTTGGGCATGCTACATTTAAGATCCAAATAGAAAGGTCAAGTAGACTGTTGGAGCTGAAGAGGAGTTGGGAGTTAATCGTTAGCTTATAGATTGTATTTAGAACTCTGAGATTGGCTGAGATCGTCTAGCAAAGTGAATAGAAGGAGAAATGGGTCCAAATTTGTAAATCCGGGAAACCAGGAGACTCAACAAAACCGAAGGGGAGTCTCTGAGATAGAAAGCAAAAGGAGTAAAGTATATTAGAAGCCAAGTAAACAGAACTATATCAAGAACGAGGGATTAATTGAACTTATAAAATCTGCTCTTCATAAGTATGATGCTGTCTTAGTCTGTTTTGTGTTGCTATAAAAGAATATCTGAGACTGGGTAATTTATAAAGCAAAGAGGTTTATTTAGCTCACAGTTATGCAAGATGTACAAGAAGCATGGTGCTGGCATCTGCTCAGCTTCTGGTGAGGAACTCAGCCTGCTTCCATTCATGGCAGAAGGCAAAGGGGAGCCCAATGTGTACAGAGATCACATGCCAAGAGAGAAAGCAACAGAGAGAGGGGGCAAGTGCCAGGCTCATTCTAACATCCTCTTGCAGGAATTAATGAAGTAAGATCTCACCCTCAAGGGAGGGCATTGATCTGTTCATGAGCGACCCACCCCCATAATTCAAACATTTCCCATCTGGTCCACCACCAATGTTTGGGGATCAAATTTCAACATGAGGTTTGAAGGGGACAAATATCCAAACCATAGCAAATACATGTAGAGGATTGGCCATTGGCTTTAGCAACACGAAGGTCATTGATATGAAAAGGGAGCTATACAATTTGTGTAGCCCACAGCAAAATGGAAATTTGAGGTCCCCTTGTTCAAGGATTAAGAATATGAAGATGGTGAGAGGACATTCAACAAAACTCAGGGCCACTGTAAGGAATGCCCCTGTGCAACTACAGAGGGTAGGGTAAACTAAGGAGAGAGTATTGCATGCCCAGGAAGCTGGCCCTGGTCAATAGTGATATTGATCAGAGTAGTTTTGGTGGAGAAATGGGTGTGAGAGCCTGATAGAATAAATTTAACAGAGAATAGGAAGAACGAATTGGAGAACTAAGTATGAAAATATTTGGGAGACCGGGCACAGTGACTCATGCCTGTAATCCCAGCACTATGGGAGGCTGAGGCGGGTGGAACACAAGGTCAGGAAATCGAGACCATCCTGTCTAACATGGTGAAACCCCGTCTCTACTAAAAATACAAAAAACTAGCCCTGCATGGTGGCGGGTGCCTGTAGTCCCAGCTACTCAGGAGGCTGAGTCAAGAGAATGGCGTGATCCCGGGAGGCAGAGCTTGCAGTGAGCTGAGATCGCACGACTGTACTCCAGCCTGGGTGACAGAGCGAGACTCTGTCTCAAAAAAAATATATATATATATATATATAGTTCTCACAGGGAAAGTGAGCTCATGGAAAAGTTGTAATTAACCCACTTATGAGGAAAAAAGCAACATGGCAAAGCTGGTTCAAAAAAAAAAAAAAAAAAAAGGAAAGATTCAAAAAGAAAGAATACAGAAATTAGATTGCTAAATTAGATGCAACATAGTTTATATCCTACTGGGAAATAATGATCCTAATCTTTTGAATTATTTTTATTGCTATATAGAAACTGTTTACCTCTACTATGGACATAAGATCATTTGTGTCTGAAAAGTTTTCTACAAGATAACTTTATAGAGATATAAAATATAATAGGTATATTCTTATAGAGAGTAGAATATTCCTTAAGATAAAAAATGTTTTAGATTATGTTTAATATGACATTGAAAGGTCAAGAAATCATCGTATTTGCCTTATTTCCCAATTTGGTGACTTTTTTCTTATAAAATATAGAAGAATCTGAAAAAGTATTAAACTTTTTACAACTTTCCATAGCTTTCACTTCTAAAAATGAAAGTTACTTCTTCCTGTAAACTGCTAAGTGTCATGAATGATAATTATATAAAACAACATGAATGTACTATTTTGAAGAAAATAATGAATGAATTTTATTTGTCAGACATAACTGAAATAAAACTACAAAAAAATTACCAGATTATTCAAAAATTATCACTACTTCTTTCATATGCTCAGCTATAAGAAATGCCATAATGAGGAAAAAAATGAAGATTTAAAAACTAGGATATTCAAAGTACATTTATAGGGAAACATAAATGTCTTTTTTCCATTTTGAAGAAGCTTTTCTGCTCTCATTCAAGATTTATGAATCACTATAGCTTCCTTCTCTTTCGAAACATCATGAAATGTACCAAAAATTCGCCTTTGGGCAAAGGATATTTACTATATTTATTTTCAGGAAATCACAACAAAATAACTCCCCTACCCATTATCTATCTCTACAATTCATTATTTTTAAAATAAGATACTGATGATACAGATACTACTTGCAGATGAATTTCTTCTCCAACATCTTGCCTTTGGTCTATTTCAGAAAACATTTTTATATCTACCAGAAGAGGGCAGGGAAGGGAAGAGGAGGTAAACATATATTAGAATGACTTTATTGCTTAAAATCAATAAGGACAGAGTTCATTTCGTCTTTGTTCTTAATTTATAACACTGTATCCAGTAATAGTGGATATTCAATAAACATTTTTTAAAATTCAATGAAATCATTTGTTAATACTCTGAAAATGTTTACTATGAAAAGAGGTTTTAATGAAAGAATAACTTTTGGAAATCATTTTGATAATGAAACTCTAGGAGTAGCTTTCTGTTTTTAAAACTTAATATTTACTGAAACTATTTTAAACATATTAGCCACTGAATAAATACTTATTGATTAAATCATGAAGAGTCAAGGATTGGCTGTATTTAATGGACGGCTGGAAATATAGGTGAACAATCTATATCACTAAAATAGAAACTGCCAAATCCAAGTCCGTTTTTTATTTATTTATTTTGGGACTGTTAAAGTCCAAAAATTCCCCTTCACAATTCATATGTTGAAATTCTAACCCCCAAGGAGATAGTATTAGACGGTAGAGTCCTTGGGAGGTGATTAGGTCATAAGGGCAGGGCCCCTATGAATGGGATAAATGCTCATATAAAAGAGACCCAAGAGAGATGCCTCAATCCTTTCACCATGGAAGGACCCAAAGAAAAGATGACCATTGATGAACCAGGAAGTAGGCCCTCATCAGACATTGAGTCTGCCAGTGCCTTAATGTTAGATGTCCCGCCTGCCAGAGCTATGAGAAGTAGATGTCTATCATAGCCACCTAGTGTGTAGTATTTTGTTACAGTAGCACAGATTGACTAAGACATGGGCCTTACAGGTTAGCTACTTCACAGTCAACAGAAATCCTGTAACATGCCTGTCCTTGTTGAAACCATAGGGATATTTTTTCAAGAAAAGTCCTGAAATTCCTCTACAATCTGGATATGGCAACAAAAAAAAAAAGTATGACTTATAGACAATCCTTAAGTTTTATTCCTTGGGGAAAATTTGCTATTTGTCAGTTTTTAAACATAATTTTCTATTTCTTTCATCAAAAATTGATTTGTGTTTGTTGAAAGACACTGTTGATTATCCGTATCATGAAAACTATTTATCTTCTCCTATAATAAATTATGTCACTAGGTAACACTAGTGCATCATAAAAAGCAGGGAGCATTCCCAGCTGTCTCCTTTTTTCTCACCCCTGTGTCCAATCTTGGAACAAGCCCTGCTCATTTTACTTGCTAAGCAGTTTTCTAATCTGCCACCTACTCTCTGCATCCCTTAGCTCTGCCCCATTTGAGGCATCTTTCTTTAGGGCATGGCCATCCCATGGTCGTGGCAGACTTGGAAATAGCTTCTACATCGCTGCCACGTGAACTTTATGAAATGCAAATCTGACCTTGCTATTCACCTACATCAAGACCTTCATGCTTCCTGCTTAGTTTACAGAACAAAACACAAATGGTTTTGCATAGGAAAGACTTCAATGACTGCCCCCATTGACCTTGACAGCTTCATCACTCATTACTCCCAGGCAAAACTAAGCTGGTTCTAATTTCACAAACACATCAAGGACTTCTCAAGTCTGTATCATTACTTGTACTATTTCCTCTGATTTGAATGCCCTCCCCACATCTGTTTGCCTATCTTTCTCATTACTGAAGTGCTTAGGCTAAGATCAGAAATAACCTCTTAACATGATTTCCCTGAACAGGGTGCTGAAAATTCCCCTCCTCTGGACTTCCTGGCACATGCTGATACTTTCACTCACGTAGTATTGAAATAGCCTACCTCCCTATGTGAGAGCCACACTTGAAATGTAGCAAATGTGACTGAGCAATTAGTTTCTTTTTATTTTCTTTACATTAAATAAGGTCGTGTAGCTAATGGCTACTGCATCAGACCATGCAGCCCTAGGTTCTCCCTGAAGGTTTACAGGTTATGTTGCTCTACTGCAGGGAAAGTAAGGACACCAGCAGCTGAATGTCCTTTCTTGCCATTTGTTTCTATGGTAAAAAGCTTAGTATTTAATTATAAACGCTTCATGTGAATTAATGTTACAAGCACCAAAAAGAGCCATTTAAAAATATCAAGGATTTTTTCTAATTTATTGAATAATTTACTTTGGTGAATATACTAAAGTCACTTTATATCATAATAATAAGTCTCTGACTCTGTAGTTAGCTGAAACATGCTTTTCTCCATGGGCCTTTTTAACCACTGTGAAAAATTGATTATACTTCATTTGATCTCAGGTTTACAGTATCAGAGTATTCATGTATTTCAGGATATTATTGGTGGTTTTATAAAATAAGGAGAAAGCAAAACCTGTGAATAATTTTCCAACTTCAACCTTAATTTCAATATTTTTAAATTTAACTGACAAGGTAATTATCCCAGAAATTGTCTTAACTAAATGATTTGTGAAACTATGATTGTCCCATTAAAATGACAGAGTACTCAATCAGGAGAGAAAAATGGTTCTCTGAGGTTTGGCCCTATTAAACAGGTTCTTTATATTATTATCCACTTCTCATTTTGAATGCATGCAGCTGTGTGTTTCTCTGTGCAGGAGGAAGAAAAGTGTCGCTGCCAGAAGATGGCTAATGTCAATGTAGAACCGTGCAGCAGAGAGGAGAGAGTGCAGATTCTGGGGGCAGATTGTCTGACTGGAATCCCACTTCTACTACTCACTGGTAGTATGACAGAAGCAATTCAGTTGCTTACTATCTACCTCAGTTTCCTCATCTCTAAATGGGGGTGATAATTTGATCTGTCATGAGGATCTGGATTCTGCTGCAATAAAAACCCTCACATCTTAATTTTATAAAAAACAGAGGATGTTTCTTGCTAACACTACATGCTCATCTCAGATCGGCTGGGGGATCAGTTTCATTTCAGTCTTGCTCAAGGACATATGTGGACACAGCAGTCACTACCTGGATGTTGCCAGTTGCTATGCTGGAGGAGAAAGAGCCCAGGAAGGTCTCACTGAATTAAGTGTATTCATCCAGAAGTGACCCACATCACTTATACTGAAATTCATTGGCCAGATGGGTTCAAAGGTGAGGCAGCACAGTCTTACCCCATGCTCAAAAGAGACAGCAACCAGAAATATTCAAGGTGGCAATGAATATCACAACAATTATACCTATATTATACAATTGAGAGTTATCTTAGACAAATATCTTAGAACAGGACATGAAGTAAGTTATATTCATTATCTATGTGAAGAGCAAATGCATGACGTGAAATTAGATTATTTCAGTTTCAGGTCAAACTAAGTGATTTTGAAACCTCAACTCTTCTGAGGCCAAGTAATCTGTGGAGGAAAAACTGCTATAAAGATATTGGTTAAGATTTTACTTCCTTCAGGTGTGACACACATTAATAGGAAATTTTGATTAGAATTTTTCATTAGTAGGTCATTTATTCATTTGTACATTCAACAAGTATTTATTGAGGGCTTCTTATATAAAGACACTATGCTAAGTTCTGGGGATACAGTGGTGAACAAAACACTATCCCCTTCATGGGAGATTTGATGTTAAATATATCACACGTAACTACTCACTCAGGATTGTGGTAAATGCTACAGGGAATTCCCATGGAGGTGATAAAATTGATGATAAATATATGGAGGTTTTGTAAATCTTTAAACTGCATAATCATTCATCCATTGTATATATTAATACATTCAGGTAGTAAACATCAACAAATGTTATGGTCTGAGCCTGTAGTAGGCACCAGAAATACAGAGATTGCTGGGACATGATACTTTCCACAAGGAGTTCAGTCTCCTTCAGAAACATCCACATATAAAAATCATCTTAGGCGAGGCACAGTGGCTCATGCCTGTAATCCCAGCACTTTGGGAGGCCGAGGTCGGTGGATCATTTGAGGTCAGGAGTTTGTAATCAACTTGGCCAACATGGTGAAACCTCATCTCTACTAAAATACAAAAATTAGCCAGGCATGGTGGCAGTTGCCTGTAAGCTCAGCTACTGGGGAGGCTGAGGCAAGAGAATCACTTGAACCCCAGAGGCGGAGGTCATAGTGAGCCAAGATCAAGCCACTGCACTCCAGCCTGGGCAACAGAGTGAGACTCCATCTCAAAAAAGAAAAAAAAATCATCTTAATTTGGCACAATAAATACTATGACTCAAATGAACTGACAAGTACTTAGGACAGGGATTTCTTCCACATTGGGGGAGTGAATATCGAAAACAGCTTCTGGGAGGAGCATACAACTAAAACCAGGTTTGATACACCACTACGAGTTCACTGGACAGAGATGGCAAAAACCATTCTAGGTGGAAATGTGCAGAGGTATGAACATTAAGAGTTACATTAAGAGTTACATGTAGTTCATGGTGTTTGGAGGGTGGAAGTGGTGGGTCATCAGGCTGGAGATCCTGGTAGGTAACATCAAGGAATAGCCAACGCCATGCTGACTTTGGGATTTATATCAAAGGCAATAAAGAGAAATGAAGGAAGTTTAAGCAAAGAATGTGACTAGCTCATATTTTCACTTTACAAAGATACTGCTAATAGTAGGATAGCTAGATGGCATTCAAGATGGGAGGAAGTCAGATCAGTTAAGAGTCTCTTGCAACTATGACCAAGGGAGAATTTATTTCAGAAATGCAGTGGTAGTTTAAAATACATAAATGAATCAATGTCATACACTCAATGTATTTGATTATGTATTAGTCTGTTTCCACACTGCTGATAAAGACATACCCGAGACTGTGCAAAAAGAAAGAGGTTTAATGTTACAGTTCCCTTGGCTGGGGAGGCCTCACAGTCATGGTGGAAGGCAAGGAGGAACAAGTCACGTCTTACATGGATGATAGCAGGCAAAGAGAGAGCTTGTGCAGGGAAACTTCCCTTTTTAAAACCATCAGATCTCATGAGACTTATTCACTATCACAAGAACAGCACAAGAAAAAACTGCCCCTATGATTCAATTACCTCTTCCTGGGTCCCTCCCACAACACATGAGAATTCAAGATGAGATTTGGGTGGGGACACAGCCAAACCATATCAGATTGAATGTAATACCATCAATGGAATAAAGGGCAAAATTCACGTGATTATGTCAATAGATTCACAAAAAGCTTTTGACAATATTCGTCACTTCTTCATGACAAAAACACTCCAAAACCTAGAAAGAGAAGGCAACTTCATCAACCTTATAAAAGACATCTATGGAAAACCCTTAGCGTTTATCACAATTAATGGTAAAATAAGACTGAAGTCTTTCACCACTAAGATCAGAAACAAGATAAAGCTATTTGCTCTTGCTACTTCTTTCAACATTGTACTGGTGTGCACACCACTTTCTCCATCGAATATTTAACTATCAGTCTCTTCATTTAAAAATTCATTGTGGTAGAAGATAAGTTACCAAAGAACAATTAAGAAAAGAAATAGAAGATAACCAAATACTATGGACTTAAAATTGAATTACCCCAAATATTTTATATTTTTTAAACAGAATACTTTTGTTATACTGCATGATCAGAAGAATATTATAATAGATATAGTATCATGTACATATAATATATCTAGCATTACATATATATATGAGTGTATGTGTATATATATATATATATATATGCTCCAAAATAAGTTTGAGAAGAAGTAAGAAACAGTTTTCTTTTATGCAGAAGAACACCTCAGAAGTGTTGGGACTCCTTTGAGGAAATGACTTTGACTTTTTTGGAGTTGATAAAAAGCTACTTGAGAAACTGTCCTGATACCTTACGTACACGGTTCACATAATTGCCTTACAAGTGGGTAAAGAATGTTACTTCTTGGCAGGCCCAAGAACCTCAAGATATTTTGGGTCCCTCAAGGAGAGGGGTATTCACCAAACTCATACAGGTATTAGACACAGTGTGATGACAGTACTTGGCCTGGTTCCTTAACCTTGACAGGCTGTTTTAAAAAGTCTAATTTTAGATTCCTTGTGAAAAATTCCAGCTAAGCCAATGACAACAAAAAAAGCCTTACAAGCAATCACTATTCTGGAAGCACTTTATGCAAATAATCAGGTGAATTATAATAAAATTAAAACTTATTTTCAAGTAAATTGATCTTTAGTAGAAATGGAGGACTGGAGAGAGAATAGTTATGTTTCACAAGAAAACCTGTAGTACACCTCTTATTAGATTCCAGCTCATTGTTTTTGAGATTTTATTCTTTACATGCAATTTGAACTTGATCTTTATTTTTTATAGTTTCCTCTAATACCTGACTGTGAATCTCCAAACTAACATTTTCATTTCTTTTTTTCTCTTGTCCTTCTGACTTGAAATTACAAAAATTAAACTTCCCTTTTCCTGCTGCTGAAAGTAGTCAAATTGGCTTTAAGGAAAAATTACTACAACAGATTATATATGGGCAAACATTGTACGTGCAAACCAGAAAAATCTAGCAGAATGCCACTAACCTTCTCAACTGACTGCCCTTCAGACTCTGAAGAAACTAGCTTATAGGCTGGTCCAGATATTAACTTTTGTTTTTTATCTGTTGAAGATCTATTTGACTGCATTATATGTACCTCTGTTGAAGATCTATTTGACTGCATTATATGTAGAGGCCTAGCTTTGAGAACCCATCTGCAATGCCATCTTCCAAAATGAGACACAATTATTTAACTGGAGTCACCTATTCCCGGGAAAGAGAGACTTGTTTATTAAGATGCTTTGTCACACAACTACTACATTGATTTTTCTTTCTATGGCCAACAACTCAGCTTTTGGTGTGTAAACTCCTAGGGATATTTCAGTTCGGGGAATGCTGAGGCTTGGAAAATGATACTCTGAAATATGGTGCTTTGATACGTTAAACTAAAGAAGCAAACACAAGGTCTCTCTGATCTCCTTTCCCATCTCCACCATTGTTTGTCAATCCTTTCTTTCCCAAAGCACTGGATGATGCTCTTCTCTGAAGCTCTCTCATCTACCTGGAAACCAGACACACCAAAGAGAAACACAGTTGCCTTTCAATCCTTTCCTGAAATGTCATTAACCAGAGAAGATTAAAATTTGTATCACAGAAGAAGATACCAAAATTAAACACCTTCACGCCTGCAGTCTCAGCACTTTGGGAGACTGAGGTGGGAGGATCACAAGGTCAGGAAATCGAGACCATCCTGGCCAACATGGTGAAATACCATCTCTTCTAAAACCACAAAAATTAGCCTGTAGTCCCAGCTACTTGGGAGGCTGAGGCAGGAGAATCGCTTGAACCTAGGAGGCAGAGGTTGCAGTGAGTCGAGATTGTGCCACTGCACTCCAGCCTGGCAACAGACCAAGACTCCATCTCAAAATTAAAAAATAAATAAATAAATAAATAAATAAAATTAAACACCTATCCTGGAGCCCAAACAAACTTCTGTCTATTCTTAGGTCTCATTTAATTTCCCAAAATAATCATTTATAAACAATTGTCTGAACATTGGATCCATTCTTTCCCCCCTGCAAAGTAATTACTCTTATGCCTCCCATCTCCCATTCCCCTATGAAGAATGGTATAGAAGCATCTGGACCTCAGTGAGTTATTAAGTAGTCATTCTTCTGCAATTCCTTCATGTTATGCATGTTAAAATTAATTCATATGCCTTTTTCTCCTATTAATCTGTCTTTTGTCAGTTCATTTTTAGTGAACTTTCAGGAGATGAAGGAGGAAGATTCTTCTCATTGCTCCTACAGAGGCTTTAGATATGCTAATTTACACTTTAAATTTCCAAGGTATAATATGCAACGTTTCTCAAGCTTGTTTCACTATGGAATCCTTATTTCCCTACACATCTACAAGCTCTGAAGCAAATCAATTTAGAAAATGGTGACCCATTTTGCTAAGTCATAGAAGACAGAATTTTATGTCTTTTCAGACTACTCTATATTGATGTGAAAAGTATGCCATTCCCCTGACCATTAGAATTCATCACCGAATAATGTAGATATTTACCTACTAAATAGTTGAAAGTTATGTACAAATTTTACTTAACTTACCCATCTGTTATGACATCTGGATTTTTCAGTCTTACCTCTTTTCTTCTTTGCTTTTTGGTTTTAGTGTATGTGAAATGATTTTACATTCCAATTCAACAGACATTTATTAGATACTCAAAATAGTTAGATGAAATACAATAAAAAATACATTTCTGAGGAATTAAAACATGGGTAAACCATATTTAGATACCAAACCAGTGCTGAAAAACACTTTACCAGTCAAAATCATGCAGAAAAAATATTTTATTTGAAAGCTTTACCATATCCATTTGAAGTAAGATAACATTTTGAAGTATCAAGGTTTTTCTGTCCTATACTTCTCCTTTGCCCTTCATCCTCTTCAAGCAGATAGAGAGTTCATTGCCTTAGGGAATAAAAACCAACATGTCAAGAAGTAGAAAAAAAAAAAAAATAGTGTCTTCAGGGTTTCTGAAAGTGTCATCTATTACAGAGATTTTGCTTGATGCCTTTGAAACAAGCAAAAGAATAAATTTGTCTGCCCTGCATGGAAGAGATGAAGCAGAGGTATTCAGAGACAACACATCAGGGAAGCCTGGAAGGAGGAACCCTGTATGCACATCTGAGCGCAGAAGACTCCAGGAGCAGTGTTAAGACCTCACAAAAGGTTTGGTGGTGCGGTATGTCTAGGAAAAGGGCTACATGGACAGCTTCTCAGATATTTTCATGCTTTAGCAGTGCTGGGAGGCAGTAGGATTACTTCAGTGTCTTTAGGAATTATCTTTTAGAAGAGGTGGCCTGCAGACCTGAGGAGCTTGAGAATTATTCTGACCAAATGCTTTGGGCACAGTGTAAATGCCCAAAACCTTTGAAGTCTGAGGAAAGTAGAAACTCTAAAGAACTAAGACTAAATTTTTATGTCATACCAGCAAGACGAGAGTTCACATTATATCGTCATCAGAAAACAAAATGGTATCTGAATTTGTTGACTGAAATTTATAACTGCTATACATAAATAAGAAAGAAATGCATTTCTGATAGCAAAGAAATTTAATTGTATTTAACAAGCAATATTTAATAACATTAAACTAGAATAACATTCTGTATTTCCCATTATTCATAAAAGACTTTTTAAACATTAAATTTTAAGAAACTAAAGAAAATAGCTTTTTACTATTTACTTGTATTGCGCTTCCAGTGCAATAGATCAGGGGTCTCCAACCCCTGGGCCACAGACTGGCATTGTTCCATGGCCTGTTAGGAGCCAGGCCACACAGCAGAAGGCGAGTGGCTGGCCTGCGAGCAAAGCTTCATCTGTATTTATAGCTGCTCCTCATCGCTCATATTACTGCCTTAGCTCTGCCCCCTCTCACATCAGTGGCAGCATTAGATTCTCAGAGGAGCGCAAATCCTATTGTGAACAATGCATGTGAGGGATCTAGGTTGTGTGCTCCTTATGAGAATCTAATGCCTGATGATTTATCACTGTCTCCCATCACCCCCAGATGGGACTGCCTAGTGGCAGAAAAACAAGCTCAGGACTCCCACTGATTCTACATTATGGCGAGTTGTATAATTATTTCATTATATGTTACAATTATTATAATTTAATAACAATAGAAATAAAGTGCTCAATAAATGTAATGAGCTTGAATCATCCCCAAACCACCACCCCCCGACCCCAGTCCATGGAAAAATTATCTTCCACAAAACTGGCCCCTGGTTCCATAAAGGTTGGGGACCGCTGCAATAGATCATCATCTCTGTTGCCTTTAAGATAGTTAGTGTAAGAAAAAGCCCATTTTCAGAAGAAGTCATGTAGAGGTCTAATTCTTCAACACAGAAAGCTCATGTTGTGGAAGAGCAGACTAGATGGGCTGCATCCTGTGTCTAGAGCATAGTTCTTAGTCTCTTGAACTGCTTCTTTAATCTTTTCTCTGCAACACAAATTCCAAAAACCCAGAGTATCAGGGGTTTGATAAAATAAATACATAAACAAATAAATAAGTTAGGATAAATGAAAATCAGATCATCATGCTTTCCAGGTAATAGTGGTCCTGCTTCAAATTTAAGATAATTAGCACAAAGGAAACTGTAGAAGCAGAAATATCATGGTTTGTCATCACAGGTTGTCATGGCTCACAATTTCCTTAGCTAAACACTCTGCTGGGATTGATTTAAGCTAATGACATTCCTTTAAAGATCTTTCAACAGGCTCCACCTCCATCCCCAACTTCTATCCCTAATCTCATTGGTTTTGCTACCTGAAGATTCTCTATATAGATGAAGAGGCAAAGGTGAGAGAAATAGAAACTCTTCTAGCCATTGATGTTGTTGAATGGAAAGCAACCAAACGATCCTTATTCTTTTAAATAATGGCTCTCAAACATGGCTGCATATGAAAATCATTGGGGGAGATTTTAAAAAAGATAACACTCCTGGTATTAACTGTGGCTTGGTATGACCATGTGCCTTCATCAACTGAATAAAACTCTATGATAGAGATTGCTAGTTGACTCACGATATACATCTTCCCCTTTCATTTATATAAATTATGGCCCATGAGGAGCCAGGCACTGTTCTAGACACCAAGGATATGCAGGGGAATGTAACAAATAACTTCTCTTCACTTAGAACTTATTTTATACCAGAAGCAGCAAATTAGATAAATAAATTAGCAAAATACAAAATATGTCAGATGGTAATAAGAGCTGTGAAGGAAAACAAATTAGAGAAGAGTGGTAGGAAATTCTGTAGATGGAGAGAAAGTTTTTAAGTAGAGTAGTTAAGGAAGGCATTACTGAAAAAAAAAAAAAAAAAGACCTGTGAATGAAGGTTTGAAAGTGGTTAGGAAATGTGTTATGAGGATGTGTGTGTGTGATTGGAAAACCTGAGGAATAGCAAGGAAGATGCTATGGCTGGACCAGAAAGAGAGAGAAGCAATTGCAGATGATGAGGCCAGAGAAGTGGGGTAGGTGGGTGTCAGACCATTAAGGCAATTGGAATTTACTTTTATAGAAATCTGAAGCTCTTGAGGACATTCGGCTAACAGGGGTCATGGGCTGCTTTTATTTTAAAAAGAGACACTCTAGTTGTAGAAATTGACTGTAGATGGGTAAGGCCTAAGCAAGGGACCCAGATAGAAAGCTCTTGAATAATCTAGGCAAGAAAGGATATGCTTAGGCAAGGATAGTAACAACAAAGGTACTTAGAAGTACTTACCTTCTGGATATATTTTGAAGATAGTACACACAGGATTTTCAAATGTATTAGATGTGAGTTTATAGAGGAAGCAAGGATTTGAGGACATTTCCAAGGATTCAAGTCTGGAATGATTACTATAATAATAGGCTTCTCATTTTTTGAGATGGAGAAGATTGTAGAAGAAGCTGATGTAGGAGGGAAAAAGAGGAGTCTGGTTTTGAAATATTACTTTTGAGATAAATGCCTATTAGACACCCAGTGGACATACTAAGAAAGAGGATAAATATATGAGGTTGTAGTTCAGAGACCATGGACAATGTATCCACTTGGAAAATTGCATTTTAAACTCAAAGTTAGATGTAGTCATATGTATACAAGCTGACCAATGAGATGATGTGTACATGTCAGAGGCATTTGAACAAGAATGACTCCATCTTGAATAGGGGCTGGGTAAAATAAGGCTGACATCTACAGGGCTGCATTCCCAGGAGATTAGGCATTCTTAGTCACAGGATGAGATAGGATGTCAGCACAAGATGACACAGGCCATAGAGACCCTGTGATAAAACAGGATGTTTAAAGAAGCCGGCCAAAACCTACCAAAACCAAGATGGCATCAAAAGTGACCTCTGGTCGTCCTCATTGCTGATTATAAGCTAATTATAATGTATTAGCATGCTAAAAGACACTCCCAACAGCACCGTAACAGTTTATAAATGTCATAGCAATATCAGGATGTTACCCTATGTGGTCTAAAAAAGGGAGGAATCCTCAGTTCCAGGAATTAACAACCCCCTTTCCTGAAACACTCATGGATAATCCACCCTTGTTTACCATATAATCAATATATAATTATAAGCATATTCAGTTGAGCAGCCCATGCTGGCATTCTACCTATGGAGTAGCCATTCTGTATTCTTTTACTTTCTCAATAAACTTGCTTTCACTTTATTCTATGAACTCATCCCAAATTGTTTCTTGCGCTACATCCAAGACCCCTCTCTTGGGGCCTGGACTGAGACGCCTTTCCATTAGCAGACTATATTGTGGGTGACTTCCACGAAAGCTCTTCAACTATGAGAATGAGCATTTCTTCTGTCTTTCTTTTCTCTGCTGTCTAAAATGTGAATGCAGTAGCTGGACCTGAACAGTCATCTTGAGGCCATATGGAATCACAGGAAGCAGAGTCAGAGCTAGGAGGAGCTTGGTGGGTCCCTGATAACTCAGAAGGGGCACCGGTAAAGCTCTGAGCTACCAAATTTCAGACGCTTTTAATATGAGGGAGGAAACTGCTTTTGTGTTTAATTCACTGTATCCAGTTCTGTTATTGACAATTGAAATTACTCCTAACTGTCAAAGCAAGTATTTCAGTTTCCTATTGCTGCTGTAACAAATTGCCATAAATTTTGTGGCTTAAAACAACACAAATATATTATTTTATGGTCCTGAAGCTCAGAATTCTGAAGTTAGTCTCACTAGGTATGATGGTTAATTTTAGTTGTCAATTAACTGGATTAAGGAATACTTAGAGAACTGCTACAACAATACTTCTGAGTGTGCCTGGGAGGGTGTTTCCAGAAGAGATTGGTGTGTGTATCAGTGGACTGAGTGGGGAAGATCCACCCTCAATGTGGGCAGATGCCATCTAATAGCTGGGGCCTTTGATAGAACAGAAAGGTGATTTTGTTAGTCTCCTGGAGCTAGGATACATTGTTCTCCTGTCTTTGGACATCAGAACTCCAGGTTCTCTAGCTTTTGGACTCCAGGACTTATACCAGCAGCCACCTGTGTTCTTAGACCTCCAGCCTCAGACTGAGAGTTACGCCATCAGTTTACCTGCTTTTGAAGCCATAGAACTTGAGCTGAGCTATGCTATTTGCAGACGAAGGTCTCCAGGTTGCAGTCAGCCTATTGTGTGACTTCCCAGCCTCCATAATTACATGAGGCAATTCCCCTGATAAATTCTATCTATCTATCTATCTATCTATCTATCTATCTATCTATCTATCTATCTATCTATCTATCAATCAATCATCTATGTCTATCATCTATCTTTCCAGCCATCCTATTGTTCTGTTTCTCTGGAGAACCCTAATACAGTGGGCAACGTGTCACCATGCCACATTCCCTCTGGAGGCTTAGGGGACATTTTGTTTCCTTGACTTTTCTAGTTCCTAGAGGCTGCCTCTATTCCTTAGCTCATGGCCTGTTTCTCCATTTTCAAACCCGACAGTGCAGCATCTTTAAATCTCTATCTGACTGTGACCCTTGCTTCAGTCATAACACCTCCTTCTCAGACTCTCCTGCCTCCTTCTTCCTTTTAAACAACGTTTGTGATTTTATTGGGTCCGCCTGAATAATTGAAAATAATCTCTTCACCTCAAAATCCTTAATTTATCACATATGCAAAGTAGCAAACAAGAGTTTTTAGCAGAGAAGGTTATTTAAGTTGTCCTTTACATTTCTGGATCTATCTGAAAGAACACACACAGAGATAGGCAAAAGAGAAAGAGATAGGACAGACAGACAAAGAAAAATGAAGAAAGGGAGAGAAAGAGGAATAGAAGGAGAAGAGAGGGCAAAGGGAGGGGATGAGAGGAGTATTTGGTGGTTGGGGTAGAGTGCTGGGGTTTGAGTGAGGTCAGTTATGTACATATTTAAGAAGTAGGAAAGGGAAGAAGCAGAAGCTACTTTTGTAGCTGTGCTGTGTGCTGCATTACTGTTTGAAGTTTGTTGGACATCCTCCCTTGTGGCACATCCTATGGGATGCTTCGCCCTTGTCCTGTTGAACTGGGGCATGGCCATGTGACTTGCTGTGGTCAGTGAATTATGGAGGTATATGAGGCATGCCCAAGGCATCCTTCTTTTCCATTACAATAACTAGGAGTATTCCTGATGAAGGGGTTTTCTCAGTCTTAGTCTCAGAGTAAAGACCAAGCAAAGCAGAGCCACCACTTGACTATGCTAGACATGATATAATCTACTGGGATTCTGGTGTTAATACACTGCATACCCCAAGCTATCTTCAGTAGGTCCTGTTCTCTTTTTCAAGAGTATTATCTAATCTTTTATTTAAAAATATTTCACTTTTTAATTTTACAAGGTTGTTTAAAAACATTTAAATAATATAGGCACATAACTTTTTTTTTTAAGTCTCTCTTTAGCTCCTCCTTCAATACTCATCTTTTTCATGCCTGTAATCCCAGCACTTTGGGAGGCTGAGGTGGGCGGATCACAAGGTCAGGAGATTAAGACCATCCTGGCTAACACAGTGAAACCCTGTCTCTATTAAAAAAAAAAAAAAAAAAATTAGCCAGGCATGGTGGAGGGCGCCTGTAGTCAGTCCCAGCTACTCGGGAGACTGAGTCAGGAGAATTGCTTGAACCCAGGAGGCGGAGCTTGCAGCGAGCCGAGATCACGCCACTGCACTCCAGCCTGGGCGACAGAGTGAGACTCCGTCTCGAACAAACAAAAAAACTCATCTTCCTCTTTGGAAGTCACCACAAATAACATGTTTTTACTTACCTTTGTAAATGTATTTATACATCTATATATATAATGTGCACGTAAATGTAAACACATATTTTAATCATAGAGTTGGCCCTATGTGTCTGGGTTCCACATCCACAGGTTCAACCAACTGCAGATAGAAAATATATTTTTAAAAAATGACACATTTTTATTTTATTTTTATTTTTATTTTTTTTAATTATACTTTAAGTTCTAGGGTACATGTGCATAACGTGCAGGTTTGTTACATATGTATACTTGTGCCATGTTGGTGTGCTGCACCCTTCAACTCGTCAGCACCCATCAATTCGTCATTTATATCAGGTATAACTCCCAATGCAATCCCTCCCCCCTCCCCCCATGATAGGCCCCGATGTGTGATGTTCCCCTTCCCGAGTCCAAGTGATGTCATTGTTCAGTTCCCACCTATGAGTGAGAACATGCGTTGTTTGGTTTTCTGTTCTTGTGATAGTTTGCCAAGAATGATGGTTTCCAGCTGCATCCATGTCCCTACAAAGGACGCAAACTCATCCTTTTTTATGGCTGCATAATATTCCATGGTGTATATGTGCCACATTTTCTTAATCCAGTCTGTCACAGATGGACATTTGGGTTGATTCCAAGTCTTTGCTATTGTGAATAGTGCCACAATAAACATACGTGTGCATGTGAATGACATATTTTTATTTCTTAAAAGTATTTCTTAAAATATTTCTTAAAAGTAAAGAAATATTTTAAAAATATTTCTTAAAAAATAACAATAAACAAGAATACCAATAAAAAACCAATGTAGTATAACAGCTATTTACATAACATTCACATTTTATTAGGTATTATAAGCAATCTAGAGATGACATAAAGTATACGAGAGAATGTGTGTAGGTTATATGCAAATACTAAACCATTTTATATAAGGAATTTGAGCATCTGTGGATTTTGGTATCCTCTAGGGATTCTTTTTTTTTTTTTTTTTTTCGAGATGGAGTCGCGCTCTGTCGCCCAGGCTGGAGTGCAGTGGCACGATCTTGGCTCACTGCAAGCCCCGCCTCCCGGGTTCACGCCATTCTCCTGCTTCAGCCTCCCAAGTAGCTGGGACTACAGGTGCCCGCTACCACGCCTGGCTAATTTTCTGTGTCTGTGATTTTAGTAGAGACGGGGTTTCACAGTGTTAGCCAGGACGGACTCGTGATCCGCCTACCTCGGCCTCCCAAAGTGCTGAGATTACAGTCCTGAGCCACCGTGCCCAGCCCCTCTGGGGATTCTTGAACCAATCTCCTGAGGATACTGAAGGATGACTGTATATGCATATTTTATACATAATCTGCATATATATCTGCATTTTTCCTTTTTTATTTATTTTCTATGTAATAGTATGTCTTGGAGATAGTGAAATATCAAAACATACAATTCTCCTTATTCTTTTAAATGATAGTATTCTATCATGAGAATTAATCATAATTTAATACCCTATTGATAGACATTTAGTTTCAATCAAATTTTTCTACTTAATAAACAATACAAAGTAAGTATTCTCCATGCATTTGTGCACACCTGCAACTATTCTTCTAGGTTAAAATTTTAGAAGTAGAATTATTGGGTCAAAGAATAAGCACATTTTAAGTTTTTATATATGCTGCCAAATTGACCTCTGGAAAGTCTATTCCAATGTATGCTCTCATCAATAGTTATGAGAGTCAGATCTTTTTCTTTCTTAAAAAACATTAACGTTTTATTTCTATTCGTTTTACACAAAAGTTCAGATTCTTGCTTTCCCGTAACATTAAATCATAGGCTGCAGTGTTGTGTGTGTGACGGGGCTGGGGTCAGGGGTGATTGGGTAGAGGAGAATTGTGGGGATGGAGGGAAATTTTAAACAATCCTCACTCTCTTGCCTAGTATTGTTTGTAAGGATAATGTTTCTCATCATTTTTACTAAAAATTATATTATTCATCAATGCCTCATTATAAAATTCTTTGCTGTAGTGAGGGTCATTATGTCCCTTAATTAAATGCGCTCATATTTTAGATCTCTTCAAGACCATTATGAAGCTTCTTCAAGAGCATTATGGAGTGTGTGGCTACCCACAGACTCTGAATAGGGTCTTCCTTTCCCATGTGATAAGATCAGATCTTCTGAGGCAAGAAAAGTAAGGTGAGAATGCAACACTGCATCATCCCCTTGTGAAGCCCTGTGGGCTCCTTTTACGTCCCTTGCACCCTGTTGCTTTAGTACCTAAATTTTTTTGCAAGATAAGTGGTCCTACAGGATACGAGTCGACCCCCAGATGGCTACAAGTTCCTGATAGTTGCTATGGCCTGGGAAAGAGAACAAGAACCCCTTGTCCATATTGTCATTTCCCTACTCTCCAGCCAATCAGCATCAAAAGCCCAAGAAGCTGTTAGTTAGAAACTCAGGCAGATGGGTACCAGAGATCAAGAATTCAGAAAAAAATACAAGGTAAAAAGAATTTAATTTCTGCCTTAGGGGAGCTAGGGACTTAGGATCCCACATGCACAGCGAGGCTCAAGCTTCAGCTGATACTTACCCCTTCCTCATTTTAATAGTAAAAACACACCCCTTAGGTTGAGATTTTATATGCTCATGATACGTGTGACACGTTAGAACACGTAGATGCTGAGCGCATGTGGCAACTGCATCTCTGCCTTTGCATACCTGACCCCACCTGTATTTTATAAATATGCATGTACAGTTCCAATAAAAGGGATTCCTAGTAAGGCACTGGGGGCTGTCTCTCCATGGGGGCTATCTCTCGCTTTGGGCAGCCTGCTCTGCCTCTCAGAGTGTACTTTCACTTGGCAATAAGTTTCTTTGCCTACTCTTACTTTGGACTCACTCAAATTCTTCTGTGTGCGTCCAACACACTGACAATCCTTTCAGATACATTTATAGAGCCCTAGACAAACTAAATCCATTGGTGGCTAACAGATACAGGACAGGTTGTATGCACAGTCAGTGGGAATCTCTTCTGATAAGCAGAAAACCTACAATAGGTTTTATCTGTTTCCCAACCTGAAAGGTTGAAAGGAACTTTACTAAACAGACTTTAAATTGCAAAATACGTATTGTTCTGCTTTATTAGCCATAGACTTCTAGGCTTCCAAAAGAGTTGTCTTTTTCCCAAAAAAGTCCCCCATAACCAATGTTTCTCACACTACCTTATTCTTCATTCCTCCTGGCCCGATGGCTTAGGACTGTCTCTCAAGCTGAGATCTAATGAAGAGCAACAATGGGTTAACCTGAGTTTCAAGTTTTGCTCTGCTTCCTTCATCCCATGTAACTGAGGTTTAACTTGAGTTAAAAAAAAAAAAAAAGACAAAAAAAAAAAAAATCCTCTTTGAACTATAATTATTTAGCCAAGTAGTTTTATGCTGGATTGGAAAACCAAGAGAAATCTTACCATCTCAGTATTTCAAACTGGGCTTCGTTAATGCCAACCGTTCTCCTTGTGCTACGCATACCTTTCTTTACCTTTTGTTTTGCGGTGCCTGGATTTTTCAGAGCCTGATGCTACAGATGGTTTGAAGATTATGTCTAACCACTAACTGATCTATCCATGCTGTTCTTACTTTTTAAATGGTTAACTGAGACCAGTGTGAGCATCTCATTTATCAGTCTTTTCTTGGTGAAGGGTAATTTTTCCTCTATTTTCAAAATAGTCTCTATTCATCTGGTTGTCAAATAGTCTTCCCTGACTATGGGCAAATAGGTTATTTATTGCCAAGCTAACTTTTTCTTTGCACAGAAAATCACTGGGAAGGTGGGTTGGAAGCTGAGCAGAATCATCCTTGGGATCATTAGAAGCAGTATAATATTTTGTGGCTGTCAGCTTTTAGGCTTCTATCAGGGTGGAGAGGCCATCCTTCGGGGAGAACATAATGATCCCAGAATGCTGGCTGACAGGGTCTTGATCTGTGCTTTTATTAGGTTCAATTTATCAGTCTCTTTTGAAAGAATTGACCATGGGACTCTTTTAAAACATTTGAAATCTTTGGATAAAAGCTCAGAGACAGGCTCTTCCTACTTCCATTAATTTCATAATCAATGATGTCAATTTGTCACTATTAATCATGTTTCTGCAGCAATTTTCCCCAGGCTTCCCTGAACTTAAAAGCTTCTCTATAAACTCCCCCTCCTCCTTCCTCCTTCTTCTCTCACTCTCTCTCTCGTTTCTTTTTTTTTTCTTTTTTTTCCCCTGATCTCAGTTTTTCTCATTCTGCTGACTATACTCAAATGAACTTCACTTTTTCCCTGGTCATCAAAACTTTTTTTTAAATGATCTTGTAAGACATCATGGTATAGTTTACAATACCCAGTTTAATATGAAATTTTTGAAAGCTGACAACCTGAATTATGAATGTCTGTTTTTAACTTTTTATATTTTACCCATGTGGCTCAGTTCTAGCAACTTGGATTTTTCTCACAAAAAGAATATGTAAGCTTATTTTTCAATTTATTGAGAAATTCTTTTACAATATTGCAAGTCCCTCCAATCCTGTTTGTATGATCATTCTTTTACCTTGTTAAAGCAGAACACAACATGTGCGGCTTTTTTGTATTTGATATCGTAATGTAAATATTATTTATTAAAACTTTTCAGTCTTAAAGATGGATAAATGTGGGTTAGTATATGACAATGGCTAATTGTAGTCTGGGATTAGCACACCTGGGTTGGAACACTGCGTCTGCTTTCTCACTTTGGGCAAATTACTTCACCACTCTGGTCTTTGAGTTCCTTATGCATAAGTAGTGCTAATAATACTATCCTCCTAGAGTATTTTTAAAATTAAGTAACAGAATGTTAGCCAATCTCTGTACCCTCCTAACAACCAATAAACCTTTCTGTGTAATAAACATATTTCTGGCTGCTCAGGTTGAAAATCTTGGTTCATCTTCAACTTTTTTTTTTTTACAGCCTACATAAAACTCATCAACAAATCTTATCAGATCTGTCTTCCAAACATCTCCAGATTCCAAATATGATCATTTCTTATTACTTTCAGCCCTCTAACTCCGATCTTTATCTAGTCTGACATTTTTGCTGAGATTATTGTAATAGCCTCCTCACTGATCTACTGGGTTCCACCCTTGCCCTACTACTGTCTACTTTCAACCCAGCAACCACAGTATTTCTTTTTAAAGTGTGCCATAACTATGCTCAAAGTTTTCTGATAACTTTCTATCTCATTCAAAGTAAGTCCAAATTTCTTACATGTATAGTGGCCTATAATACAACCCTCAGTGATTCTTGTCTCCTGATATGTATGCCCTTGTGTAGTGTTTGTTCATATTGAATAAGGCTGATCTATGTAGCACATTGCAGAAATGAAGGTCTGCAACTCCTGAGAGCAGGTCATAAAAGATGTAGTAGCTTCTGCCTCATGGTCTCTTAGATCTTATTCTCTTTCTAAGAAAGGTAGCTGCCATGTTGTGAAGATGCACCTGCATTCCGGTGGGAAGGTCAATGTGGTGAGGAACTGAGACCTCCTGAGAAGTCCCAGCAACAAGTTGCCAAGCATGTGAGTGAGACACCTGGAAATGGATCCTCCAGTCCTAGTCAAGTCTTTAGATGGCTTCAGCCTCAACAGATGCCTGACTGCAGCACTCTGAGAGAACCTGAGATAATGGACCCAGCTAAATGCTCCCTGGATTTCAGACCCACAGAATCTTTGTTAGATAATATATATTTATGTGTTAAGTTGTTAAGTTCTGTGGTAATTCGTTATACACAATGGACAACTAATACACTTAGTACCACCAAAAGGGCACCCTTGATATGATGCCTAATTCCTTCAATGGCTTCATTTCTTGCTAATCTCCTCATTTGCTCAATTTGCTTTAGCCATATCAGACTTTTCTATAATCCAGGTACACTTCTGTCTCAGGGTTATTGCCCTTGCTAACTCCTTACCCACTTCAAGTCTTTGTTCAAATAGATCCTTTTAGTGTTCCTTTTTATCACCCCATGACTCTCCCCAGTCTTTCAATTTTGTTTTCCTCTAGGGTATTTATCAACATTTGATATGTGATACATGTATCAGTCTGTTCTCATACTGCTAATAAAGACATACCCTAGACTGGGTAATTTATAAAGAAACAAAGTTTAATGGACTCACAGTTCCACATGGCTGGGGAGGTGTCACGATCATGGAGGAAGGCAAAGGAGAAGCAAGGGCACACCTTACATGGTGGCAAACAAGAGAACATGTGCAGGGGAACTCCCCTTTATAAAACCATCAAATCTGTTGAGACTTATTCACTGTGATGAGAACAGCATGAGAAAACTCATCCCCATTATTCAATTACCTCCTACTGGGTACCTCCCATGACACATGGGGATTGTGGGAGCTACAATTTAAGATGAGATACCAGTGGAGGCACAGCCAAACCATATCAATACGCTTCACTTTTTGTTATTATCATTGTTCCTCTCCCTCCATGATAATATAAGCTCTGTGAAGGCAAAGACTTTTTGTTCTTCATGTTGTTCACTGCTATTTATTTACCCCTTAGAACAGTGGATGGCAAATACTAAATGTTACATGATACTTATTAAGTGGATTAAGGTTATAGTCTTCTGGGTTTTTATTGTTTGCTTGTTTGCTTATTTTCCCTTCTGGAGAGTAAGGTCCTTAAAGTCAAGTACTATATCTTTTTTATCTTTATATATCTGTCATCCATATGGTGATACCTGGAATAACAGATCTATTTGCTAAAGTAGAAAAAGAGATCTGAGTTACTTTGGGAGTTTATACCATGGAGAGTATTTTAAGAAGTTAAATATGAGTTTAAAATATATATGGATTTAAAAATACTTTGCACAGTGGGCACAGTGGTGTGGACCTGTAGTCCCAATTACTTGGGAGGCTGAGGCAGGAAGATTGCCTGAGCCCAGGAGTTTGAAGCTGCAATGAGCTATGATTGCACCTCTGCATCACAGCCTGGGCAACAGAATAAGACTCCATCTCAAAAAAATAATAATTTAATTTAAAATACTTTGAATAAACCAGTGACCTTGTGAAATTATCAAGGATTACTTAAAAACAATGAAACAGCACAAAAAATTTGGATTTAAAAATAGCAATATTTAATATGTAGTTCAAAAACCAATGATATTTGAACTAAAAAAATACATTAACATAAAAATTGATTTCATTTTATTTTAATTGCCCTTGAGATTTTTTTTTCACTTGAGTACGTTGCATCTACCAGTTTGCAAATGAAACCGCCTTTGTAAACTGGCAAATTAAAAGTCATTAGAAAATATGATTTGATAAATATTTTCAACACTTACAGGAATACTGCAATTATATAATCATTTTCCCCATACTTTTATATTTTTGTTTTGCTAAAAACAAGCTTGATAACATATGTTCAATTTTTTTTTCTATGGTTTTTAGCTATTGCTGACATAAATTTCAGATAGGGGAAAAAATCAGTGAGAAATTGGATCTATCAATTTACTTACCACTTTCTAAAGGCAATTTTTAAGTGATAAAGACTATTGCTTCTTGAAGCAAAGTTGTATAAGGTTGAACATATTTTGGCAAACTAGACAGTTCAGATCACTTCTCCAAAGTCAAATGCATAGTTAGAAGCAGAAACAAGGCTACAACTCAGCTGTCTAAACTCCTGGTTAATTGTTTTGCTCACTAGCCTATTCTGCTTCCAGAAGTGTTAGGGGACAGCGTTTAACAGGGGGATCTCTCCTCTGGGAGTTGAGCATGCCATTACATGAAACCACCCATTACTAAGAAAGTAATTAGGGGAAGGAGAGAGAATATGGAAGGAGGAGAATTATGCAAATGTCTGAACTAACTTGTGCAACGTTAAAATGCAAAATTCATAAGTTGCTCTTTGTCATTGACATTCAAAGGATAACCTGGGACTAGAGTAGGAAATAAAGGTGGATCACTGAGGGAAGTTGTCCTGTTTAGCCTAAGAGATGTGAAGTGCCATGTTCTATGCGCACGTGATGTTGGGGATGGTGGGGTAAGAGTAGAGCACTATCTAAAATTTTGTATTTTTATTATGTACAAAAAAAAAAAAAAATAGGCATTCCGTACGAGAATTTGGAACAAAACATGCAAGTAATGAATATCCACTTACATGAGCATGTGTTATCCAGTGGCCCGCCGAATAAGGCTTAATCCAGTGGGGACCCTCACTGGAGTCTTATAAAATGTATATCAGAAAGCTATTTTCCCCACTGGTCAAGTGTGACTATATGGACACTAACTCCTCATGCATGCGGGCTGTCATAGTGTGAGTACCGGTGAATTCTGATGGTGTGTCTGGAATTGGTGGGTTCTTGGTCTCGCTGACTTCAAGAATGAAGCCACGGCCCTCGCGGTGAGTGTTACAGTTTTTAAAGATGGTGTGTCCAGAGTTTGTTCCTTCAGATGTTCAGACGTGTTCGGAGTTTCTTCCTTCTGGTGGTTCGTGGTCTCGCTGGCTTCAGAAGTGAAGCTGCAGACCTTCAGGGTGAGTGTTAGAGCTCTTAAGGTTGCACGTCTGGAATTGTTTGCTCCTCCGATTTGTCCATTCCTCCCGGTGGGTTTGTGGTCTCGTTGGCCTCAGGAGTGAAGCTGTAGACCTTCGCAGTGAGTGTTACAGCTCATACAAGCAGTGCAGACCCAAAGACTGAGCAGCAGCAAGAGTTATTGCAAAGAGCCAGAGAACAAAGTTACCACAGTGGGGAAATGGACCCCAGCAGGTTACCACTGCTGGCTCGGGCAGCCTGCTTTTATTCCTTTATCTGACCCCAGCCACATCGTGCTGATTGATCCATTTACAGAGAGCTGATTGGTGCATTTACAATCCTTTAGCTAGACATAAAAGCTCTCCAAGCCCCACCAGATTAGCTGGATACAGAGTGCTGATCGATGCATCCACAAACCCCCGAGCTAGATACAGAGTGCTGAGTGGTGCATATACAATCCTCAGGCCAGATACAGAAGTTCTCCAAGTCCCCATCCCAGCTGGCTTCGCCTAGTGGATCCCGAGGCTGGGCCGCGGAGGGAGCTGCTCGCCAGTACTGCGCCGCGCGGACGCACTCCTCAGCTCTCGGGCGGTCGATGAGACTCGGCACCAGGGAGCAGGAGATGGCGCCCGTCGGGGAGGGTCCGTCCGCGCAAGAGCCCACGGGGGAGGGGGCTAGGACATGGAGGGCTGCAGGTCCCGACCCCTGCCCCGCGGGGAGGCGGCTGAGGCCCTGCGAATATTCGAGCGCGGCGCAGGCGGGCCGGCACTGCTGTGGAACCTGGCGCACCCTCCGCAACCGCTGGCCCGGGTGCTGAGCAACTTACTGCCTGGGGCCCAAGGCGCCGGCATGCTGCTGTGGGTGCTGGGCCCAATGAGCCCGCGGCCAGCCGGAACTCGCGCTGTCCCGCGAGCGTCTTGCGCAGCCGCAGTTCCCGCCCGTGCTTCTCCCTCCACACCTCCGAGCAAGCAGCGGGAGCTGGCCCCAGCCTCAGCCAGCCCAGAGAGGGGCTCCCACAGTGCAGCTGCGGGCTGAAGGGCTGCTCAAGCGCTGCCAGAGTGGGCGCCGAGGCCGAGGAGGCGCGAGCGACGGCTGCCAGCATGCTGTCACCTCTCAATGGGTCCCATTATAATCCTGGAGAAGCTCAGAGGTTAGAAGCCTGAAGGTAGGTGCTGTATGAAACTGGTCAAAACCTTTCTAAAACAGGTCCCTGCAGGAGTAGATGGAATATACTGGGGGACCAAGAGCAGACAAGTGGGGTAGAGGGAGATGGGTGAGGATTTGGAATTGTGCTAAAAGAGTGCCTGATACACCTCTGAATTTCGGTGTCCTCATGTGGAAAACAGGCACAAAGTTTCTGCGTTAGCTTGCTGTGAGGAGTAGCTGAATAATGTAAAATTATTGGCAGATACTAAGTATTCTGAATTGTTAGCCTTGTTTTATTATGATAATGTTAAGAAGGTTAGTAATAAATATCACGACTTTTATTAGAGAAAGTCACTATCTCTACTTGACCCTGTATTTTCTCTTATCTTACTGAAGAACATGGATTTGCCTTTAAATGCAAATGCTCATCAGTTCATCATTACAACCAGAGTTGAAATTTAATCTTTAAGGCACAAGCTTCTATCTACATGCTAACATGTCTTCTAGTTTCTAGGAAAGTTGCAGATTTGAGAGTTATTATAAAGTATTATAATTTTTATGAAAATTATTATTTTTAGGAAATTGAAAAATATTTTCTAACTTGAACCATTTTAGATTTAAACATCCCATAGCTTTAGAATAAAGAGCTTAAGTTTGTTCAATCAATTTGCACATTGTTTTAGAAATGAAAAAGATAATTGAATTTTTAAAATTTCTCTGATTAAGTACACTGTTTATGCATTTGTTATAGAATTATAATTTAAAAAGTTTTTAAATAATCACCTACTTAGTCTAACTCATATTATTGGGCACGATCATCTAAATTTGAAATATATGAAATATGTGTCTAGAGACCTAGGATTTGATTTAAAACCACCACATACAATACACATGGTTGAACAACCTGTATGTGTGGTTGAGTTAATACCCATCTGATCACCCTTTATCTCTAGGAGATGAGTGCTGCTGGGTGAGTTATTCCCTCTTCCATTCTCTAAGGCAGCAGTCCCCAACATTTTCAGCACAGGGACTGGTTTCGTGGAAGAAACTTTTTCCACGAACTATGAGGTTGGGGGGATGGCTTCAGGATAAAGCTATTCCATCTCAGATCATTAGACGTTAGTTAGATTCTCATAAGGAGCGCACAACCTAGATCCTTTACATGCACAGTTAACAATAGGGTTCATGCTCCTACAAGAATCTAATGCTGCCACTGATCTGACAGAAAGTGGAGCTCAGGCGGTAGTGCTTACTTACCTCTTGCTACATGGCATGGTTCCTAACATGCCATGGACTGGTACTGGGCCACAGTCTGGGGTCTGGGGACCCCTGATCCAAGGGGACAGTGGTGACCTGCATTTCATAAGGCTTCAGTGTGGGTACCATGGGATTAGGTATGAGTAACTCACTTGACAAGACACACTTGAGTTGGTTGTGGAGATAACACTTTTTTTTTTTTGCCTAGAAAATATGTTTGATAAACTGTATCTCTTGACTCTTTTTGCCTATTACATTTAATAATTATGATATCTTCTCGTGTGTAATGTCTAATGTGTTTTGTTTTCCTAGTTTAGAATGCTATTTCTTAAGTAAAGAGGTTTAAATAACATGGATCCAACTGTCTCAACATGAGTTATAGTTATATGTAAGTTACACGTTTTTTAAAAAATAGATATTCCAAATTTTAGTATCTGAAGGAAAATTGAATACTTATATATGTAAATATATATTTATACTAAGATATATATATAGATAAAAAATGCAACTAACCTAACCTTCAGTAACCATCTGCCCTTGGATCTGGCATAAACTTTTAGATTTCTATTGCATCAATACCATTACCATGTGAAGATTCTTGCCCTCCCTCTCTTTATTTTTCTTAAAAATTTTCAATGAATAGTTTTTATGCCTTTAAAAAGATGGAGATTTTATTAACTATTTTTTCTATAAAACAATCTTAAAATTGCCTGTAAAGCAGTATATTTAAAGGCTTAACAGTTTACAAGAAATCTTTCATCTTTGAAATTAAAATTAAATTTCAAAAATGTATTTACTAACCTTAACCAAAAGGAACTCACCTAATCATCCAATACTCCACTTTGATCACACATCTGAAATGACAGGGAAGTAAGTTGAGTTTTGATCAATTTAAGAAAATATAAGTCTGGAATCAATAGATTCAGCCTGGCATTTTACAATCTTTACAGATATTAGTATTGGTTATTGTGATGCCTTTGAGCAGGATTGTCAGATAAAATACAGAACTAAAGACAAAAACTGTATGAGTATCTCAATAGATGCAGAAAAGTCTTTCAATAAAATTCAACATCCCCTTATGTTAAAAACTCTTAATAAAATGGGCACTGAAGCAGTAAACCTCAACGTAAGAGCCATCGATGGCAAATCCACAGCCAGCATTATACTTATGGGCAAAAGCTGGAAGCATTCCCCTTGAAAACTGGCACAAGACAACCATGCTGTCTCTCACCACTCGTATTCAACAAGTATTGGAAGTCCTGGCCAGAGCAGTCAGTCAAGAGAAAGAAAGAAAGGGCATCCAAATAGGAAAAGAAGAAGTCAAACTATCCCTGTTTGCAGACGACATTATCCTCTATCTAGAAAACTCCATAGTCTCAGCCCAAAACTCCTTAAGCTGATAAACAACTTCAGCAAAGTCTCAGTATACAAAATCAACATATAAAAATTGCTAGCATTCATATACACTAATAAGAGTCAAGCTAAGGGCCAAATCAGGAATGCAATCCATTCACAATTTCCACAAAAAGAATAAGATACCTAGGAATACAGGTAACCATGGAGGTGAAAGAGCTCTACAATGAGAACTATGAAACATTGCTCAAAGAAATTAGAGATAACACAAACAAAGGAAAAAACATTCCATGTTCATGGATAGGAAGAATAAATATTAAAATGGCCAAATTGCCCAAAGCAGTTTGTAGAATCAATGCTATTCCTACCAAACTACCAGTGACATTCTTCCCAGAACTAGAAAAAAACTATTTTAAAATTTGTATGAAACCAAAATAGAGCCCAAATAGCCAAGGCAGTCCTAAACAAATAGAACAAAACTGGAAGCATCATGCTACCTGACTTAAAACTATACTACAGGGCTATAGTAATCAAAACGACATGGTAGCAGTACAAAAACAGACACATAGGCCAATAGAACAGACGAGAGAGCCCAGAAATAAGGCTGCACACCTACAACCATCTTATTTTAGACAAAGCTAACAAACACAAGTCATGAGGGAATCATTCCCTATTCAATTAATGGTGCTGGGATAACAGGCTAGCCATTGCAGAAGATTGAAACTGAACCCCTTCCTTATACCATATACAAAATCAACTCAAGATTAATTAAAGACTTAAATGTAAAACAAAACTATATAAACCCTGGAAGACAATTTAGGCAATACCATTCTAGACATAGGAACAGGCAAAGATTTCATGATGAAGATGCCAAAAACAGTCACAACAAAGCAAAAATTGAAAAATAGGATCAATTAAAGAGCTTCTGCACAGTAAAAGAAACTATGAACAGAGTAAACAGACAACCTACGGAATGGGGGAAAGTTTTTGCAAACTATGCATCCAACAAAGGTCTAATCTTAAGCATCTATAAGAAAATTAAACAAATTTATGAAAAAAAAAGCAAACAATCCCATTAAAAAGTAGGAAAAGGACAGGAACAGACACTTTTCAAAAGAAGACATACGGCCAACAAGCATATGAAAAAACCTCAACATCACTGATCATTAGAGAAATGCAAGCCCAAACCACAATGAGATACCATCTCATACCAGTCAGAATGGCTATTATGAAAAATAAAAAAATAACAGATTTGGCAAAGTTGCACAGAAAAGGGAACACTTATACACTACTGGGAGAAATGTAAATTAGTTCGACCATTTTTGAAGGCAGTGTGGCATTTCCTCAAAGAGCTAAGAACAGAACTACCATTCAACTCAGAAATTCCATAACTGGGTATATACCCAAAGGAACGTAAATCATTCTGCTATAAAGATACATGCACACGTATGTTTACTGCAGCACTATTTGTAATAGAAAAGTCATGAAATCAACTAAAATGCCCATCTGATATCCAAATCAAATGACAGATTGGATAAAGAAAATGTAGTACATATATATCATAGAATACTATAGAGTCATAAAGAAGAATGAGATCATGTCCATTGCAGGAACATGGATGGAGCTGGAGACCATTATCTCTAACAAACTAATGCAGGAACAGAACCAAATACCGCATGTTCTCATTTTTAAGTGGGAGCTAAATGATGAGAATGCACAGACACACAAAGAGGAATAACACATATTGGGGCCTACCTGAGGGTGGAAGGTAGAAGGAAACAGAGGATCAGGTAAAATAACTAAGGGATACTAGGATTAACACCAGAGTGATGAAATAATCTGTACAACAAACCCCCATGACACAAGTTTGCCTGTGTAGCAAACCTGCACATGTACCCCTGAATGTAAAACAATAGAAAAAATACAGTATAAACATTCTCAGATTTGAATTTTCAACACACAATGAATAATGCTTTAGTATAAGTATATCCCATATATGTGGGACACATTTATACTAAAAATATATATATATATATATATATATATATATATGTTTACTAATGATAAACACCACTCCAAATGTGATGGGTCATGCCGGTAATCCCAGCTAGCAGGGAGGATTAGGCAGGAGGATCCCTTGAGCCCAGGAGTTTGAGGTTACAGTGAGCTGTGATGGTGACACTGCACTGTAGCCTGGGTGATGGAGTGAAACCCAGTCTCCAAAATCAATCAATCAGTAATAATAATAAACACCAAAATTAAAATGTAACTAGGCATTGTAAATTTTTGTTTGCTAAATCTTGCAATTATATCTTAGTGTGATCAAGAAAATGATTATTTTTGTCGAGTACATTTGTTTAATATACCAGGATGGACCTAATGGATCATAAGATCAGAGGTTTTCCATCTGAAACATGTAAAATAAGGCTTCATAATCACAACCTTTGTGGTAAATCAACATTGTGACTTCAACTATATTTAGCATCAATAATGTAGTTTTAAGCCAACTAATAAAGGTCCAAAATTAAGTTGCTGCAGTTTGCAAATAAGACTCCTGGATTTGATGGGTTAGCATTCATTTGACCCTTCCCTGTTGACTAAAGTTGGGTGATGGGTGAGAGAGATGTTGGATTCATTAAAGTAGTTGCATCTGTTGGAACTCAGATGTGAATTTGCTTTGTAATCAATTTCATTTAAAAAAGTGTTTCCACCATCATTATAAAGGTTGCAATAAAGATTTAAATTAACCCCTACTGTAATGCTAGGCACTGTGTGGGTTCTTTATACCATTAATTTCATTTAATTGAAAGAGGAATTTCAACATGTGGCTAGAACTGTTATTGACTTTTGATGTATTGAAGGACTCTTCCAGGATGTCTCAATAGTAATCATTTTATTTTTTTAATAGGAAATCATTTCTCTCTCAAATACCAAAATTTAGTACTTTTTTTCTGAACAGAATCTAATGAAGGCCCCACTTCTCCACTTGTGTTTCAGATCTCTGAGAGTAATGGAGAAATTTGAAAATATTTAACACCTGCACCTCGATCTTTCATCTTCAAAAATCTTATTTCTATTTAAGAGTAGAGTGTATGACCAAGAACAACAGTTTACAGTGTTCACTTGATTAAACAAAAACATTCATGGAATTCGAGTGGTTCCATCTGAACTAGACAGTTTAGACTGATGCAGTGTGGAAAGGATGTGGAATCACAGAAGAATTAATGTGAAGTATATGATTTTGGCACTGGGAAGGCCCTATGAATACCATCAATTTGAGAGTTTTTTAAAGTATCTAAATGTGTTTACACAGCTGGATATTCAGTTTCAGCCTGATCTCTTTTCTTCATGTTTCCAGGTTATTTACAAAATGTGTTTCCCTCTGTTATTTTTAATGCATTTTATTTTCCAAATTTGGATTTTAAAACCTCAGATAGCAACATAATATTGTGAAACAGTTTCTGGGACTTCTGTGTGTTACATATTATCAGCATTAGGAGAAAAAGAGGCTTCTGGAATGTAAACCTTTTAAAAATATATTTTACAGCTGTATCTAATCAATAAAACAAGAATTAATTTTATGAAACATATTTATATGTGCATGATTAACTTTTTTGCAATCTTGAGTTATAATCAACATAATCAAATTTTAGCAATATTCTGAAATAGCAACTCTATTCAATATTTATATTTTCTTTTTTGTAGATCCTTGGTTTTCGTCAGATTTTTTTAAACTTAATCTAAAGTGAGTGCAATGTAAGGGATGGAGAATGTGATGTGAATTTTAAAGATCTCCATCCATGTCTCAGGCACAATTGCTGGCTGTTTGATTTAGAGAAGTTATTTAACCTCTGCATGCCCCAGATTTCTCTCTTGTGAAATGGAGTGTTATTTTTCAACTGCCTTCTTCATTTAGTATCAGGAGGCCTAATGAGATAATGTGCCAGAATAGTTATCCTGAATCATCTTTTTTGGGAGAGTATAAGCTCACAGGCACAAAGGTCAATCCATACGAGCTGGGTAGAGGTCTCTCTCCTCCATACAATTCCATGTTGGATTAGGGACCTTGTTGAAACTATTCTTGGCCACAATATCCACAGAGGCACACATATATCCAGGAGAGGGAAGGGCAAAAGCCCTGGGAACTCCCAGAAAGAAAAGTGGTAAAATAGAGGGGCAGAAAAATGATTAGAAATCATCAAAGACCTATATTAACATATATTACTTATCAGCTATAGTAATTTGTGTTTTGCTCATTAAATAATTTGTTAGAACATTGATTGGCACATTTGAGGAGCTCAATAAATATTTTTGGATGAATGAATTACTATGAATTTATCTCTCCTGATGCACTAGAATTCATCCTATAATAGACAATGTTAGCTATGTCACCTTTAAGGGTCTTTTTTACTTTATGCCTGAGAAAACTCTTAGCTTGCAGTAGTATTCAGATGCAGTATTTGTGTTACATACCCCAGATATTTTTGTGCAATTGTCTTCTTATTGCTTATTGGTGTTTGTCTTTTCCAATGTATTTGATATCAACCTATTGATTGAGATGATTTCTTCATAAAATTGCTTTAACTCCATTCTTTAGGAGATTGTCCCACGCCTATAGAGCATGAAATTCTGCCTTAACAAACATCTTTGCAGGCAGGTAAATAGAGTACCTTGCAACTGGGGCTGAATCTATCCCTTTCGCTGAGAAAAAATCTGCCTGGAAAGGTGACTGTCGATGGAGCTGCAGAGAATGTCTCTCTTTTGGCCCCAGAGGAGATATGGACTCCCTGGCACAAAGGAAAAAATCGAACAGTCTCATTTTTCTAAATGAGATGAATACATTTTTTCTCTGTACTGGTGGTTCCCGATCTGTATTGGCTTGAAGCCCGCCATGGTCCCCTCTTGCTGCAGTGTACTTTTACTAGACTTCTCATGGCAGCTGCTGCTCTAACTTTTAAAAAAGGCCTCTCTTCTTCTAAAGAAAACCTTAGTTAATAAATGTGTAAACCTGATTTGCTTAAATCCATGTGTCTGGCTTATGGTCACATCATCTTTTCCAGATGACTGCCATTTCAGTGACTTCACTGCCTTATGTGCCTCCGCGCATCCCTCGCGTCCATTTCCATACGCTATCGTGAAATGTAACTCCGCTCCTCTATGCCAATTTTGCAAGTTCATATTTCCTGAAGATTTGTATGTGGCATGTCCTGTAGCCAATAAAGGACAGAATAACAAATAATGGGTCAAAGACTTCTGTTTCTGGCATTACAGAATACCTGCTATTCAGAGAAAGCTCTGTCCGTATCAAACATCTGAAAAATTCTGGATTAAATATTAAGTTTTATGAAAAGCATGGCTGAACTATCAGTAAAGGAAATAATCAGTAGCCAGACATGTTTGAATCCAGATGTGTAAGCACAGGCTAGATCTGACATGTGCTTGAAGGCAACTCCAATTGCTGGTGGTATAGAGCCTGCATTGTAATAGACATCTATTACTGAAGGACAGGACACAAAGCTGAGAGTTGAGCAGCTTTCTGAGCAGCAAGTTGAGCAGGCGATAGCAAGGCAAGTCTTACATAAAATCGGGACACCAAAGAATGACATATTTTTCTGGAACAAAATGCCTTATACAGCAGAAGGACTGCACGCTTGTGTATTTCAACCTTGACTCTGGCAGAAGCAGGGAAAAAGTGAAAATCCATAATTACAAATTTCCCTTCATACAGATTTGTCACTGGAATTTACACTGTAAATGTGATTTCCATCTACCTGTCTCCTTAAAAAGCTGAAAATTTAGCTTCGGGTGGTCCTGGGTTGATATTACACATTTAACAGTGGGTACATACTAGATGTTGACAATCAATTAACTGTTGGACAGAGTTCACCCCATTGTGCTGGGCCTCGTGGAAGGACTGAAGGGTCCCAAGGGAAAGACCAGGGAAGAAATTGGGAGAAGCACCCATGGTTCTCAAGACAGTAGCTATTTACTAATTGCCATTGCTGTATTTCAGTTATTTAGTAATTTATATGGCCATATTAGCCTTAGACTGGTAAGGCACCCAAATGTTTTGAGTCTGGGTTTCCTCCTATTCTGTAGCTTGTCTGCCTCACAGGGTTTTTAAATAATGTCTGTGAAAACACTTTGTGAGAAAACAAGTAGCAGTTAATGACGGTTCGGCTTTTACAGTTTTGCTTCAGTGTACCAGGTAATGCTTTATGGTCTGAAATAATTTACTTAGTTCCTCAAAATGCCTAAAGTGGAGGTTTCATATGATTTTCTCATCTGAATTTCTATTGGATGAATAGTTCTTGCTGTTAAAGGAAATGTGGTGAAAGATGGTCAGTAAAGTAGGCTTTGGGGAGAAATTTCACAAAGGCATAACTCTCTTCTTGGAACAAAGCTCTCACAAGTACTAAAAAATGGGGATGAATGCTGGAGGTGTTAATCAGGAAAGTGACAAGTATAATGGCAACAGTCTCAGGGAGACGTTGCTGAAGAGGTGCCAATACCTTAAGGAGCTGCTGTTGAGGCCAAAGGGGAAGCGCTAAAAAGGGGTGGTAGATTGAGTGGGCAGAAGGGGGCTCCCCTTCCCAAACAAAAAAGGAAGCCAAGAGATCAAAGGGAAAATGTAAAAGCCCATTAAGGGAAGACAGATTAACGAAAGGTTAAATATTAAATCCAGGAACAAAAGACCCCTAGACTTCCCCACTGCATGTGGACTGAACACCACCTCTGGTATTGAGTGTCAAAGAAACTCCTTTCTTTAAACTGGTAACCTTTATTTCCTTTAGTTGCTGCAAAGTGGAGTCTGGGTCACCAATGGAGGGCATCGGGGGTGAAGAATTAAGCAGCCAATGACTGAGTGGTCAATCAAAGGAAGGCCTCCACGGGTGCAAAATATGAGGTAGATGATGACAAAGGTCATCCAGTGAACCAGCACTCACCCCTACTGCAGTCTTGGGTGATCCAGAATTTCCAAAGAGCAGTGTCCTAAGGAAGCAGTGGAGTTGAAAGTGCATGGGGCAGGAAGGAAACGGTGCCAGAGAACTTGTCTTGGGAATTGCTTTTGAGTAACAGGACTCAGTTTCCTATTAACAGATCCTGAAGAGGGTTAGTAGACATTATGAGGGAGCTTTAGCTTTTCTACTCCCACTCCCTGGCACTCCTCCGTGCCACTACTGGTCAGAAGAGCTGGAAAAGAATGAGGAGCTGAACTTTTGTGTCCCTGCCTAAAAGGAGGTTTTTTTTTTTTTTCATCAGTCTTATTTTCATATATTAGGGTTCTATTCTTCTTTTGGAGGTCCCTTGTCTTAAAGCCTTTGTATCCTCACCTTCATTTGCAAAATTCTGGAATCTTACAACTATGACGACTCCCCTGCCATAAATATCTAAAAAAAAAAAAGAGAGAGATAAGAAAAAAGGTAGTATTGGAGGATAACTTGCCTTTCCTCTCAGTTGTATAATACAGGGTGGAAGTATACTGGGAGAATCTTTTCAGAGACCTTAACACTTGGATTTAAGTGCTAGCCCTACTATTTATGAGCTATGTAATTGTGGGGCTGATCATATCATCACATTAAGTCTTTTTTTTTTTGGAGACAGAGTCTCATTCTGTCACCCAGGCTGGAGTGCAGTGGCACTATCTCGGCTCACTGCAACCTCTGTCTTACAGGTTCAAGCGGTTCTCCTGCCTCAGCCTCCTGAGTAGCTGGCATTACAGGCATGCGCCACCACGCACAGCTGATTTTTGTATTTTTAGTAGGGACTGGGTTTTGCCATGTTGGCCAGACTGGTCTTGAACTCCTGACCTCATAGGATCCGCCTGCCTCAGCCTCCCAGAGTGCTAGGATTACAGGCGTGAGCCACTGCGACCAGCCTCATCATATTGTCTTATTACTATTATTTTTTTTCAGCTATTAACTAAGAGTTTAGGGGCTATTGAAGTTGACCTACTCATCCCTTTTCTTCTAAAGCTTCTCAGACTAAGTTATCCACATGGAGATGAGAAGAGTTTTTGTTGTTGTTTTGTTTTATTTTCTACCTTTAAACTTTATGACAGGAAAATAACATATATTAAGTATAGTTTCCCTTCAACTTACCTCGGGTAGGCCAGCTGCATTTCCAATTGATATTCACCCTGTTTTCTTTCTCTAAAATAGAAATAAAATGTAAAGTTAGATCACACTCTCCTAAGCTCTCCAAGTCCTCTGCATTGCTCCTTTAGTATTGTCCATCACATTTTCATTTACTCGTCCAGTATGTCTTTCATCCTAGATTGTAAACTTGGTGACGGGAGGGATCAAGTATGTGTTGTTCAATGTCGTATTTCTGGCAGTTAGTGCCTGATAGCATAGTAGTTATTCAATACATATTGGATAAATGAATCAGTGAATTATTTTATAAATGAAAGAGATGAAAATCTAAAGTCTAATAAGGATTGCTAGGATGACTCTTTGAAAGTTTTTTAAAAACACTTAATAAACACTTAATATTCCTTGCTTTTATTATTTACAGACCATTAGAAATGATTATCACATTTATCTAGCAAGACTGGGACTCTGGCTGCTTTGATGAAAATCTTAAAGAGATAAAGGATGATTTATCTGAGTACTTTTGACTTTCTGCCTGACTATTACTGATCTCTGTGGATGTCTGGTGTCACTTAAAGTTCAGAACACAGTCTATATCTGATTATCCCTCTGCTACCTAAAGGCCAACTTGGTTACGTCTTTAGCATCCTATTGCCCCAGATACAATTTTAGAGATGGTCCCAGTCCAATCACGAATAACTACAGTGATTCAAAGTTAATTTGCCTTCATGACCTATTTATGTCAACTGGGGTCATTAACTCTCCTTTGTGACAAGGTTTTTGTTGGTAATATAACATTTGCCTGCCATATGAACTCTCTTAAGGAAGTTAGCTAATTTCAAAGCCCTCTTAATGTTTTCAAGTTACTTTGTTGTTTTCAAGAAATTAGTGATTCTCCACTATGCTAGCAAATGTGATCATAAAACAATGTTCCACCTTGGTGTGTTTATTTTATTTATTCTTTCACTGATCATCCTCAAAGCACCTGTATTATGTACTGGGCACTATAGGAACAATAGAAATCATGGTATATAGTTCCTGCCCTCAGGGTCCTTGTCCTGCTGTCTAGTGGAGAGCATGGTTACACTTGTCAATTGGCCATTAGAGTACAGTTAATGAATGTTCTGCCATACGTTAGCCTAGAGAACCCTGGAGCACATGGGAGAAATTATTATAAGACTGGAGAAGACATTAAAGGCTTCTCAAAAGGGTGTGGGAGGAGCCAGTAAGATTTTTGTCTCTTGCTCTCTCATTCACCCATGCTCTCTTTTTTTTTAGACAGAGTGTTTCTCTGTTGCCCAGGCTGGAGTGCAGTGGGGCAGTCTCGGCTCACTGCAGCCTCTACCTCCCGAGTTCATGCGATTATCCTGCCTCAGCCTCCTGGGTAGCTGGGACTACAGACGCATGCCGCCACGCCTGGCTAATTTCTTTTGTACTTTAGTAGAGATGGGGTTTCAGCGTGTTACCCAGGCTGGTCTCGAACTCCTGAGCTCAGGCAATCTGCCTGCCTTGGACTCCCAAAGTGTTAGGATTACAGGCGTGAGCCGCCGTGCCCGGCTGAGGTATGTTCTTAAATAAAAATAGTTCCTTTCCTAAGAAGACTTCTAGTATTAGTTATTGAAACCATGTTTTGATAGCCTATTATGAAGATATCTTCGTTCCACTATATAATAGAAATGTTTTCATAAAGAAGGAGAGATTTAGGTAAAGCTTTAATGGAGAAACTCTGTATATGTGCATGCACGAATTCTAAGTATATCAACAAACATGGCAAAAACAGAGAGAGAAGCATCCATTACATATTTCATGAAAGAATGAATAGACCAGTATTTTTGGAGAAAAATATTTGTAGACATAGTTAAATATAAAGGCTTAAAGGTCAATATGGGCCAGTTTCTTCAAAGCTTTGACTATTAGACTTAAGAGTTTAAACTTTAGGCCGGGCGCGGTGGCTCAAGCCTGTAATCCCAGCACTTTGGGAGGCCGAGACGGGTGGATCACGAGGTCAGGAGATCCAGACCATCCTGGCTAACCCGGTGAAACCCCGTCTCTACTAAAAAATACAAAAAACTAGCCGGGCGAGGTGGCGGGCGCCTGTAGTCCCAGCTACTCGGGAGGCTGAGGCAGGAGAATGGCGTAAACCTGGGAGGCGGAGGTTGCAGTGAGCTGAGATCCAGCCACTGCACTCCAGCCTGGGCGACAGAGCGAGACTCCGTCTCAAAAAAAAATGAGTTTAAACTTTAAATGAAGGAATTTTGACTTAATTTTGAATAACAAGGTATTATGTTCCCCATCTTGTCTATGATACAGTTCAAGGTCATTTACATGAATGTGAGGTTCTTCATGTATTTTCCAACTTTACTTTACTGAGCTCTTTGTAGTGTCACCAACATGCCATTTGGTTTCATAATCACAAACCTTTACATAGGCATATGTACTTACTACTTTGCATATTAATGGATTATTTTTCAAATTACTGTTTTGAGACACCTTTTGACTATTTTACTGTTCCCCTTTTTCCTCTTATCTCACATAAAAGTAATCGTTTTATCTCCTTTAATTATAATCTTTATCTAATATTATATTTTATTTTATTATTTTATTTGCAGATATATTATTCTTGATAGACTATAATACATAGGCGGTCAGGGACTGTATCCTTCTCCTCATCTCCTCTTTCCCCTTTTCTTCTTCTCCTCCTCCTCCTTCTTATACTATTTTTGATGCCAAAGATCTAACTCAGCACCGGAGTTACAGGAAACTCTCTCTATGCATTTTTTCCTGAATTATTCTGAAGTGCTATGTGACTTCGAGAAATTTATGAAAACTCTTTGACTCTCATTTGTCTCATCTCAAAATATATGTAAAATATACTTCATTCAATTATCTTGGATATTAAATAAAATTGATCATGTAGAGTGCTTAGGATAGTCCTTTCCATTAAGATACTGTCAGGACAATTTATCTATAAGCTATTATTGGGTTGTTAACAGAATATGCTCTTATAGATGTGGGCGCCTGTCTGGTACAATCTTAGAGTAGTGTTGCGATAGAGAAAACCTAGTCCTATAGCCAGAAATAACTCAAATATTTTACATCTAGTTGTCAAAGAACCTCAAAGGTAACCTACGTATAATCCATAATCCACTCTAATACTTAGTAATATCCTCGTTCCTTTCCTTCCTGATTTTGTCAAAGCTCAGCATACTTTGTCATTGCTCTGTCTGCAAACCACCCAGTTGAGAGGAAAATAAAAGAGGGATATTAAACTATCTTCAGTGGGGTGTGCCAGTTTGTGTGTGCTTGTATGTGCGTCCAGATGTATGTGTACCTTCACGAGTTTTAAGTTTTGATTTCAGTATATGATAAAGTGCTAGAAGAATGAAAAAGAGGGAAAGTCATTGTTAACTGAAGTGACTGGGAGAGACTTGATGGGGTAGGGGATCCTAAACTCTGTAAAGTTTTACTACTAATATCATCAGCAAGTGGAAGACATTGCAGGAGAAAGAAATAGAATGAGCTATGCTAAGGCACAGAACAAAAACCGATCAGATGTATAAGGGACAATGTGTAAAGTGGCTGGGGGTTTTGGAAAATTAAGTAGGTAAATTAATTCAACACTGCCATTTGAACTGAATTTTCCTCAATAGCACCCAGAAGAAGTGTGGTAATGAATAAATCATAACAGAGAAAGAAGACCATGCGATTAAACCTACCAGATTTTCCTAGTGAGCCAATGTTTTGAGTGTAAAACAAGCACCTAGTTGTTCAAATTTCATGAGGCATGAGAACACTGCTGTCTAGATCCAAATTTTTAAAATTAAACACAAACACCTTCTGCCAGACTCTTTGAGGAATGGATTCTCAATTTTTAAGTGACTCAGCAAACATCAAAGTAGCATAAGGTTTGCATTTTAGCTAATTATTTTTCTTTAAAGACCCAGTGCTTTATTCTGTTGGCTGTCCTGTATGTACAATTGCCAGATAAAATACTGTTTGTAGCAAATAATTATTTTATATACATATGTCTCAAATATCTCATTGTGTATACTTACACTAAAAATTGTCTGTTTATCTGAAATTAAAATTGGACATTTTGTAGTTTTATTTGCTAAATGTGGCAACCTTACATACGCTACATGTATATTTCACAGACAAAGATAATGGGTTAGAGTACTTAATAAAGCCATTCACATGCCCAGTCAGGTATTTTTCTTTAAAATGAATTTTGAATAATCTCTTTCAACCCCTGCCATACATATACCTACTGATTAAGGAGGGAAAAGTACACAATGGATCCTAAGGCATTTTAGTGAAAATCTTATCTTCTCTTCCTTAATCTTCTTTGTTTAGTGGAAGTAAATTCAATTATCCTTTAAAATATCTGCCTCTTGTATAATATTTTAATAACAGCCAAAAGAAATCTGGCATAAAATATCTAGTTTTATATATTGTATTTTCTTGAAATAATTGCTTATTAGTCAAAGTTGCTACTTCAAACACAATTGGATCACATGCAGAAAATGAACAAGTATATTAAAGTACTCTGTGTCTCACTTTGAGAGGCCTAAGCAGGTGGATCACTTGAGTCCAGGAGTTTGAGCCCAGCCTGGCCAACATGGTGAAACCTTATCTCTACTGAAAATTTAAAAATTAGCTGGGCTTCGTGGCAGGCATCTGTAATCCCAGCTACTCTGGAGGCTGAGGCAGGAGAGTCGCTTTACCCCAGGAGGCAGAGGTTGCAGTGAGCGGAGATTGTGCCACTGCACTCCAGCCTGGGCAATGGGAGACTCTGTCTCAAAACAAAACAAAACAAAAAAATACTCTGTTTCTGAAGGGAGTGCGTATAAAGCATGCTCTATCTTAAGGACAGATAGTTTTGATATATTATTCAAATATTTGTCTTAGACAAATAGAAGATATTAACATGGAATTCTTCAGATTGATACATTTATTAGGGAAACATTCTGAAGTGGAACTTTAGATTTGAGTGGGGAGTAATTCAATGTCCTCCTTTAATTTCGTATAGTTGGAGAACTAAACAGTCTCACCAGGAAATAGTTTAGAGTAAATGCAATTTCTCTATATACTTGACACTGAGGCTCACTAAATTAGTTTCAAAAATGGCAGGGCAATATTTTGAAACAGAGCATGAGGAGAATTTCAACCACCTGTTATTGGTCGAGAAGATAACAACTAGATAGAAGTCTTCCCTTTGCTATGCTTATAAAGTTATACTTTGGAAATATAAAATAATTATAAGAATTATGTAAATAGAAATTGCCTTTTTATTTGATAACTTTCCCTATGTGCAGAAATAAATTCTTTTTCTACAAACGTGATTTGGTAAGGCCATATATAAGTAATGGGGAAGTCTGTTATTTGTCTGACAGAATTACAGGGCAAGACGGATATCTATTTCATTTCCTATTTCTAAGCAGGATAGTAGAATGCATTAGACAATGGAAGTCTCAATATAACAAAATTAAAATAAAATATGCAAAGGCCAACATTATTCTTTGAAAAAACTTTTTCAGAAAATCACAATACAGGCTGGGCGCAGTGGCTCACACCTGTAATCGAGCACTTTGGAGGCTGAGACAGACAGATCACCTGAGGTCAGGAGTTTAAGATCAGCCTGGCCAACATCGTGAAACCCTGTCTCTTCTAAAAATACAAAAAAGTAGCCGGGCATGGTGGCATGTGCCTGTAATCTCAGCTACTCAGGAGGCTGAGACAGGAGACTCACTTGAACCTGAACCTGGAAGGTGGAAGTTACAGTGAGCAGAGATCACGCCACTGCACTCCAACCTGGGTGACAGAGCAAGACTCCGTCTCAAAAAAAAAAAAAAAAAAGAAAACTACAGTATAGTACTTCCCTAACTGAAAAAGTTTGTGTATTTTTATGATTTCTTTCACTGATAGAAATAAGTTCTTAAGACTTAGAGAGAGAGATAGTAATGGCAAGACATATAACTAGATGAGTAACTATGAATTAAGATAGGCTGGCATGTAGTAGGTACTCAAGACATATTCACGAAATGAATGAATAAACGTTATTTTGATGCTTCTAATACATATAAAAATATTTTTTGAAATTTTCGCCATTTAGAACCCATTATTCTAAAAGGGTAGATTAATTTTGTAAACTGCTTCCCCAGTAAAGGAAATGATTGAAAAAAAAATGAAGAAATGACTGGGCTTTTGTTTTTCTGAATGGGGTGTGCAAGTTTGAGTGTAAAAACAAATTGCTCAGAATGATAGAGGGGACTTGTTTTTAAAAGCTAAGAAAATAGAAAGAGGAAGAATGAAAAAATGACAGTTCAGAATAGAGATATTTATTTATTTATTTGGTGAAAGAGTCTGGCTCTGTTGCCCAGGCTGGAGTGCAGTGGTGTGATCTGGACTTACTGCAACCTCTGCCTCCTGGGTTCAAGCAATTCTTGTGCCTCAGTCTCCTGAGTCATTGGGATTACAGGCGCGTGCCACCACGCCTGGCTAATTTTTTGTATTTTAGTAGAGACAGGTTTCACCATGTTGCCCAGGCTGGTCTCGAACTCCTGAGCTTGGGCAGCCCACCCACCTTGGCCTCTCAAAGTGCTAGGATTACAGGTGTGAGCCACTGTGCCTGGCAGAAGAGAGATATTTAATGTGAAATATTCATCAAGTTTCTGCTGCATGAAGAGAAGTATTTTTTGTTCTTCCCTATGAAATTGTATGTAAAACATGCCCATTTTTGTTTAATATGCTGTGCAGCTAGATTTATGTTTATTGTGGTAAAATGGTTCCATGGTGGGCATTGGGCAAGAAATAATACCAAATGTCCATAGGGGTCTTATACATCTTTATAGTAGGCAAATCTCTTTATTAATTTACTTGCTCAAAATGCATCAATGGCTATCAATAATCCATAGCAGTGATTTTTAAAATCAAGTGGAAAGGAGGAAATGCTGTATCAATCACCTGAGACATTTTTCGAAACACGTACGGTAACCATGTGTATTTGGGAAAGAATTCCCATGTGGTTTTCCTATTTTCTTCCTAGAACTTTTGTCCATTTTTGAATGACTGGCCTACCTGATAGAACCTAAACTAGCATAATACAGAAGGCTGTCAAGATATGGTCCATATTTTTTTTTTTTGCCAAATTTACCTGGTTATTCCTGCTTCAAGCTTTATACTCCAGATATAGTAAACAAATTATATGTTTTGTGTTCAGCCCAACTCATTTATTTATTTATTTATTTATTTATTTATTTATTTATTTATTTTTCCTCCTTTTTAAATGCTCTCCTCTCTGCCTGGAATACTGTCTTCTTTGTTAGCTTGCGTGGTCAATGCCTATTCATTCTGCCAATGTCAGCTTCTTGTTCTTGTAAAATTTTGTATGTAACTAGTTTAAATGCTATTTCCATTTCTATTTTTTTAGATTATGAGATCTTTCAGAGCTGAGGCTATGTCTTTTTACCTTTGTACATTTTAAGGGGAGGGCAGTATAAGGTCAAACACACAGTTGGTTCTTAATAAATATTTGTTAATATTAAATGATGAAAACAAATAGTGTTTGGGGTTGATAGGGTGGTGGGAAAGGCAAATATGCCATGTCTCTGCTCCTCATTTTATTTTCAAGAACGTGTCAGAGATAATACCTATAAGCCTATTTGTGAACTTTCAACCATTTAAAAAAAAGTTTCATAAAAATCTTTTCTTTTAAACATTTCACATGGGGTACATTATTGGGTACAATTATTTGTTGTTGCAGTTTATATTTCTTTCTCTTTTTAAAAAGAAAGCAAAACCTTTACTAAAAGTGGCAACCCCTTAAAAGTTGGGAGTGATATTGACATTAAGCCACCATAGAGAACGCTTTGCTTGGCGATGTCTTGAATCTACAACTCTTTTTGCCATAAAGGAGGACCAATGGATTGATATGTAAATGAAGTGGGAAGTAGAGTGAAGGGAAGAAAAGAAATGTAATTGAAACATTGTATTTGCATACTGTTGTGAATGATCCAATAGGAGAGAAAATAAAATGACTTGGGAGAGAGAAGAAAGAGGCATGGGAATGATATCTCTGAGTAGGCTGGAGGGGTGAAAAAGCAATGAATAAGTATAGGTGGCAGGTAACAGGACCAGGGAGGCCCCTATACTGACGGCCTGTGTTTAACCCCAAAGCCTAACTTCTGCTGAGGAGATGCTACCTCCAGGCATGTCTTGAGATTGAAATTAAGACTTTGTCCATTTCAGTCATGCTGACCCTGTGGAAGGGTCTTCAGGTAATTGCAAGGGCCCTAATATTAGCAGGTTAGGCCTACAGGTTGCTGGAAGAAACTGAATTATGCTCATCCCTGGGACGAGTCGCTCTGCTGCCTGCATCCTGAAAAACTTCTGAGAAAATACTGTGATAGAGTGTAACCATGGTGTGTTCCTCAGACAGCCAGTCTTTTTTGTTGTTGTTGTTGTTTTATTTTTCAATTGAAAGTGACTTCTCTGAGCTATTAGGTTTTGGTGATGAGTTTTGCTCAGGTGACATTAAATCACCGAGCAGAGGACAGAGCCTGCAGTAAATTGATGCACTGATTTTGATGTAATGTGCCTAGACTTTGCCAGTAGTAGGCAAGAATATCTGGGTTACAGCAGCTCCTGTTTTCAACAGAGATGCCATGTGGCAGCCACATTAACAACAGCAGTAACATATGGAACTGGTGGCCAGATTTTTCTGATTTCTCTCTACACCCTGGTAATGACCAGAGCTTAGTTAATTGTTAAATGCTTCACAGGAAATGTAACAACAAGAACAACCAAAAGTTATCAAGGATGATGTCTTAACTCTTTTAATTACATTACTATATAAAATGAGACCTCATTTTGTACTTAAAGTTGAGAAAGTAGGACATATAGATTGTCATAAATATTTGCCTACTGTTATCTGTGAAGTTCACTTCCTTACATGTAACAACAAGACTGTGAAGTTAAAATCTTGCTTATTTACTCTATTAATAGGAGACATAGCGCATTCTTAATTCATCTCAATACTTTATGGATGTAATGGAGTTGGTATTATATTCATGACTGCTCAAGCCAGAAAATGACAATTTATCTTGTTTGTCAATATGAAATAGTTTAAAGTAATTTAAACCTTTATACTTTTCTTGCCACTGTGTCTTTTGTAATGTCAGTCGTCATAATGCCTTGAATAGCCTAAGGACTAAAGACTAAAAAATAGTTTTACATGAATTTGAATGATACATTTGTACATTTATATTCTTTATTTATGATAATATGATGTCATCAAAAATGGGAAAATAACAAGCTTTATTGTAGTGCTCCTTCTAATTACCAAGTTTTGTTCTCCAATATGTGAAGAGGCTATTAACCTATCATTATGAGACTGCATAGAGCTAATATGTTGCAAAAATGATATCTGTCTTTCTGTTATGTTCATCAGCTGGAAAATAGATTATTGGATGTAGAGTCCAAGATTTGAGCTCTGGTCCTAGTCCAGTTTATAAGTACTTGTACAAACGTTGGCAAGCCACTTCTTCTAGGTTTCAATTTCCTCTTATGTAAAATAAATGGGTTGAGCCCAAGAATCTCTAAGGTTTCTTCCAACAGTAATGGTGTACGTATGTGATTCTATCTGTTTTCCCCAGTTGCATGCGTTACTGCTAACTGGCTAATGTCCAGAGAGGGTTGGTGCTTTGCTAGACTCAACAAATATTATTTTGATATATTACGTTTGCTAGGAAGAACAATAGACTTCCATTAAATAAACAAATTATTGAGTGAAGATCAGTTCGTTGAACAGACGCACAAGCTACATATTTACTGAACGCTCTCAAATGTTAACAGATTATGTAAAAAGCTAACTGGCCCAGCAAAGATTTTTACATGTATCCAGTGTTTCATTCATTTGCTTTATGTATTGCTGCTTTCAAAAATTCCATGGGTGTGAAAATCACTTCAGAAATTAATGAACAAAGGCGTTCTATTGATAGAAACAAAATACTTTATGGTTGAATTTTGTAGACTGCTTTCCAGATGTTTGAGTGAGGAGTACTATAGACTAGATAGACTAGAATACAAAGTAAAATCATCTCATAACGTACCTAGAAATGACTCATTTTTATTATCCCATCTCAGCTTTTCTTTCTAACACAGCTAATATATTTAACTTAGAATGGACCTCCTTAGTTATTTTTAAAAGTAAGTTTATCAAACCATCAAACAATCTTAATTATTTTCATGATCTGTTCATGAATTATGATAGTACAACCTCCATTTGATATTTTCTTCCATCATATATTACCGTTAGAGGAATGTAATTGCTTTTCAGAAAACTATTATTAACTATATTCGAGAAGCCCATGGGTATTTAGAAACAAAACAAAAGTAATCTTGGACATTTTCAAATTATACAAAGAAGTTAAACTTGGGGATAAATGTCTCCCTTGTGTTTGTTTATTTTTGTTCTTTTATAAAACAGTGAATTGTGCCTTTTATTATAAAGGAATGCATACTGTTGTGGCTTCATAAATAATGTTAATTAGTTATCCATATGTATGTGTATATACCCATACCAAATATCATTTGATGTACAGAATTGGAGCTGGTTGGAACTTTCAGATGAAAAGCATCAGGCCACCCAACTTGAACTAGTAATTACTTCAGCAAATAGCTGTATGCTTTTGTTTAGGAAATGTGCATTTGAGACTGTGCATTTTAGTGCATTTAAAGAACAATTCCTTAATGCATTTTCCTTACAAAAACAAATGCAAACTTTGGTGTGAAATCGTGAATTTCACTCTCAAAAAAATGTATTTCATGTGTAGAAAGAGATAGCCTGCACTTTGCAAAGATGGTCCAAGTTGTATACCCAGCCACTTTCTTCATAGACAATATCATTTTCTATTTAATTAGGATAATCAGGAATGAACTATTCTACAGCTTTAGTTATATCTACCTCTTCAGAGATTGTAGTGTATTAATCTCTCTCCTTTTCCCAATCATTTCTTGGTCTTATCATTCAGCTCAGGTTTTATACTCTGTCATTTTAATAATCCTTTGTAATTATAAAAGTACCTTTTTAATTAATTTAAACCTCGTAGTAAAACCCATTCTTCCTAACAGCCAGTTCTCAGTGCTGGTGCTGGAGTAGTCCTGGAGAAGGCCGCACCAGAGGCCACCTGTGTTCCACTACTAATTTGCAATCGCTGTATTCAAATGGGTTTTTGATACTCCTTGGCTATTCTCTTTTATCTCTGGTGAAATATCTGCCTAACTCCTTTTCATGGTCATTTTTGTACCTGGTTCATCCTCCTTAAACACCCTAAGCACTGCCTTCACCTTGTCACTTTCAGCAGTTAACACAGCCTCCTATAGCAAATCCTTCCACTCACCTCTGCCAAATTAGAGAATTGCTACCTTTGCATTAATTCTTTCCTTCTCCTAGCTAGAAACAACTGAGAGCTTTCACTTTTTCTTTCGAATGATAATTCCTTCTTCCCAGCATTGGATCCATCTTATCCCTACCTTTTCAAAAGCTTTACCGTTCATCCTTCCCTTCTGTCTTCTATATATTCACCTTCCCTTTCTCAAGGGAATCCTCTTTCTCTCTTCTTTCTTTTCTTTTCTTTTCTTTTCTTTTCTTTTCTTTTCTTTTCTTTTCTTTTCTTTTCTTTTCTTTTCTTT